>NC_088385.1:133318750-133665000 GCF_037993035.2 Macaca fascicularis | reverse complement strand
CCTTTGGTATTTTCTAGAAACATTGCTTTGCATGCACCCTCGAATCTCCTCCTGCGACAGTGCTTCTCAGAGCTGGGCACCCTCATTCTGGAACTTGATTAAAGTGAAACAGTCCTCTTACTCAGTTTAGGTTTCTTGGTGGCACACAGAAAGTACACCTTTTCGTGTAAATGGGAAGTTTTCAAAGCTTCTCCAGAAGTAAAGGCCACTTTTGTGTCCATGTCTTGTAAAAACGTTTTTACCCTCAAGCTGTGTCTCACCCTCTGAGGCCAGCCAGCTATCTTCGCCGGGATGAGATGAACTGCAGAGGATGAGGGGCTAATGCCAGCATGACCTGCAGGGTGCAGACTCCTGTAAGACCCAATGTGGGTACCCTTCCAAGCGTCCTCCAGCTATTCCCTGCAGGCCCCAGGAAAGCCACTTGCAGCTTTGTGGTCCTCCAATGGCCTCCTCGGCCACCTGGCCAGTGAGACAGTGCAGGCTGATAGAGAAGCAGCCATCTAAGGCAGGGATGGACCATGTGCTTCGTCCCTTTCTGGGTTTGTCCCCCTAGATCCACCTTCCAAAAACTACTAATGGCCATTGCCCATTGATTGCCACTTTTCTTTGTAATGAAGCTCAGACATGGGCTGCCTTGGCCCTCAGCTCAGAACCCCAAGGAGCCTCTTGAGTTTACTCAGAGTTGACAGATCACACGGGGCTCTTTGGCATCCCTGTGCCCTAAGGACACCTCAGGGGTGACACGACCAGGACAGAGCCCCAGCACAGACAGACATGGGTGCAGTCAAATGGTAGAGCCCAGGTACCAGTGCTGGAGGGCCAGGAGGGCCTGTGTGTGCCAGGTGAGGGTCCACCTGCATGTGCTATTGGGAAAAATGGTATCTTTGGGCAGAAATAGCCTCTGTTAATGTAGATATTTAAAGAATAACAAAGGCAGAAAACACAAGTGTGGAGTTTGGAGTTGTCCGCAAACTGTAGAATAAAGCAAAAACTAGTTATTAAAAAGTGAGCTCATATAGACAAATAAGTTAGAAAATTGATGTATTATCATAGCTTGATAGATATTTGCTTTTAAAATTATAATTGTAAAAATCATAGTCCTTTGAATCATCAGTCTGTATAATCGTCACTCTCATCAGACTAAAATACATTTTAGTACAAATGAAGGGATGGCATTTCATTTATTTTAGAATATTTTCACAGATTTCATACATCTGGCAAAATGTAATTATATGTTAAATACATATCTCATTTCCACATTTAGTTTATATGAGGAAAATTATTTGAGGTCAAAATTCCTCTTGAAATTCCTTTAAATCAACTGTAAATTATAGAGTATGCATGTATTTGTATATATAATCCTTTTAAGTAATAACTATGCCTCTCAAAGTGTTGAAAGTCACTGAGTTAGACCAAACATTTAATGAAAGAGAAAACAACACACAGATAGGTAAGAAGCTGTCCAGTCCTTATCATGAATCCGGCATACTGGAGAAGCCACACGTGTTCCTTCTTGCCTGCAGGGTTGACTCCATTGGGTTCCACTGCTGACCTCAGCAGACAATCCTAGATGATCTTGTTGTGAAGATTAAGGAGATCATAGACAACACCTTGCTAAGGATTGAGTTTTAATGCTGGTGCTTTAATTATCCTTTCATGCTACAAAACCATGTGAGGCAAGGTATTAACATCTAAGTTTTTTTTAAAGCATCAAGAATTCCAAAATCAGGTACAAAATCAAAAGGCAGATTTTCAAACAAAGCCTTTGAAAAGTGGTTCTTTAATGCTTAAAGGATCTCACCCTTTTCTAGAACAGAGAAGTGTCAAGAGAAGTGAGCAAGAAAAAATGTCTTTGGACAGAGCTTGGTGAAAAGACATCTTTGTGTTTAAAGGCAATCTTGAAACTCATGGGCACTGTGGTCTGGGATCTGAGTCCTGCTTAGAATGTGTGAGGCTCAGAAAGGGCTGTTTCCTGTTGGATATCAGAGCTGGGAGGTGCTTCTAATCCTAGAAGGGACCTGGGCTCTCAGAAGGCACTGGAGGAACGAAGCTTCATGTCCTGTGCACCAGAAATGGGTAAGTCCCGAGCTGACTGTGACATTTGGCATTTATTGTCCAAAGAGAGATGTGTTTGAATATGAGCATGTTTGCTATTGATAATTATGCATAAAAAATAGACAAGGCTGGGAGTTAAGCCAGGCAATCAGAACTCTGTGGTCCTCTAGCCATGCTGAGAACCGGACTGGAGCCATTGAAAGGGCACCCTTGGAGGGCAATGCGGCCTGGGCAGAGTCAGAGTGGGGTGGATGAACAAAGAAAAGCAGTTGTGGAGGTTCAGGAGGGATCTGCAGAAGCACACTATGCATAGCTCAGGGGCATCGCCATCTGAGTGCCCGACAGGGTACCTTCCAGGAGCCCGGAGAATGAATCAGACTGAAACTTCCAGCAGACCAGAGACCTCAAGCCAGCTGAGACAGTATGTCACAGTCCCTCGTATCTCGTTTGTGTCCTTTCTTCCCTTTCCTTCCCCTTCCCCTCCCCTGGAAAGATTAGAAACCCTGGAAAGAAGAGAGGGGAGAGAGAAGAGCAACTTTTCCCACCATTTCCCACCTAAGTCTTCCAGCTTGAGCTGGGAAAGGAAATAATTTAATGTAGAATTGTATTTGAAATTTTCCGTGATATTTTGAATCGATTATTCTAATTTAGACTATTTGCAACTTTTAGGGGAACACGGGACTACTACTGACCCTAAGAGAGGGGGTGGAAAGTCCTGGGCTAGCTGAAATTTTCATCCATTTACAGGAAGGATTAACTCATTGGAGAAAATTTAAGGGCTCAGGGAGACAGAATAATTGCATTTTAATGATATCCCATAAAGTGCATCTTCAGTGTACCTATTACTAGTGATTTTCTTGTGTTTCCATTCCTCCTATTAACCAATACTTACAAAATACTGTGTGAATCACTTTCTTTAAGAAATACAACTATGATACGACTTCAGCTTACTGAACACATGTTGTTTAAAGTTCAAAGCATTCGTGTAAATGCTTTCATTCATCTAATTCTTCTTTACAATAAAAACATAATCCCTTGGGCTTATTACACAGAAAATCCCCCTTAAAACATTTTGAAGATATTAAGAAGTCTGATGTATATTAATGTCTCCCTCAGCTTCCTACAAGTCAGTTTCAAATACTTTTTACATTTTACTTTCAGGCTTCAGATTGTGACAAGGGGGTCAACTTGGTGAACAGAAAATTACCCTGCATTGAAAAGACTGCTGCTGGATCCACATCACAGGTTCAGCTTTTATGTGCAGTGGGGCTCAGGGGAGGAGAGATTTAGTAAATACATGATCTGGAGGAAGTATAAAGAAAATAGTAATAAAGAACAATGCCTTGAAGATTGTTAACACTGAAAGTTGTTGGCTGAGTTTTATCCTATCATTTAGGATTTTTCTTTTTCATCTTAAGGACAGAATTGCAGCAGGAACCAACCAAGAGCAGAAGTTGTCTGGGGCTGTTTCTGGGAGGCTGGGTGTTGGGGGTGGAGGTGGGGAAGGCAGGGACCTGAGTCCCAAGGACTAGAACGAAGCCAGTGCCTTCCTCTTCCTTCCTGCTGATCTCAGCTTGTCTGGTCTTGGTTTAGACTCCTCTGTTCCCACAGCAAAGTCTTCTCCACAAGGTTAAACAGCACCCATCTCTCTCTCCAGCCTTTGTCTCTGGTGGCAAGGCTTTCACTCCAATTTTAAACTTTAAAAATCTAGAGAGAGTCTCAGGCCTGGACCGGTTTCCATGCCTATCCCGAATCTATCCTGGGGGAATAGGCAGCTAAGACTGTCCAGGTTGGGCCAGGTTCCTCCATGGGGTCAGAGGAAGGATGGGGTGCACGCTGCTGTAAAAACTAAAGTAGAGGTTCCTCTTCAAAGAGACTTTCCTCCCCATCTAACTAGGAATAAATAGTAACTTCTCTTAGAAGCAAACTTTATTCAAAGATCTGTGCTAACATTCTTAAATATCTGCCAGCCGTAATAAAGAAATCAGTGTACTTTACGTTCTTAGCTCCCACAATTTAGCCTAAATATTTCCCCTGGCATACTTACACTGGACCAAGCAAGCATTAGGTCGTAGCCTGTTCCTCTGCCTTATTTGGAGGTGTTTTTACCTTTCTCAGCATTCCACAAGTTACTTCCGCCCTCCTTTGTTCTCCTCTGCCTTTGCCTCTTTTAAAAAGTTCTAAGTTACTAGCCAATCGGGACAAACACAGAATGTGAGGTCCCGTTCCAGCCAATGGAAAATGGACACAGCAGCAGGGTGGACACGTCAGGTTATAAATGACCCTGTCTCCTGGTTCAGTGTCCTCTCGTGGCAAAATTGCTGGCGAGTGTACTCTTTCTGCAGAAAGTGAAAAAACAGTCTTGCTAAGAAAATTCTATTTATGTTCAAATGCTACTTCTTTGCAACATCAGGAAACAAGCATTTCTAACACTGCCAAGAAAAAAGAGGAAAAAGCCTTGGAGTAGGATCAAACAGAAAGTTGGAGAATATTAGATGTCAATGTAAGTCCACTCAATAAGCCTCTGAGTTTCTACCAGAGGCAGGCAGATACTGCTGATTGCTAAGGATCCAAGGACAAGAAGGGAATGTGCATACCCCTTGCAGATGGCACCCATTCACTATGAGGAACAGAGCTGTCACCCAACCATCAGAGCACACTGTGAGGAGCTAGCGTAGACATGTTAGAAAGCAGCATTGTGGCAGCTCTCAGAAGGGGTTAGTGGTCTCTGCCCTGGGCAGGTAGGCACCAACGACATCCTAAGATTCTTGATTGAGGCCTTGTAAGATGAGTAACAGTATCCCAAAGACAACAGTAGGAGTGGCTTCCAGACAAGGCATGGAATGGCATGGCCACAGGCAGTACCTGAATGGTACCAAATTTTGGGATTCAAAGGAGTAACTAGGAAAATAGAAGAGTCACACCTACTCATGGATAAACGGGCAGGTGTTAGCACGGAGGGTACTGCCGCCACGCTAAAGAGCTGGCAACTTGTTTCTGAGCATGGTTAAAAGATAAGCTGGTGAGACGACTATCATGAAGAATAGTAACAGGGCCTCATAACTGTGGGCTCTGGATAGGCACCGTGCTTTGTGTGTTTCACCCTGCGAATAGGTGCTGTTCTAGTTCTTTATTTTATTTATTTATTTTTGAGACGGAGTCTCACTCTGTCACCCAGGCTGGAGTGCAATGGTGCAATCTCAGCTCATGGCAACCTACACCTCCCTGGTTCAAGCAATTCTCCTGCCTCAGCCTCCGGAGTAGCTGGGACTACAGGCACAAGCCACCACGCCCGGCTAATTTTTGTATTTTTAGTAGAGACAGGGTTTCATCATGTTAGGCAGGATGGTCTCAATCTATCAACCTTGTGATCCGCCCATCTCAGCCTCTCAAAGTGCTGGGATTACAGGCGTGAGCCACCGAGCCTGGCCGGTGCTGCTCTAGTTCTTAAAACCAGGCTTAGAAGATCTGGATGCTTTATCCAGGATCCCTCAGACAGTAAATGGCAGATCTGGAAAGTCACTGCACTACACTACACAGCCTCTTGAGAAAGGCAGTGCATGTGGCAAACGGAATATAGAGAAATACTGAAAATGAGGCATTATTACTTTCAAGCCAATGTCAGAAACAAATAACTAACATACTGGACATTTTAGAATATGTGAGCTCACAATTTGCCCTGTGAAACTCATCAGCATTATTCTCAACTCCTCAAATGTCCATTTGAGTGGGGTGAATTGCAGTTGTATTTGTTTTACTATGATTTCTGTGAACCATGTTTTGAATTTCAACATTTCTTCATCAGAGAATAACCAACAATGATTTCAGGGAAAGAACAAGTTCCACTTTCTTACTAAAACTGGCTATTTCTTTTTTACTTATTTATTCATTTATTTTTATTTATTTATTTATTTTTCTGTTACCCAGTCTGTGATCTCAGCTCACTGCAACCTCCACCTCCCGGGTTCAAGTGATTCTCCTGCTCCAGCCTCCTAAGTAGCTGGGACTACAGGCATGCACCACCACACCTGGCTATTTTTTTCTTTTTCTTTTTCTTTTTTTTTTGTATTTTTAGTAGAGACTGGATTTCAACATGTTGGCTAGGCTGGTCTCAAACTCCCAACCTCAGGCGATCCCCACAGCCTGAGGCCTCCCAAAGTGCTGGGATTACAGGCGTGAGGCACCATGCAGGTCAAGAGCTGGCTATTTCTTAAAGCATGCATATGTATGTAATAACAGTTCATATTCATGGAGCACCTGTTCCATGCTGAGCTCGTTAGAGGTGGTCTGCATCTGAATTGCTAATTAGCTGCCAAGGACTTAAGTGCGGTTGCACAGAAAAGGATTAACGCACACACAGAGAAAACAGTTCCCGATTATGACTGAGCATTGTGGCCGGCCTTGAAGAGAGCAGGAAAAGAAAAAAGAAGAAAAAAAAATGGGAGAAAGGGTACACCAGGATGAAATAAGCCAGCTAAATAATCAGAAGCTGACTTCTGGAATCCATTTTTAATGTTAATTACTGATATTTTGAGTGCTGGGATTACAGGCGTGAGCCATCGCACTCCGCCGGTGTAGCTATTTTGAGATTTTTTTTTTTTTTTCACGATGGTAACCAAAGAGGAAAAATGTCTAAGTGCTAGCTTGACAGCATGGAGATTTTTTAAGGGTCGTCTTAGTTGTCTGACTTCTGAATTTTAAATATTTATGGAAGCATTAATAAGAAATCCGTCTTTGCTGCTGACGTT
Organism: Macaca fascicularis; assembly: GCF_037993035.2. Classification (NCBI taxonomy): domain Eukaryota; kingdom Metazoa; phylum Chordata; class Mammalia; order Primates; family Cercopithecidae; genus Macaca; species Macaca fascicularis. The sequence continues at coordinate 133,658,197 of NC_088385.1, read as the reverse complement.
AATGGCAATGCCTGATCCTAAGGCATGGAGTTCACCTCGGCCTTAGAACCCCAAAGAAAAATTCCATTTGTCTCTGGAATAAGAGGCACAATTATAGGGAGGAAAAAAAAATGCCTGCCTGACTCCAGAAATTCTTTCCATGGAGAACTTTCCTGATTAACTTTCTAAACAAGCTTCACTGCAGATGTTCTGGGTATCTCTGTATCCATTTCTTACACGTGTTTTCTGAGATGTGCTAATTTTTGAGAAAACACTCTCCTCCCTACCTTCTCTTTTCTCTTAACTATATGGTATATATAACCCATGCCTTTGGAAGAATCGATTTTATGCTTTGTGAAGCCTTCAAGACAGGATATTGGTGAAAAATCAGCCAGCAGAGGAGGTGGAGAGGATGTATTAGTCTCTTCTCATGCTGCTAATAAAGACATACCCAAGACTGGGTAATTTTTAAAGAAAAAGAGGATAATGGACTCACAGTTCCACGTGGCTGGGGAGGCCTCACAATCATGGCAGAAGGCGAAAGGCATGTCTTACATGGCAGCAGGCAAGAGAAAGCATGTGCAGGGGAACCCCCCTTTATAAAACTCTCTCTATAGATCTCATGAGACTTATTCACTGTCACAAGAACGAGAGTTTCTGGGCCAGAGTGAATGCTTTCATCTACCTCAACCTTTTGCTTTAGTAATACACACAGGAGGCTGGAGAAATGGAGTACTGTCACTCAACTTACTGTTTTCAGCTTCTTAAATTTTTTCCCAGGTTCTTCTCCTTAATTCCTACAGTTCCAAAATAGATGTGGGCCAAAGATGATATTTACAGCTAAGCTGCTCAGGTGCCTCAGTGAAAAGAATGAAAACTCTCTTACCTCTCCCCACAGGGCCAGCCTATTTGTAGGTATAGAGTCTGGGCTGTCTAAGCAATGCTAAAGGAAAATATCTTGGGCCTTTTCAAGCTGGGAACTGCTTAAGGCAAACCTGCCTCCCATTCTATTCAAAGTCACCCCTCTGCTCACAGAAATAGATGCATATCTGATTGCCTCCTTTGGAAAAACTTCTCAGAAACCCAAAAGAATGCAACCATTTGTCTCTCACCTACCTGTGACCTGAAAGCTCTCAGTGGGGGAGGGGGAAGCTTGCTTTGAGTTGTCTCTGTCTTTCTGGATGGATCTAATGTACTTCTTACATATGTTGATTGACAGCTCATGTCTCCCTAAAATGTGTAAAACCAAGCTGTGCCCGGACCACCTTGGGTACAGGTCATCAGGGCCTCCTGAGGCTGTCACCAGCGTGTCTTCAACCTTGGCAAAATAAACTGTGTAAATTAACTGAGACCTGTCTCAGATTTTCTGGGTTCACAGAAATTTTACACAAAAGGAAAAAAGAAGTTTCCTTTAGTAAAAATCCTTGTTAAATCATCTCCCATTGCATCTTAAGGCTGCATATTTTCCTTCCTATCATGTTGGTGAAAGTTTCTGACGGTCCACATCCATCTGAGAGACAACTAGCTGGATTTCCTAGGCCGACTAAGAATCCCTAAGCCTAGCTGGGAAGGTGACCTTTCCACCTTTAAACACGGGGCTTACAACTTAGCTCACACCCGACCAATCAGATAGTAAAGAGACTTCCCTAAAATGCGAATTAGGCAAAAACAGGAGGTAAAGAAATAGCCAATTGTCTACTGCCTGAGAGCACAGCAGGAGGGACAATGATCCGGACATAAACCCAGGCATTCCAGCTGGCAACCGCGACCCCCTTGGGGTCCCCTCCCTTTGTATGGGAGCTCTGTTTTCACTCTATTAAATCTTGCAACTGCACTTTTCTGGTCTGTGTTTGTTATGGCTCGAACGGAGCTTTTGCTCGCTGTCCACCACTGCTGCTGGCCGCCATTGCATAGCCGCGGCTGACTTCCATCCCTCTGGATCCAGCAGGGTGTCCGCTGTGTTCCTGATCCAGCGAGGTGCCCATTGCCGCTCCCAGTCGGGGTAAAGGCTCGCCATTGTTCCTGCACGGCCAAGTGCCCGGGTTCGTCCTAATCAAACTAAACACTAGTTAGTGGGTTTCATGGTTCTCTTCCATGACCCACGGCTTCTCATAGAGCTGTAACACTCACTGCACGGCCCAAGATTCCATTCCTTGGAATCTGTGAGGCCAAGAACCCCAGGTCAGAGAACACAAGGCTTGCCGCCATCTTGGAAGTGGCCGCCACCATGTTGGGAGCTCTGGGAACAAGGACCCCCCAGTAACACGTTCATCCTTGAATGAGAAAATGTCTGGTCCAGCTTGGTATTGTAATGTAAACATGGTGGGTGCATTTCTTTTCCTTGAATTCCTTCACCATTTACCCAAATTTTCATTCTAACTTTCTCAAATGGAGCATAGTCAAAGCCAATGTCCAGTAACCAAGCAACCTGAGGGATGGAGAAGGATGGGGCTGCCGGTGGTCTGGGTAAGGAAGTTGCTCTGTTGCTTTGTCTTCTCTGTGTTTGGGGTTTCCACTGCTATAGGGAGCAGCCGTCGGAATCTGGATTTTGGTCTGGTCTGGCGTCCATGCTGACAGCTCACACGGCCAAGTTCAGCCCCTTTCGTTATTTCTTTCTGACCCAGTAGAGAGACGGCTGGCCATTCTTGGCTGGCCCCTGCTGTAGGTCCTGGGGGACCTGCCTGGGACCTCCCATCACTGGTGTTTTATAAGCTGATCATCTTTGAATGAAAAGGGCTCCTCAGTGATGTGAGACACACCTGCCTGGTGGGCTGCCCTCTCCGTGTGCCTCCTCTCATTCACAGTCAAACACAGCGGTGGGTTGGGCCAGGTTCTCTGTACCAGCTGATGCTCCTTAGGGTGCAGGTTTCTGGAAGCCCTGCTCAATCTGCTTTCAACAAAGCAGAAGAATTCACTGATGAACAGAACTACGAAGCCCAAGAGTAGAACTGACAGACTAGACTCAGGGGCCGGAATAATGAATCCAGTCTCTTTCTCCTTCTCTGTGTCTTTGGTAAATGTTAGATTTCATTTTCAGATTCCACTCACCATCTCAGGCTTCTATGATCCATATATTACTGATACCTGAGGAAAAAATGTAGTATCTTTATCTGATAATTTCTTAGGAGACCCAGAACTCACACATAATCAGCTCCACCTCTTGAAAATTCATAATAATCAGCTCAACCTATTCAAAATCCCAACACTTAACTGTGGCCACCATGTTCAGAGGGATGGAGTGAAGAGGACTGGAGAAGCCCCAGTCATGTGCCTCCTGGTTCCTAATGACAGCAGCAGGGAAGACGGTGGGTTTTTGATGCTCTAATTGGTCAGAAGGAAAAACCTCATTAAAATTCCCAGGTAATAAAAATAACTAAATATAAAGAAAATTTGGTTCTGTGAGCCCAACAAATGAGTTGGGACATGAACAACATCAATAACAATTGTCTGCCCTGATAGCCACTAATTACCTCTGGGTGAGGCAGGACCGTTTTGCCAGAAGAGGTTCTGCGTCTTGTGGCTGTGGATGGCTCTCTATTCTTGTTACCAGCCCGTGAAAATGATACAGCTCCGATTCGTGGAGGAACACCAGGTTCTTCATCTCAAGTCAAATTAGAAAAAAACGACACAGACTCACGTGGAGTAGTTTTAAGGAGCAGAGAGATTCATAGGCAAGAAGGAAGGGAGAAGACAAAAGAAGGAAGCTCCTCTGTACAGAGACAGACAGGGGGGTCTCCAAAGCCAAGAGGAAACCCCAAGTGGGATGGATACCCGCCAGGTATATGTAGAGGCTGGAGGAGGTGGTATCTGATTTGCTTAGGAGATTGATTTGACCACGTATGTCATTTACGTGGCGCTGGAAAACACTGATGCTCCCACCCTAGTCTTTTAATATGCAAATGCAGGCCGCCATGATGTTCCACACACTCGGGGATGGGTGGGGTGGCCACGTTGCCAGGAACACGTGGGGCAAGGGCTAGAAGGCAGAGGGATTCCCCATGTTTGGGTGGACCTAGTTTCTAATGGATGGTATTTGCATATCAAAGGTTGCCTGTTTGGCTGTAAGAGCTGCGGCTTTCCAGCTAGACAAGAAACGTCTTTAAAAATGAAAATTTCCCAAGGACCCCTTTTTCTCTCTTTAAAAATGAAAATTTCCCAAGGACCCCTTTTTCTCTCTATTTGCCTAAAGTAATTTCTTTCTTTCTTTTTTTTTTTTTTTTTGAGACGGAGTCTTGCTCTGTCACCCAGGCTGGAGTGCAGTGGCCGGATCTCAGCTCACAGCAAGCCCCGCCTCCCGGGTTTAGGCCATTCTCCTGCCTCAGCCTCCGGAGTAGCTGGGACTACAGGCGCCCGCCACCTCGCCCGGCTAGTTTTTTGTATTTTTTTAGTAGAGACGGGGTTTCACCGTGTTAGCCAGGATGGTCTCGGTCTCCTGACCTCGTGATCCGCCCGTCTCGGCCTCCCAAAGTGCTGGGATTACAGGCGTGAGCCACCGCGCCTGGCCTGCCTAAAGTAATTTCTTGAAAACTCCTACCACAAAAGCATCCTCCTTCTTTAAATATTCCTTTGTTTATTTTACTAAGGGGAAAGAGCTAGTGTTGACACTATCGTTCAATTTAAAGACCTAACTGAAATTACTCGATTTTACATAAATTCTCAGAATAGGTATCAAATTCCCTGGGTCCATAATCCACATAAAAAGAGAGATTAGGGTGTTCAGTGCCTTTCTTAATATGCAAAACTAAAATTCTGGATGCTACTAATAAGATAGTCCCTTCTTTTTCAGACTGTCAGAAACATTACAGCCAAACAAAGATTCTGGTTTACTTTTCTCAAGGAAGGTGGAACTGATGTTAGAATTGCGAGGAGATTTAGACATCATCAGAAAACAATTCACGTCATGATGTTGGAAATCTCCTTTCTTCTTTAGTTCTGTCGATGTGATATAAAAGAGTATATATTTTATTTAAATTTCCATCTTTATCCAGTTACAACTGATAAATAAAATTGTAGACAATTAAGGTGTACAATATGATGTTTGGATATACATATACATTGTGGAGTAATTACAACAATCGAACTGTTTAACATATCCCATCTCACATAATTACCATTGTGTGTGTGTGTGTGTGTGTGTGTATGTGTTTAGTGAGAGCATTTAATATTTCAATCCTTAGCAAATTTCTAGTCTATAATACAGCATTATTACCTATGGTCACAATGCAGTACATAGATCTCCAGAACTTACTTATCCTGCATAAGTGAGATTTTGCACCCTTTGACTAATATCTCCCTATTTTCCTCTCCCTGCAGCCCCTGGCAACCATCCTTATACTCTCTGCTTTTATGAAGGTAATTAGTTTTAATTCACCTCCTAGGGGTAGCAGTTTCAGTAATCAAACACTCACATTCCTGCATTGATTAGCAAATGCCTAATCAGAAAGTGCACACTCCAGAAGTTCTCACTAAAGCCTGTCAGCTGTCATTTTCTATGTCTGCTCAACACTGGAGGTCTCACTAGCTAGTGTAATTTGTCTAGAAGTGCTTTTTCCTTGGAAAGTTTAGTGGTGTGTTCTCTAGCAACATGGATGTAGAAAATGGGCTTTCATTGACGAGAAAGGCAGATGGAATAAACTGAATCAGTCACTCCCCACACCTGCAAAACAAGGTCTCACGGTCTCATAAGCCACATACTCTGTACTTGTAGGGAGTACACATGAAGTCAAATGCCTAAACCACACTCCATCCAGTCACTGAGATGGCAAATTCTGGTTGCCAGATGCCAACTGTGACAGATTTCTTCTTTTAGAACGTTGTCATAGCTGTCTCATGGGGCTCTTTTAGGGCATGTGTTAGGGACTGAATTGTGTTCCCCAGGACTCATGTGTTGAAGTCTTTGTTTTGTTGTTGTTGTTTGAGATGGAGTTTTGCTCTGTTGCCCAGGCTGGAGTGCAGCAAGGCGGTCTCCCTTCATTGGAACCTCCACCTCCCAGGTTCAAGCGAGTCTCTGGCCTTAGCCTCCCAAGTAGCTAGGATTGCAGGCATGTGTCGCCACACCCAGCTAATTTTTGTATTTTTAGTAGAAACGGGGTTTCACTATGTTGGCCAGGCTGGTCTCGAACTCCTGACCTCAGGTGATCCACCTGCCTTGGCCTCCCAAAATGCTGGGATTAGAGACGTGAGCCACCAGGCCAAGCCTCATGTTTTGAAGTCTGAACCTCCAATGTGGCTGTACTTGGATATAGGGCCTTTAAAGGACTAATGAAGATTAACTGAGGTCGTAAAAATTGAGCCTAATCCAGTTTGATTTGTGTTCCTAGGAGAAGAGGAAGAGACATGAGAGATGTGCACACTGAAAAAAGACCAAGCAGGGACACTGCGAAGGCAGCATCTGCACGCCAAGGAGAGGGACCTCAGAAGAAACTGAGCCAGCCAGCACCACACCTTCGTCTTTGACCTCCAGCCTCCACAACTGTGAGAAATACCTTTCTGTTGTTTAATCCATCCAGGCTGTGTCATTTTGTTATTGCAACCTGAGAGACCATCACAGAATGTGTGGTTGGATCACTTACAAGGATACAGGATCTGGGTATCGTACAGTTTACAGAATGTATGGACCGCTATGTTCCTGATCGATAATACGTGTTAATTATCAAATACGTGTATGGCAGAATTTGTCCTAACGCTTTGTTTCCTCTTAATCTGATTGTGAAGTTGGAGAGAAGGCTGATCCCTTGCCCAGCTCAAACTCTGACAACTATGTAATATTATTTCAAAAATGGTTGCTCATGACCCGAAGGGCTGAGGCTACTTCATGGCATTTGCTCTTTGACTCACCTGGACAATCTCTAGAAATACACCTGAAGTCGCCTGATGAAGTGCCCAATATTTCCCGTTGCTCTAGGTATTTTTAGAATGGAAATGAGATGATAATGAAGCCTGAGGTCTTCTGGAAGTCATTTGGTTGGCTTTCTTGGCTCTAACCAGTTTCAGCTGGTCTGGTTATCAAGGGAACATTTTATTGCAGGCATCCTTAAAGAGTAACAGAGTTAGGATTGGGTAGAAATTCAGTTTTGTCATGTAGGCATTACACTAGGTAACACTAACACCAGGGAAGAGATAGTACCCTTCTCACGAGTGGGTCTCTGTCACCAAGGAGGTGGTGGGGTGGAGCTCTGCCTGCCAACCAAACCTTACATCAAGACTTTATTCTCTTCTTATGCTCTAGAATTTCACAGTAGTATTGGAGATAGGACATTTCCTGAAAGAAAGATGGAAAACTGTAACAGGTTGCTATTGATCCACTGCATACAAACAGCTCGCGTGTCTGCAAATTATTCTGGTTGACTTGTGTCCAGTCCTGGTCATATAAGGCCTTCAAAGTCTCACCGGTTCATTGTGGAAACACAGACATTTAAAAACAGCCCATGCCGGCTGGGCACAGTGGCTCTGTAATCCCAGCACTTTGGGAGGCCAAGGCAGGTGGATCACTTGAGGTCAGGGGTTTGAGACCAGCCTAGCTAACATGGTGAAACCCCATTTTTATAAAAAATAAAAATTAGCCGGGCGTGGTGGTGGGCGCCTGTAATCCCAGCTACTCAGGAGGCTGAGGCGTGAGAATCACTGAAACCTAGGAGGTAGAGATTGCAATGAGCCGAGATCATGCCATTGCACTCCAGCCTGGGTGTCAGAGCGAGACCCTGTCTCAGAACAGAAACAAAAATGACAACGAAAAAACCTCCCATGTTCTTAGGCTCTGGCTCTGTCCAGGACATCGGCTGTCCATAGAACAACCTGAGGGCTAGTTCCCAGCCACTAATTCCAGAGGTTTCCAGAGGGTTTTATTCCCTCCCTCTCTGAACACTGCAGTCCTTCAGGGTTTCAAGTAGTCATGGTTTCCCAAAGTCTCGGTTGAAACATGAAACACAACATTTGACCAAAAATAAAAAAAAAGGAAAAAAGCCCCTATCCTAATGCAACAGTGACCCCAAAACAATTCAGCAAGTGCATCAGGCCTCATAGAACCATTTGTTAAATCAACTCTTTCAGCTTCTGCCAACAGCCAGTCTCTCCATAAGTCTCAGGCACAATTCCCAGTGGGAGGCAAATGAAGCCGTGTCTGTATGTCTGCTGTCCTCCCTCCCACACACCCTCTCCACTCCCTTCCTCGGTAGGTCACAATCAAAGCACCCATGTAAACTTAGTGATTCTTTATAATTTCTTATCCACTGAGTCTCTCATGCTCTGCTTTATCAGTTTTCCATGACCATGAGACACTCGCAGAATAAGCTGGCGCTTGGGACAACTGCAGATGAAAAACAGATCATTGGAGGTTGTGATCTAGCAAGGAAGATTAGGTTTATACATAGAAATGTTAGAAAAGCAGGAGCCTAGGAGAGCCAGGTGTCACCATTTTAAAATTAACTCCATCTTTAAACTTGCAACACACATTCCTTGCCGATCATGACTTGCCATGAATCCCTTTCTGTGTGAGGCCAAGGAACCCGCTCTTGAGGTCTGGATCATAGGGACCCCTTTTTCCAGCAACAAAAACATTGACAATATAAAAATAAAGAACATGTTTATCTGTGATATTGATATCTATATCCATAAGTATATCTACCTCAAATCTCTCTTTATCTAGTTATCTAACTATATGTCTATCTGTATCTAATTTCTAACATGTTGTTGTAGGAGGTCATAACAGAACCTATTATAAAGTGACAGTCTCTTGCTTCTATTTTCTATTATTTCCCATTCCGTTGAGGTAAAAGTCTTTTTGGAGGACCCTCCCCAACACGCGCCGGAACAGTTACTCCAGCACAGCCGCTCCAGCCTGGATCTCATTTTTGCTTCTCCTGGACTTCTCGCTGTGCAGATGTTACACTCACGCTCTCCGCTGGCCTCCTGCTCCTGCTCTGAAAGTGAGCAGTTGTCTCTCTGGGTGGCATGTGAAGTCAAAGTTGGGTATCTTGACAGTGCCCTGGTATTCCCACTGCAGGACGGTGGCCTCTTCTGTTAGCGGTGACAGTTCTTACAGAACAATGCCTGGAGAGATGACAACTTAGAGCAATTTCATTGGCTTTCCCCTTGACAACTCAGCTCCCACACTAGAGTGGGTGAGGCAGTGTTTAGGAATAACAAAGCAAAATCGTGAAGCCAGGACTTCCTTGAGTTTCCTTTCTCACTAGATTTTAATTATTATTATTATTATTATTTTGAGATGGTGTTTCACTGTAGTCACCCAGGCTGGAGTGCAATGGCGGGATCTCAGCTCACCGCGACCTCTGCCTCCCGGGTCCATACTATTCTCCTGCCTCAGCCTCCCGAGTAGCTGGGATTACAGGCACGCACCACTATGCCCAGCTCATTTTTGTATTTTTAGTAGAGACAGGGTTTCACCATGTTGGCCAGGCTGGTCTCGAACTCCTGACCTCAGGTGCCTTGACCTCCTGAAGTGCTGAGATTACAGTTGTGACCCACGGTGCCCAGCCTTTCACTAGATTTTGGAAAATGTCATAGAATGATTCAGGGTTCCAGATTCAATTTACTGTAAGGTGAAATAAGTGGGCTGGTTAGCAAGTGGCTGGCTTTTCTTTGGTATGAGGATAAAAAGAAGGTGGCTACTTTCTATGGCTTTCCAAACAGTCTCCGTTTCACTTAGTTCAAAAACACATAATGTTCATATAACAAAGAAATGATACATATTTGAGGTGATGATATGCTAAGTTGCCAATTGGATCCTTCTGCCATGTATACAGGTATCAAAACATCACATTGTATGCCATAAATATATACAATGACTATTTGTGAATTTAAAATCAAACTATAAAAATTACATTACACTAATGTTCTAAGATGACTTCTGAGACATTTAGCATGTGTTGAGTACTTATACTAAGTCTCTCACTGCTTCTAGTCATTGAAGAGGTTTACACTATAAGCAAACATAATTATTATCATATTCATTTTACAGATCAGGAAACTAAAGTGCAGAAATAAATATTTGTCCAAATCTGCACAAGAGTGAGTTTCGACATAGGGCTAGCACCCAGGGATATCTAGTTTTCAAGGCCCACCCTCTTACGTAGTACACTGCCCTGCCCTCCACTCACTGCAGTTAGGATTCAGGAGCAATAACTGGACACATTCAAGCCAGTTTACATCTTTACAGAAAATTCCGCCCATTTTGATTAGTGAAGATTCACACCTTTAGCTATGATGTGGCTCCCAGAATTCCTCCAAGTTAGAGTATAAACAGAGCTAGACATAGTTCAGATAGTTGTGTCGCACCAAAAACAATTTTTAAAGAATACAGAATCGATCAATCCAGTAGAAAATGACACGGTTTTCATTAGGCTAAAAGTAATTAAGTCAATGCAACTCTTAAGCCCCATGGGTGGGAACTTTTGGTTCATAAAAAGTGTTTAGTTCGGATCTGAGCTGAAACAACTTTCAATCTCATCTGCAAGTAGAAAGATGGCAACGGCTCCTTTACACACCCATAAAATTAGAACAAATACGTATAGGCAACTAGGACAATCCTGGAATATTCTGGGCACCAAAGAAATATCATGGATGCATCTTATGCAGCCAGACAGGATGGCCCAATAATCAGACATCCGAAGGCTCCTAGATGTGGATCCTCGGAATTCACTCTGCAATGTGAAATCCTGTTATTCTTGGCAACAGATTGTGCTTTCTGAAAAAGTGTGTCCTAACTGAGATAACAATGAAATTTTCTGTTTAAAGACACCTCAGATGACCGTGTTCTGGAGTCGGTGTTCCCATCAATGGATCTGAAGGTATTCTGAAGCTCCTAGAAATAATAAACGGCGTCTGAAATTGTTTCAAGATGAATCATCCTGGGAAGACTTTGAAGGTTCGTCTGAAATTGTGCATAGCAACCCGGAAAAGCTGTGCTTTGCCCAGCTAAAGTGTGGTCCCTGCAAGTCATCACCTGGGCCAGGTAAGCTGCTAGGCCACCCAGAGAAGAAAAATACAGAGCAGCCTATGGGCAGATTTTCTTACCCAAGGCCAGTTTAGACGGAGGAGTCACTTGAATAATTGTCTGCTTCGTTCTTTCTTCAAGCCCAGAGGATACTTACTTTTGTAATATTCACTTACTCCTCACATAGCCATATTTTTCTCACTTAACTCCATCTCTTCTTCTCTTTAAGGCCTGGTAGAAAATGGGCAAATTTTATAAAATGAGGCAGAAGTGCCTCTAACATTGCCCATATGTGGGAAGATGAAATCTAGGAAAGAGAGCTTAGAAGGAGAGAGTCATGGTACCCATTGGGGTTCCTCAATGAGAACATTGCAGAAGGTGTAAACTGGTGGGCTCAAGGCTGAATACAGCCTATAGGTATGTTTTCTTGGCCTACGCATCATTGCTTTTAAAATTGGTTTTCAACAGTCAAAGTTCAGGGGGTTTTATAGCAGGGTCCTGGATTTCAGGCTACTCTTAAAAGTTTAGAAGATGGGCAATGCTGGGCCTGTGTTTCTGCATAGCAGCAAAGGCCAGGAGCAGAGTAGCAGCTGCTTGCATTAGAGGCAGCATTAGATCTTCAGGACACCACAGTCCCCACCACTCCCAGTTGCCTTAGCCTGGTTTCTGACACTCATTTATGTCACTTGTGAGGCTGCTATGGGCACTGGAGTTTGTGCCCCCCGTTTTAATACCTTTGGAAAACATTAATAAAAAACACATTTCCACAAATAGACTGGGCACTATGGCAGATATGCAAAAATTAATCAGACCTATATCCTGCCCCCATATAAAAGTAAAGTGTGGAAGAGCATGTACAGTATGTTTCTATTTGGGCAAAAAAAAAAAACCCCAAAAAACCCACATCTTCTCTCTCTATAAGCAATCAAATGCACAGTGCATAAATCCCAAAGATCTCTTAGCATTGGATGCAGTAGATATATCTACAGGATTTGAATTTTTTAATCAAATGCTTATATTAATTTTTAAATAAGAGATCTAGTTGTTATGATAGTTTCCAGAGACGGTTATCATAAATATTGTTCCTCTTTCTACGCACATTACACTCAAACCATCAAGAAAGGGAGTCAATTTCTCTTCCCCTTGTATCTGGGCTAGCGCTGTAACTTACCTTGAACAAGAGACGGTGGTAACGGGTCACTATGAGATTCCAGTCACAGTCTATAAGAGGTCCAACAGCTTTTGCTTTCTCTCTGGGGAAAGCCAGGCACCGTGTAGAAACTCGAGCCATTCTGTGGCTGCCATGCCATGAGGAAGCTCACACAAGTCATGTGGATAGGGATGACCCAAGTAACCCGGCTGCCAGTGACCACGGAGGCCTGAGGTGTGTGATCCCAGTCGAGCCACCACGATTTGTGACATCCCAGCCAAGGATCCAAACACCGTGGAGCAGAGAAAGCCCCTCTTGTCCTAGCTTGTCTGCACTCCTGCTGCAAAAGTGGTGAGCAAATAAATGATTGCTTTAAGCTCCTAATTTGGAGTTGTTTATTATGTTGTGATAGATCCTTGAAACAATAATGAAGCAAACATTTTGCATTCGAGAACTCAAACAGTAGAAAAGGGGTGTGCACAAGACAAGCTGGACACGTAGAATCGTATCGTCTTTCTGACTGAGAAATATTGCAGATGCAATATAATGCATCTGTCATCAAAGGGCAGCTCAGGTAGGTCCAAGTTGAGCTTATCAGCCTGTATTCAGTTGTGAGCCATTGAAGGTTATAGCAGGAGTGTCTCTCATGCTTCATTGTGAACTCTCTAAGACAAAACAACCCCTCTGCACTTTAGTTTCCACACAAATGGGTAATATTGCTATCTCACCCTTCAAAAGGCTTATTGAGAAAATGAAATAGTGTAACTGTGGCTGAAAATGTTTTGTAACTTGGGAAGGGCATACAGATCTGGTGAGTTACTAGAGCAGAGTTAAAGAAAAACAACATTCAGGTACTGACTTCAAGGGAAGCCAGTTCATGAAAGGCAATGTAAAGTAGGAGGTAAGACTGTGGACACAGTGGCCTGGTTAAGACCTTGGTTCTGTGACTTATGCACTGTTTGCCTTGCAGCAGGGTGCTTGGAAACTCTGTGTCTTTTATTGCTCATGGTGAATGAGAATTGTAAGACGCACATTACGGGGGCATTTTGTAGTATTAATGAGTTAACATGTAAATATGCTTAAAACAGTGCTTAGCTTAGCACACACTGAGAGCTCAATAAATATGAGCCATTTATTTTATTATCATTGCTACTATAATTAGGACTTAGAACATCTTCATAGTTCTAATATAGTTCTGTTTCTACACTATACAGTTAATTCATAACATTTCGGGTGTGATGCTGCATTTCATCCTACCATTATCTTTATGAGAAAGTGTCACCGAAATTCTCACTAGTCAGCCACCTATTTCTGCTTGAACTTTTTCTGAGATAGAAATTTCTATCTCAGCGAAGCCTCCAATTTTTTAGTTTATTTGCTCGAGATAAATACATAGGAGAGAAAGTATTGAGGTAACTGGTATGTTCACTTCTAAGGCAATTGTCAAATCACCCTCCATAAAGCCTACAGTAATTTTTTGACCTCCTAGTAATCCTGCTAGGTGCATACTTCAACATTTTCTGCCAACAATGAAAACACAACCTTTAAAAATATTTTTCAGTTTGATCAGTGAAAAAAAGTAATTTGTAATTTTATTTTGATTCTTTTTGTTACTAATGCTGTTGATTTATTTCTCAAATGTTTAATTTTCACATTTTCTTTTATTACTGCTGACTTGCTTTTTCAGGCTTTTCATGTATGATCTGTCTATCGAGTTGCTTTATTATAACTAGATGCTTTTGCTGTTATTCTGTCTTACGATTGCATGCGTATATGTGTGTTTGTGTGTGACTGTTGTGCAAGGCAGTGTTTCAACTTTGTTTTTCATTATTGACCTCTCTTACGCTGAGGAGACTTTTAAGACTATTTCCTAATCATTTCCCTCCCTCCATGAAATGTTTATGCTACAGACATATTGCATATCTGTTTATATACTGCATCCAGGCTTGTATTATTTTGTGCTCCCTACCAACCCCACCAGCAAATTTTGCCCCTGTAAGGATGCTGCCTCTGCTATTGAGACTGCATGGCGTTGAAGACAGAAAGGGCATTTTGAGCAGAGAACTTCATTTCTGCCTGATCCCTGCGTGTCTGGGGGAGACAGTGCATCAGAGCCCCACTGTCCACGGGTTGTTTATTGTCTGTCTGTCTTCCTTTGTGGTTTTTTTTCTGTTTGTTTGTTGTCAGTGAATCCTCTCCTGATCACATTGAATCCTGTTGGTTCCTCAATAAGCTAAACATAGAGTTACCACATGGCCCAGCAATTCCACTCCTAGGTATGTACCCCCAAAAATGAAAAACAGGGTTTCAAACAAAACTCTTATGGCCCATCAGTCTTGCAGCTTTCTTCCTCTCTTTTGAGTAAGGGATTGTTTCTGGGACCCTGGGCTCTGTAGACTCCTTGAAAAAATACTGGTAGTCCCAACTGCATTTGCATAGTTTTTTTCCCTAGTTTTCTATGTTAATGATGCTCTCACAAATATCACAAATATTATTGTGCCTGTATGTTTTATTACTTTTGATTTTGTTTGTTTTTGGTGTTTTCTGTTTGTTGTTTTTTTGTTTGTTTGTTTTTGCCAGGCTCTCAGTGATGGGGCTGGGGAAGCCCAGGAGAAGGGGGCTGAGCTGTGTGCGTGACAGAACGAGATATCCTGCAATGAGAAGCTGCAGGATCTGGATACACAGGTGAGCAGGGCTAGAGTGTGACCATCTATCACGATCCAGGGACTGGCAGAGAAAACGCATTCAGTGCTTTAGAGGATGGGTAGTTGCTGTAGCCTTTTCTGCTGGGTGGGCAGGAAAATATAAACTCAAGAAACAATGGTCAGAGAAAAGCCCCAGAGGGTGAATGAATGTATTCTTCTTCACTGAGTACAGTAAATCCGGATTTAAGATGCAAGCCAGGCCATTGTGGGAACCCAAGATCAAATGCATTGTTTCATTAGACAAGATATGAGTATCAAAAGACTTTCCTGTACATTTGAGAGATTTCATTCAACACCCATTAAATAAAGACAAAGTTGGCTGAGAGGGTAGATGACAATAATGACCACCTCTATCAATGGAAATTAAATGGTCTTTGATTTACTAATCTTTTTCTCATGTATCTAAAATCTAATTTCATTGGGAAAACTAAGTTAAAACTACTTTAATTCTACCTAAATAAACTAAACTAAGATACAAATGAATTTATAGATAAAATATAAGTCCTGGGGGGACAAAGAATAACACAGTTACTTATTTTAGAAAGTTCCCTGCTTATTTCTGAGTGTTGAGTGGGAAAACATACCAAAGCTTAGGCACACAAAACCTGCTTTAGGATTAAAAGTTTCCTTGAAAATGTTCAGAATTTTATTCTTAACCATTAATTATATAACAAAAGCAAATCAATTTAACCTCTTTAAGAAGCACAGAATAAGATCATTGCCAATGCCATGAGGAACCTTCCAGAGCAGTTCTGCCCCGTTGGAGGAAGCCAAGAAGGACTCCATTAATCATCACAGAGACACTTGGACCGAGGGAGCATAAAAGAGATTGGGCAAGGTTAGAACTTGCAAGGCCTTGTGGTCTATGGTGGGGGACTCGAAGTTGACCCTGTATTGTGTGAGATGTCATTGGAGAGTTCCCAGCATGGAGGCAATATGACTGGTTACTCCTGGCCTCAGTTTCCCCATCTGTAAAATAAAAGACTATGGTGAACTGTATTCATCACTTTCCATCTCTAATATCTGTAATTTCAGGGAGGAGGATGAACTGAATAAGAGCAACATAAAGAGAAAGTAACAGGCTTTATGAATCCAGAACTAAGTTTGCAGAATTGCAAAGAAGGGTGTGTGTGTGTGTGTGCATGTGTGTGTGAGTACACACACATATGCACATATACATATATACACATATGCACATACATGCATACATACATATTTGTCTCAATAAGAACCTGCTTATTAAAATGTTTGTGTCTTTCAGAGGGTGAAGGGTTGGGAGAGGGAGTGGATCAGGAAAAATAACTAATGGCTACTAGGCTTAATACCTGGGCAATAAAATAATCTGTGCAACAAACCCCCATGACACAAGTTTATCTATGTAACAAACTTGCACTTGTACTGCTGAGCTTAAAATAAAAATAAAAAATAAAATGCTTGTGTAATAAATAAGAAATTCTTAGCACATGTGCAAATTGCAAACAGCTTGGAATGTTCAGATAATCTTAAGTTCAGAGAAAGGCATTGAAAGAAAGTAGTTACCATTCTCATATGGCCGTAAATCAGTAATTGTCAATTATTTGAGCCCCAGGACCCCTTTATACTGTTAAATATTATTAATACCTCTAAAGGACTTTTATTTATTGATGGTCCTATCCATCAATATTTATTATATTAGAAATTAAAACAGAAATGCCTTTGATGCCTGTTTTTAAAAATACTAAATCCATTACATGGTAATATAAAGAGCATATTTTTATAGAAATAACTATATTATTCCAAAAAATGAGGGAGGAGAATGGAAGTATTTTGCATGTTTGCTAATCTTGTCTTTGTCCAGCTTAATAGGAAGCAGCTGTGTGTGTGTTCATTCTGTTGCAGTGTCTTGTAGCCTCTGAGAAACTCCACTGCACACTCATGGGAGAAAGAGTAAAAGAGCCAATAGCATCGTGGTATGATTACTAAGAAGGTAGTTTCTGGTAATCATCAGGGATAGAGTATTGGCTTGGTGTCTTTAGTTCCAGAGTTATTGTGCTCTGCAAATTTCTTAACTTTCTATTCTAATTAAATTAACAAAACATGTTCAAAGATTTATCAAAAATGTAGACATTCAAATGTCTACAGAGTCCAGGGAGGAGGACTGCTCGAGTCCAGGAGCTCAATATCAGCCTGAGTAACATAGGGAGACCCTGTCTCTACTAAAATCATTAAAATATTATCCAGGAGGGGTGGCATGAACCTGTGGTCCCAGCTACTCAGGAGGCTGAGGGGGATCAGCTTGAGCCTGGGAGGTCGAGGCTGCAGTGAGTTGTGATCGCACCACTGCACTCCAGCTTGAGTGACAGCGGGAGGTTGAGGCTGCAGTGAGCTGTGATCGCACCATTGCGCTCCAGCTTGAGTGACAGCGGGATATCCTTTCTAAAAAAAAAAAAAAAAATCAACACAACAACTGTCTACAATTGCTCAGTAGATAACACAAGTGCAAGTACACGGTGCAGCAACATGGACCTCTAAGCGGGGGATGCTGGTGAACTTGAACATTCATGCCGCCGAAAGGATGCTTGTTACTCAGCTCCCGCAGATGTGCCCACGGGAAATGTGAACTTAGTATTGCCATATTCCAGTATTTCAAAAGAAGCCATGTATTTGTGAGTGTCTGTCTGTGTGTGTGGGCTTAGTATCTCTTATTTTCCATAAGTGAGAACAATGAGATAAAAATCATCAAACGACGATTTTTTGCCTCCTAGGCTAAAGAGCTTACATGTATTAATCTTTTGCCTCTTTTGTCTTTTTCTAATTGCAAAAGTAACCCATCTTCATTGAGCCCGGGAATGGAGTCCCAAGGGCTGGGTGCAACATGTGCTGTCTACAGAGCTCTTCTCTCGGCTGACGTTTCAAAAGCCCACGGTAAGATGCTACTATCTTCTCTTTGTGAAGTCCTGGAGTTATTTCTGAAATGTCTTTGTTGACAGCTGACGAAGTACAAAACCAACCCAGGCCTATTTGGAAGTAAGCAGGAATTAGCATATCAGCAGCTGTGACATCTCTTCAGACACATAGCAACAGGGATGTCTGCTGAAAAAGCCAAGGTAGAGAAAAGACCTTTGCAGAATCGTGAGTTCACTTCCAGCAGGCTAGAGTGGAAAAGAGGCCATTGCTTCTTGTAGAAGTACTTTTGAGGGAGGCGAAATGGTAGTGGTTTTAATTAAAATAGAATATTTGCTTATGGTTAAAAAAACATGACACTGAGGTATTTTTAAAAGTTTTCCCTGCAAAGGAGGAAAATTTCTTCATTTTAATCTTTTCTTTTTTTTCCCTCACTGCTCTAAGATAACTGTGCATTTTCACAGTCATATGTAAATTAGGATTAGTAAAAGCATCCTCTATTTTTTAAGGTCATCAGAATATAAGCCCAAACCAGAAGGGGAAATGTGAGAATTAATTTTTTTTTCAGGGCTTTCATCCCAGCATTGGGAGCCCACTGAGGTGGTGTTTTGGAAACCCAGGGAGGACTGACCTCAGTGCCCATAATTAGAAATGAAATGCCACATTACTGACTCTCTAGAGAAGCAAAGGATGCAATTATTTACACACCTAGGACACATGTGCTTTATCCTCTCAGCAGGCCAGGGGGAAATTCCCTGCAGAAAGATTTTTATCAATCAAAATTGTATGCCAGTCATGGATACAATGAAGATGGTAAGAGCAATATATTTTTTTCTCTCTCTGAGTCTCACTTTCTGTCTCCTCCATATCCTATTACAATTATTTCCCAACAGATAATCTTGTTACACATTTCAGATCTCTGAGTCTTGCAGCCTATTATTAAGGTTTCACAATACTCAAGCTAAAATTAAGTAATGGAGACTCAGAGAGTTGAGCTCCAAGGTGGAGGAGCAGAACTGGACACTGCCAACAAGCCTTTGCTCTTAACTATCGGCTTCCATGGGGTCAGACGTAGGATGTCACTGGAGCCAAGACAGGTGAAGACAGAGACCTGTAGCAGAGCACTCCAGAGAGCAGCCAAGGACCTGGGGTGAGTGCATAGAGGCAGGAGATGAGGAGCAAAAGGAGATGAAGGCAAAGGTGCACGTTGTGGAACATTTGGAAATCACAGATAAGGAGAAGGAAGAAAAGACAAACTGCCAGCTGTTCTAACAGTTGGAGACAGCCTCTGTTATGATTTGGATGCAAATCTTCTAGTCTTTTGGAGTCGAGAAAATAATTCTGTTGTAAACAATAGTTGATAACACATTTGTTCTTTAATATCATGCATATCTTTTTCTATTAGTTTTTTTCAGCAGTACCTTCTTTTTGTGCCTGGGTAACATTACATTATATAAATGAGCTATATTTTATATACATCAGGAACCATGAACTTAAATACTTCCATATTCAGACATGTGATGGAAATGATTGAAGTAATGATTAAGTATAGATCAATAGAGTGATGGGTACTGGGATAAACAGGAAAATGCTTACACAGTCTAAGGAAAGCAGTTCCTATTTTACCGTGGCCAGTTTCTATCGTGTTAAGATGCAGTGTTTATGGATGTTCTGGTGTTTCGAGGGAAACCAACATTCCAGGTTTTATTTTAAAAGCATATTTGTAAATATTGGCAAGTGAATGAACTTTAAAAAGAAATAATTGAGTTGGCCACAGAAAAAATGCCTCTAGGCTGCATTGTCCTCTTAACTTCCGGTTTGCAACCCTCGTATGAATTTAACTCAAATTTAATTATTTCATGAATTTTAGACATTTTGTTTGTTCCCAATTTTTATTATTTTAAGCAATGTATAAATGAAAATATTTGAGCTGAAATATATGAATAAAATCTTAGGGTTAATATCAAAAATATAAGACAGCTAGATTAAAGGTTATATATTGTTCAAGTTTTTGAAATATATTGCAAAAGTACCTTAGGAAAAGTTTGACTATTATACGATCTCCCCATGTTATGATTTGGCTATGTCCCCACCCAAATCTCATCTTGAATTGTAGCTCCTGTAATCCCCAGGTGTCATGGGAGGGACCTAGTGTGAGGTAATTGATTCACAAGGGCAGGTTTTTCCCATGCCGTTCCTGTGACAGTGAATAAGTGTCACAAGATCTGATGGTTTCATAAATGGCAGTTTCCCTGCACAGACTCTCTTGCCTGCTGCCATGTAAGGCATGCCTTTGCTCCTCCTTTGCCTTCCACCATGATTGTGAAGCCTCCCCAGCTATGTGGAACTGTGGTTCAATTAAACCTCTTTCCTTTATAAATTACCCAGTCTTGTGTATGTCTTTGTTAGTGACATGAGAAAAGACTAATGCACCCCAGCAGTTTGTACTACTAATCAATGTATTTTTCAAGCTTGCATTATTATTATTCTGTACATAAAATTATATATCTAATTTTAAAATATTATGAGTATAAGTGTATCTTTAATGTGTTTTGTTATTGGAAAGGTTGAGGTTTATTTTTCAGTTCCATTTCTTCTTTGATAAAGAAGAAATACCTACTCACATTTTAAACTTTGTTTTGTTTGTTTCTTTTTCATTTCTAAGAGTTCTTTATATATTTAGGATATTATTGAAGGATTGCTATTCTATACCATATTTGAAAATACCTAAAATCCCACCTTAACACAGATTTAATATTTAACCATATGCACAAACTATTTCTCAAAATGATTTTCTTTTTATTGAAAATGTTACAAGATTTGAAATGCATGACATTTTATTCAAAAATTAAAGCCTGCAATTCGAGAATCAGGCCATCTGTAGATGATCAGAGATGCTCTTACATACAACATTGCTACTTGTGCAAAGTGAATATATCTCATTTCAGTGATAAGAAAAAACAAGGTCAGAGGGATAAAACAGAAGCATGAGGAAAATACAAAATCAGATTAAAATCTTACTTTCCCCAGGGCACAACTGAGCCTTCCTCACCTTGAAATTACTTTGTGGAGCCCAATGATATCACACACATACCTAGTCTGGGATGACCGTCACTGAAGAGCTGTTGCTAAGTCATCTAAGAGTTTTGGGTAAGTTTTTCCATCAGGACTCTGTCTGTGAGAGTTCACGGTTCAGCCTCGTAGACTTCCCTGTACTTGTTTGACACCTCTGGATCCCCCTGTGATTTCCAAAGGCCAGGTCCAAACGCTCCCAGGCTCACAGGCTTGGTGCATCTCATGCTTTGACTACCCAGGCTCTTTCGCGTAGAAATTCACTCTCTATCTTTTGCAAAAACCCTTCCCAAACTTTAGCTCAGATCCTCTTCCAAAGTGGAACCTGCAACACCAGGTATCATGGCACCACTCACTTTTATTTATTTCCTGTGCATTGGTGTTGATGTATAATATCATTATCACGAAGAGGGGATCTTTTAAGTAAAGCTGATGTAGACGTAACTACTCATCCTGAGGTATCTTCACCCACAGGTTAGACTCAACTAACATACTTGTATCCAGTAAATTTTGTCCTTAGAAGGATGTAGTCTCCCCAATATTGCTTCTTTATTTTCTTGCCTGTATTTTCATATCATTTCTTACTAAGATGTCTTCCCCTAAACCTACTAATTTAATACACCCTATTTAAAATTATACTAGGTTTCTTATATTACCACATACTAATGCTTCTAAAGCCCTTTAAACAAATAAAACATTCACTAATAGCCTACCTTCACTAAGTAGATTTCCCTTCTGGTCTATATTATTCAACTTTGTACACCACTATTTCTCCATTTTACACTTGAGCAATATCCAACTAAATATGATGCAGAAAGAATTGAGATCAACCTGTGAAACACAGAAAGGGCCATGCATGCATTTGATGTTTCTATGCCATGCTGTTTCATAGCTTTATTCCTTCACTCACAGATTTCTTCTTTTTGGAAAATCTCTATATTTTCTGCCTGACATTCTTCATAATCTAACTTGGTTCTCATTCTTTCTGGAAGTTTTATCTGAACTCCAAGCTGAGCTAGGTACCCCTCTTCTAAATCTGCATAGTACCCTTTATATAAACCTAATGTATGCGTCTGCCAATGTTTCTGAATTTGCTTTATGTAAACTATAAGCTTGCAGAAAGTTGTTGGGTGTCATGTATCCTTTATCTCCGTGTCCATCAAAGCACATGGAACATAATAAATCTTTGGACTAAACCAAGGGGATTCATTAGGATCATTTTTGAAAGCTCCTTCAGCTCTGATATTTTATTCTACCTATCGGGTAAATGACCAGAAAAGGAACTATTATTCTTAGTTTAAGTTGTGTAGAATGTCAGGCTTCTGGCTCAAGCTCTATTCACAGTATAGTCAATAGAATCTTCTTGTGATTTATTGAATCTGCTTAGCTCGTGTGAACATAATTCATCACTACCAGCCCAGAGAGCTCCGACCTTCCATCAGATTTGGGAATTGTGCCACCATGGATGTATCGTTACTCTTTTAGAATCTGGTAACAAACATTTCTGCCACCTATACAGTACCCCCTGGCCGAAACAGAGAAACTGTATTTCTGGATTGTGTTACCTGGAAAAACAGCCATTTCTATATTACTGGTTTGGGCTTTTGAGAAGGATCTGGAAAGATATATTTTGGATTAGTCAGGGTGTTTATCACCAACTACCAACACACACTAAATTCATAGTAGTACCTGTAGCTTGGTGCTGGCAACTGTGTTCTGCCTTGTAACTGCAGACATGGAGCAAGTGGCTTCTGGGTCTTTGTAGCAAGGGAGAAGAAAGAGAGACAAAAAAGTACACCAGCTTTTAAGTACCTCATTCCAGAAGTGGTAGGTGTCACTTGCTCTCCCAGAGTGAGTCACATGACCCCCAGTTTAGCTGTAGGTGAGTCTGAGAAATACAGATTTCATTGATATATGTATGTTTCTATCTCTGCCACACATTTCCAGATATTGAGACGCTATCAAACGCATTCTAATGTTTTCTTGTTTGTTTGTTTGTTTTGAGACAGGATCTTGCCCTGTTGCCCAGGCTGAGTGCAATAGTGTGATTTCGGCTCACTGCAACCATTACCTCTTGGGCTCAAATGATCCTCCCGTCTCAACCTCCTAAGTAGATGGAACCACAGGCATGCACCACTCTGCCAGGCTACTTTTTAATATGTTTTTTTAGAGACAGGGTCTTGCTATGTTGCTCAGGCTGGTCTTGAACTCCTAGGCTCAAGCAATCCTCCTGCCTCGGCCTCCCAAAGTGCTGGGATTACAGGTGCGAGCCTCCACACTCAGCAATCATATGAATTCTAACATCTCACCTGGAATAAATCTTGTGCCTGGAGAAGAAATCCCTTTCAGTCTTCTAGGTTCTAGAATCTAGAGTTTGAGAACTTGATTTTCCCTCATTTATACAGTAGCCTCTGGCTTCAGACACAGGAATTTTTGCACTTCAAGTTATTAATTATTTCCAGCACAGTAAAACAGAAAAGATGTTTGTATGAGGAAGTAGATTGAGACAGAGCTTATGGTGGAACAATTTTATCCTCTCTCTTTGCTTATTTTGGGTCTTTTGACTGGATCTGTTCCTCTAATAGGCTTTAAATGACTGCTCCACCTGATATCTGGGTGTGAGTCCCTGTGCTCACTGCCTTAATTTCCTGGAAGACAAATCAATTAAGCCCCAGGCCTTGCTGACCTTGCCTTGTTGCCTGTCTTATCCTGACAACTAGTATTTCATTAACGCACTTGGAGAGGGCTCACCCCAATTTGTTTCTCCAGATGTTTTGGTCATCCTACGTCAGAATAAGATAAATTCTGCCTTCAAGCAGCCCCGTAGTTTAATGCCAGATGATGTGAAGCCTTGTTACAGACATCGAGGACTCCTCCCAGTGCGGGGGACCTCTGTTACTGAGCTTCCCAGGTTTGTTTAGAATTGTGATCCTTAATGACTACAGGAAGCCTCGTTTGCTGTTTAATACTCCGGGTTCATGATGAAGGTGCATAAATTAACAGGTACCGAGGGTGATTGTGACCCAGGTAGAGGCTTTGCAATGTCCTGCAATGTCAGGGCATGGAATTGGCCCATGCTGAACGAGTGCTGTGGTGAACTGTGCTCCTGCTGGAAAATAGAAACCTCCTCTCAGTGCACGTGGTCTGAGGGGATAAACCATGCCTGCTTTATTAACATGTTTACTGAGCGCCTGGCAAAGTGCATGACACATAAGTGGGATTCAATAATGAATGTGTCCATGCATAAATGAAAGCCCCTGTGATGAGAAGAAAAAATATATGTTGTTGGTTTTGCTTTTTTCTACCTTCTTAGATATTAACAATTCAAAATACTCAATAAATTTTAACGGGGATGTCAATGCGTTGCCCCCAAACCAATAGGGAAACGCTTTTAGTCTAAGCTCCACAATTTTCTAAGCACCCGCCCCCCCACAACCACCATTTCACAGACCGTAGTCAAAGTGAAACATTCCACAGGGGTTCGGGCTATAACAGCTGCCCAACTGCCTGACTTTGTCACATTCTGGGGGGAAAAAGTCCAAGGAACATCACATTCTGTCAGAACAGGGGCCAAACCGCCTCATGATGGGCACTCGTTATCAACGTTTTTCCAGGCAGCAGACCATCCCCTTCCTCTCCGAGAGCCCTCTCATCCAGGCCTATAATTGCCCCAGCCTGTACGCAGCAGTGGGCATTAAGCTGGTCCCCCACCCCTGCCAGTCTGATGCTGGACATAGCACCTGCACTTTCTGTAGAGCCGCCAACTCTCTCTGTGTGCCTTTCTTTAACCCCCACCTTCCCTTCAAAACCTAACAGACATCTTCCTGTGGCTGCCATGGGTCATTTAAAGGGGTCTTGTGTGTGTGTCTCCACTCACCATTTCTTGTTTTCCCAGAGACTGCACAATTCTGTCAAGGGAGTTATTAAGAGGGTTTTTTTCAGAGCCTGATTGCCTGGGTTTCTATGTTCATTCTGTAACTTCCTGGCTCAGTGTGAGACCTTAGATAATTTATTCAATATCTCTGCATCTTGATTACTCACACATAGAATGGGATTCATAATAACGTTTATATTTCATTGGGGGATTAGTCACCCAAGCTGACTATACCTCCTGACTGAATCCTGGCCAGCTCCCACCAGGTGGCCCTGTCTACACAGCACTGTCTTTATGGTCCTCTTCTCCTGGTTCCAGAAACTTCCCTGAGCCCTTGTCCCTTTAGAACTAGGGATGACAACAATGTTCCTTACTGCTCCTGTCCTCAGGAGACTGCATTTTTGCTTTCCCTATAATTGGCCTACCCACTGATCCTCATTATTTATGGATTCTGCATTTGCAAATTTGCCTACATGCTAAAATTTATTTGTAACCCCGAGATCACTGTCTTTGAATGAGGCGAAACTCAGTCTTCTTGTTTAAGCTTTCACGGTGTACGTAAATGTCTTTTTGTGATCTATCTAATGTGACTTTTTTGTTTTCATTTTTATGCTTTCTGTTGATGGTTTTACTGTTATAAATGACCCCCAAGCACACTGCTCAAGTGCTATTTAGTGTGAGGGTGTTGCCAAAGGAGATTAACATTTGAGTCAGTGGACTAGGAGAGGCAGACCCACCCTCATGGACACCATTCAATCAGCTGCCAGTGCAGCTAGAATACAGCAGGCGGAAGAAGCTGGAAGGACTTGACTTGCTGAGTCTTCCGGCCTTCATCTTTCTCCTGGATGCTCCCTGCCCTCGAACATCAGACTCCAAGTTCTTTGGCTTTTGGGCTTTTGAACTTATATTAGTGGTTTGCCAGGGCTCTGGGGTCTTCAGCCACAGACTGAAGGCTATACTGTCAGCTTCCTTACTTTTGAGGTTTTGGGACTCAGACAGATCCACTACTGGCTTCCTGGCTCCTCAACTTACAGAGGGCCTATGGTGGGATTTCACCTTGTGATTGCGTGAGTCAATTTTCCTTAATAAACATTTTTTCATATGTACATCTATCTTCTTAGTTCTTTCCCTCTAGAGAACCCTGACTGATACAACTTTGGTTATGAGATAGCTTTAATCTTTCTGGGTGATTTTAGCTTGCAGGAAGTCTTGGGAACTGCTGTGAATAGATTCGTCAGTTGCAGGTGTGACTCATTAGGCCACCTTACTTTAAGCTCCCTATTCTACCCACTTCCATTCCCCTCTCCTGCCTCCCACTCTGTAGTCTATCCTGGAGGGCCCTACATTCAACTGGCTGCTAACCTAACATCACTGCAGTTTTATCTGTGGCAAGCCCAGGCCCCTGATCAAGCAGGATGAAAGCGTATTTCTAGTGAAGGAGACAAGATGAGAAATGGGCACAGTCCTGGCCCTGTTCAGAAGCACCTGATTTCGTGGACCTGTGTCTAAAGCCGTTTACTTCATCCTTCTTTTAAATGCATCAGTACTC
Organism: Macaca fascicularis; assembly: GCF_037993035.2. Taxonomy (NCBI): domain Eukaryota; kingdom Metazoa; phylum Chordata; class Mammalia; order Primates; family Cercopithecidae; genus Macaca; species Macaca fascicularis. The sequence goes on along the minus strand of NC_088385.1, from coordinate 133,632,034 downwards.
CTCTCAGAAGAATTCTTGTTGCCATTTTGACAGAGGTAATAAGATGATATCTCATTTTTTGTTTTCATTTGCATTTCCCTGATGGTTATTATTAAAAAGACAAAAAACAACAGATATTGATGAAGACGCAGACAAAAGGAAATCCTTGTACACTGTTGGTCAGAATGTAAATTAGTACAAACTCCACAAAAAACAGTATGAAGATTTTTCAAAGAACTAAAAATAGAGCTACCATTCCATCCAGCAATCCTACTACTAGATATCTATCCAAAGGAAAATAAATTATGATATCAAATTATACATCATTACATCAAAAAGATACCTGCACACATATGTTTGCTGCAAAACTATTCACAATAACAAAGATACGGAATCAAGAATCAACCTAAGTGTCCATCCAGGGGAAAATGGATAAAGAAAATGCAGTATATGCACACAATGGAATGCTATTAAATTATGTCTTTTACAGCAAGATGGATGGAACTGGAGGTCATTATCTTAACTGAAACAAGCCAGAAACAGAATGTCAAATATTGCAGGTTCTCACTCATAAATGGGTGCTAAAAAATGTGCACAGTTGGACGTAAAGAATGATGGACTAGATGAAACTAGGAAGGATGAGGGGGTGGGAGGAGGGCAGATAATGAGAAATTGCTCAGTGGGTACAATGTGTGTTATTTGAGTGATAGATGCCTTAATACCCTTACTTGAGCACTATGAAATCTATGCATGTAACAACATTGCACGTGTACCCCATAAATTTACAAAAATAAAAAATTGCATAGACCCTAATTGTGCCTTGAAATTGTTATAGTACCTATCTTTATACCCATACAATTGGGAGTAGATATCTCATGTTTATTGCCCTTACAGAAGTATACAACTAGGATGTATTTAAAAATTAAATGCAAAACCAAACTGCACAGCAATTTCAGTTCAATTTAAATGTGATAATGGTATCGCTTTTTCTGAAACTTGTCTACTGCTTGCAATATGATTGTGGTCGTGGCCATTATGCTGCTTGTTTGGTATTTTTAGTTCTGCTAGTCTAGAGCCCTGTGCATGTTTTAGTGACTCAACTCTCTTACACCCTTCTCTAATTGAACACAATGAAATATTAGCCATATTATGTGCCAAGAGGCCACTGGAATATTACCCAGCACAAATATGTCATTTAATGTCTCATATCAAACTTTATCATCTTTTAATTAGTGTGAAGCATATAAAAATACTTCTTGATAACAGTTATAAAAACACACTCAATGCCCCATGCTAAAATGGGCTGGACTCAGTCAGGTGGTGTTGAACCAGATGGTAGGGGATACACTGAGATTTTTGCTGTGTCATCAAAATGGAAACTCCCAAATAAAGCAATTTTTGCTTGCAGTCTTTAAAATGCAATTTGAGCTGGGGGTGGTGGCTCGCGCCTATAATCCCAGCACGTTGGGAGGCCGATTCGGGCAGATCACCTGAGGTTGGGAGTTTGAGACCAGCCTGGCCAACATGGAGAAACCCCATGTCTACTAGAAATACAAAATTATCTGGGTGTGGTGGCTCATGCCTGTAATCCCAGCTACCTGGGAGGCTGAGGCAAAAGAATCGCTTGAACCCGGGAGGTGGAGACTGTGGTGAGCCGAGATCGCACCACTGCACTCTAGCCTGGGCAACAAAAGCAAAACTCTGTCTCAAAAAAACAACAAAAAAAATGCAATTTGAAATATACTGCCTTATAAACATTTTCCAAAAATAACAGCATCTTCCTATTTGTGCCCCAAGAAAAGCCCAAGACCCCTGTGAATTCTTGCCTCACTTTGCCTGTATGCCCCACATAATGCTTGTCATGTTTGGCCTCCTGGACTTCAAATTCCAATAAAGACAAAGACGGGTCCATATTGCCCAGAGATTGAGAACGTGTGCCCCGGACCAGGCACTCTTGAATCCACATTCCTGCTCAGCTTCCTGCTAGTTATATGACGTTCCTCATGTGACCCAACCTATCTGTGCCTCACTTACCTCACATGGTATTAGTAAGAGAACCCACCCTACGCCATTGTGGAGAGATTAAAGAAAACAATTCAAGCAAAACACTTATCACAGTGTCTGGTAGATGTACGTGTTCAATATGTGTTCACAGTGATAAACTGTCATTTCAATCCCTCCTAAAGTAGCGTGTAGCATCATTACTATATGATTTTTCTAAATGATACCTAGCAAATTCCCACAAATTCAGCAGTTTAAACAATACTTATTTATGATGACGCAGTGCTGTAGGTTACAAGTCTGAAGGGGGCGCCACTGAGTCCGTCTCAGGGAATCATAAGGTCAAAATCAAAATGCTGGTCAGTTACTTGGGCTCCGTTCTGGAGGCACTGGGGTTGAATATGCTTGCAGTGACATTCAGGTTCTTGGTTAAAATCTTGTCCTTGAAAATGTAGGACCGAGGTCCCTATCTCTTACTTGGCCATCAGCCAGGGACCACTCTTGATTTCTAAAGGCTGCTCACATTCCTTGGCCCCTCTTGGCCTTCAGAACAACAATGGCACGTCAAATCCCCCATGGGCTTGGAGTCACTGACTTCCTCTTCTGCTCTCAGCTAGAGAAAACTCTCTGCTTTTAAAGGGCTCCTGCAATTAGATTAGACCACCCGGATAATCTCCCTTTTGTTAAATATGGCAACAAATTTCATCCACATAGACAAGGGAGGGGAGTATACAATCATCATCATCATCATCATCATGACAATAATAGTTAATAATTGTGTTAATGTTCTGTTGCTGCATGACAACCCACCATGCATGAAGTTCCAGTGCCAGGAACTGTTATAAGCAGTTAACTTGTATTAAGGTGGGTATTACTGTTATCATTTCATATGTAAGAAAAATGAGGTACAGAGAGATTCAGAGCTTATCCAAAAACACCAAGTTTACAGCCTTGTATTTAGTAACCATTCCACAAAGGCTTGTTGAATTAATATGGGAATTCACTGGTACTTTAATTTGCATGCCTACAGTGACAATTCTCACAGTACCACAGGGCAATTAGAAAATCCTACCTTGAAATGTCTGCATATGGAAAGTTTGTTGCCCTTGACAACTTTCTTCTCCTAGGAAATACTTCCATTAAGGAGCTGACTGAGAGCCTGATATATGAATGTGGCTTGTGATGTGCAATTTGGAAAAGCACTTGTTCATGGAATGATAAAGAACTGGTTTCTGTTCTAATTCTGAAATTCATTCCAGGCCACATTTCCTCCTCAAATTGGGCTCCAGGGGAAATAAGCTTCCCTTGGTTACACCAGTGCAGCTCCCCTGACCCAGAAAAGCACCAATAGCAGTGGAAATTCCTCATTAATAAAAGCAAAACAACTTCCCCATGATTCTCTGTGTTAATGAAACAACAGAGAAAAATGTTGATGCAGTTTTCTTAATAGTAGACATTTGAATTAAGTGAAAAATAACTAAAATAAGAAAATTACAAGAAAGCTACATCAACCATCTGATTTAACCGGTTGGAATTTTTTTGGATAAAGATTCAGTCTGCAGTAAATGATAATATTTATATGACAATATTCTTACCAAAAGCTAATACTCCAGTAGTCAATGATTTAAACATTCATCACTAAACTCCGTGTAAAACCTCTCCCTGCCACATGTCCTGAAAATTAGCCAAAATGTGTTTGCTTTCTTTCTAGTAGAGAGTTAAGAGATTTTGAAAAGTGGGTGTTCAAAGGTATTTCCTTTATTAGTAATAAAAGTTTTGCACTATTTATTATACATATCAATTCCTATCAATAAATCTCCTTTATAGAGTGTTCACACTTACTGTTCAATTATTTATAGGTTTTGGACTTGGTAATATACTTCTATTTGCTTTTAATTTCCTCATTTTATCTTGCAAATGGTGCCACACTTTGTTATGCATGATTTGGTGTTAAATTATGTAGAGGTGCCATATTGCCATGGAACGCCTGCATTTGATGAGGTTATTAAAATAGTAACAATATAAATCACCATAGCAACAAAAACATAAATTCATACCCCATTTCATATTCTGTGTTAAAAAATCGTATAGCTCTTGCAAATTCAGGTAAAATGTAACTCAAACCCAGCCACTGAATTATTCGAGACCCAGAGATACACCAACTTTAAGGAGCATTGAATCTTTGGAAGAGCTCATACCAAATAGCATAAATCACTTTTTAAATAAGTTCAGACTCCCAGAAAAGCTTAAAAATTAGTACAGAGAGTTCCAAAATATTCTTCATCCAATTTCTCCTGATGTTACTTACATAATCATATTTGATGCTTAGAATCAGGAAATTTACATTGATGCAATACTATTAACTAATCAGTAAACTTTATCAAAATTTCACAAATTTACTTTCCCTCCCACACCAGCTTTTTTTTTTTCCGGTTCAGGATCTATTTTGGACTAAGTTTATGATATTTCCCTAGTCTCATCCAATCTGTGGTAGTTCCACACACTGCTTTATCTTTCATGACCTTCCACTATTGAAGAGTACTGGTCAATTGTTTTGAAGAATGGCCCTCAATTTGCATTTTTCCCATGTCTTGTTTATCTTGATATAAATTCATGTAACAGAGGCTGTGCCATTCTCAGTGCATCATATCCGGTGGTGCAGGGCATTGTTTTTTTTTTTTTTTAGACGCGACCTCCACCTCCCAGGTTCAGGCAATGCTGCTGCCTCAGCCTCCCAAGTAGCTGGGATTACAGGCACCCACCACCATGCCCAGCTCATTTTTGTATTTTTAGTAGAGATGAGGTTTCGCCATATTGGCCAGGCTGGTCTTGAACTTCTGACCTCAAGTGATCCACTCCCCCTTGGCCTTCCAAAGTACTGGGATTACAGGCATTAGCCATCATGCCCAGCCAATATTTTGTTTTATTAGTGATGCTAAGTTGTATTGCTTAAAGTGGTATCTGCAAGTGTCTTCATTTGAAATTACTGGCCTCTCTTTGTAACGAATAAGTGTCTTGTAGACAGATACTTTGAGCCTTGGCAAATACTACGTTTCTCTTCAAACTTTCGACTTTAAAAGTCAAAAGTATACTGACATTAGCCAATAATTTTGTTACTGTAGAATTGGTCTCAAGATGATTTCCCATTTCACATATTTTTTCTGCATTTTCATGGTGAATTCTACTCCTTAAAAAGCTATATTTTCTCCACTATTGATTTATTGATTAACATTAGTATCATATTTTCTTCTTGAGTTATTCAATACTACCACATTTTGTTGTTCAAATTGTTCCAGCTTCGAATATCTTGACCTCCTCCAATTTGGTTTCTATGACCTTTCAATAGGCCTTCATCACAGTTGAGTTTTTTCTTATTTTTGGGCACCATAAGATGCTCCAGGCTCATCCAGTAATTTCTCTATCTCAGCCCAATAATCACCTTTTGTTTTTTTCCAGGAAACTCTAATTTCTGTTATTGGAATATGGAATTAGAGACCAAGATTTGGGAAATAGGAGGTCTCATTGTTACTGGGGTGCCATTTCTTAGGTCCTCTTAAAAGACAGGGCTAGGGAACATATGCGTGTATATTAAGTCATGTGTACATGCATCTTTATTTATGTATCTATTCATCTGCACATGGGTGTGTGTTTGTGTGTATGTGTGTGAGTTAATACAGTTGCCTTTAGATATAGGCGAGGAATTGGATCCAGGACTCCTGCATATACTACATTTTCACATACTCAAGTCCTGCGATTGGCACCATGAAACCTACATATAGGAAAAGTCAGCCCTCCACATACCTGAATTTCACATCCCATGGATATTGTTTTTACCTTTGGTTGAAAAAATTCTGCATATGAGTGAACCCACACAGGTCAAACCCATGTTGTTTAAGGGCAATTGCTCTAATACCTCACATTCTGATCTAACATGCCTGGGTTCACTCTAGCCTTCTCCATTTCCATATGTGTAGTTTTCCTCCATTGTTGAGACACCTGGCTCTACCGTATATTTACATGTGTGTGCAATCCTAGTATACATATCAAGTTGCTTCAGAATTCATAGATAGTTTTCAGAATTGCTAACTTACACCTTTGTGAGAAACAAATGTACTACTATATGAAAACGTCTGTGTACAGTTCTTTTAGTCTTCAGCCTTTTAGTGCACTGTGAAAATGCTGTTTTCCAGGTTGCTTAGCTTAGCTCTTTGCATTCTCACTCTCAGTAGGTTGATGTTTTTCATTTGTAATGTGGATGTCTCTATGCACTGCTTGCATTCCTTTCTTTCTGCCCTTCCCCACCAACCACACACATTTTGGTTGATTTTATTTGTTTATTTAGGAAGTACGTAAAACATTACCATTGTTCCACAGGGCAGCAATTAAAAAACAGTGTACTCAGAGGAACGCCACTTCTCCTGATACCTGCAATCTCATCCTCATCCTCCATTCATCACGTTCTGCTTCTACCCTCACCCTGCAGGCAACCTTATTTATTTCGAGTTGTTCCTTCCTGTAGTTCTTTTGTACAAATGACATATTCATGCATATTTTCTTATGTCCACTTCTTACATGATGGTAGTATACTACAGATGACCTTTTATGTTTTGCTCTTTTATTTAATCTGTAGCTCCGAATCATGCTCATTTCCAAAAGTAGGCGACATTTATTTCACTGTATGAGTTTTTGTTGCAAGCTACAAATAGAACAAAAATATTTCAGGTGGATCAATTCATTTTTTCTAGACTCCCCCATGGCTTTCTTTTTTTTTTTTTAATTTATTTATTATTATTATACTTTAAGTTGTAGGGTACATGTGCATAACGTGCAGGTTTGTTACATATGTATACTTGTGCCATGTTGCTGTGCTGCACCCATCAACTCGTCATTTACATCAGGTATAACTCCCAATGAAATCCCTCCACCCTCCCCCCTACCCATGATAGGCCCCGGTGTGTGATGTTCCCCTTCCTGAGTCCAAGTGATCTCATTGTTCAGTTCCCACCTATGAGTGAGAACATGCGGTGTTTGGTTTTCTGTTCTTGTGATAGTTTGCTAAGAATGATGGTTTCCAGCTGCATCCATGTCCCTACAAAGGACACAAACTCATCCTTTTTGATGGCTGCATAGTATTCCATGGTGTATATGTGCCACATTTTCTTAATCCAATCTGTCACTGATAGACATTTGGGTTGATTCCAAGTCTTTGCTATTGTGAATAGTGCTGCAATAAACATACGTGTGCATGTGTCTTTATAGCAGCATGATTTATAATCCTTTGGGTATATACCCAGTAATGGGATGGCTGGGTCATATGGTGCATCTAGTTCTAGATCCTTGAGGAATCGCCATACTGTTTTCCATAATGGTTGAACTAGTTTACAATCCCACCAACAGTGTAAAAGTGTTCCTATTTCTCCACATCCTCTCCAACACCTGTTGTTTCCTGACTTTTTAATGATCGCCATTCTAACTGGTGTGAGATGGTATCTCATTGTGGTTTTGATTTGCATTTCTCTGATGGCCAGTGATGATGAGCATTTTTTCATGTGTCTGTTGGCTGTATGAATGTCTTCTTTTGAGAAATGTCTGTTCATATCCTTTGCCCACTTTTTGATGGGGTTGTTTGTTTTTTTCTTGTAAATTTGTTTGAGTTCTTTGTAGGTTCTGGATATTAGCCCTTTGTCAGATGAGTAGATTGCAAAAATTTTCTCCCATTCTGTAGGTTGCCTGTTCACTCTGATGGTAGTTTCTTTTGCTGTGCAGAAGCTCTTTAGTTTAATTAGATCCCATTTGTCAATTTTGGCTTTTGCTGCTGTTGCTTTTGGTGTTTTAGACATGAAGTCTTTGCCCATGCCTATGTCCTGAATGGTACTACCTAGGTTTTCCTCTAGGATTTTTATGGTATTAGGTCTAACATTTAAGTCTCTAATCCATCTTGAATTAATTTTCGTATAAGGAGTAAGGAAAGGATCCAGTTTCAGGTTTCTACTTATGGCTAGCCAATTTTCCCAGCACCATTTATTAAATAGGGAATCCTTTCCCCATTTCTTGTTTCTCTCAGGTTTGTCAAAGATCAGATGGCTGTAGATGTGTGGTATTATTTCTGAGGACTCTGTTCTGTTCCATTGGTCTATATCTCTGTTTTGGTACCAGTACCATGCTGTTTTGGTTACTGTAGCCTTGTAGTATAGTTTGAAGTCAGGTAGCGTGATGCCTCCAGCTTTGTTCTTTTGACTTAGGATTGTCTTGGAGATGCGGGCTCTTTTTTGGTTCCATATGAACTTTAAGGCAGTTTTTTCCAATTCTGTGAAGAAACACATTGGTAGCTTGATGGGGATGGCATTGAATCTATAAATTACCTTGGGCAGTATGGCCATTTTCACAATATTGATTCTTCTTATCCATGAGCATGGTATGTTCTTCCATTTGTTTGTGTCCTCTTTTATTTCACTGAGCAGTGGTTTGTAGTTCTCCTTGAAGAGGTCCTTTACATCCCTTGTAAGTTGGATTCCTAGGTATTTGATTCTCTTTGAAGCAATTGTGAATGGAAGTTCATTCCTGATTTGGCTCTCTGTTTGTCTGTTACTGGTGTATAAGAATGCTTGTGATTTTTGCACATTAATTTTGTATCCTGAGACTTTGCTGAAGTTGCTTATCAGCTTAAGGAGATTTTGGGCTGAGACAATGGGGTTTTCTAAATATACAATCATGTCATCTGCAAACAGGGACAATTTGACTTCTTCTTTTCCTAACTGAATACCCTTGATTTCTTTCTCTTGCCTGATTGCCCTAGCCAGAACTTCCAACACTATGTTGAATAGGAGTGGTGAGAGAGGGCATCCCTGTCTTGTGCCAGTTTTCAAAGGGAATTTTTCCAGTTTTTGCCCATTCAGTATGATATTGGCTGTGGGTTTGTCATAAATAGCTCTTATTATTTTGAGGTACATTCCATCAATACCGAATTTATTGAGCGTTTTTAGCATGAAGGGCTGTTGAATTTTGTCAAAAGCCTTTTCTGCATCTATTGAGATAATCATGTGGTTCTTGTCTTTGGTTCTGTTTATATGCTGGATTATGTTTATTGATTTGCGAATGTTGAACCAGCCTTGCATCCCAGGGATGAAGCCCACTTGATCATGGTGGATAAGCTTTTTGATGTGTTGCTGAATCCGGTTTGCCAGTATTTTATTGAGGATTTTTGCATCGATGTTCATCAGGGATATTGGTCTAAAATTCTCTTTTTTTTGTTGTGTCTCTGCCAGGCTTTGGTATCAGGATGATGTTGGCCTCATAAAATGAGTTAGGGAGGATTCCCTCTTTTTCTATTGATTGGAATAGTTTCAGAAGGAATGGTACCAACTCCTCCTTGTACCTCTGGTAGAATTCAGCTGTGAATCCATCTGGTCCTGGACTTTTTTTGGTTGGTAGGCTATTAATTATTGCCTCAATTTCAGAGCCTGCTATTGGTCTATTCAGGGATTCAACTTCTTCCTGGTTTAGTCTTGGAAGAGTGTAAGTGTCCAGGAAATTATCCATTTTTTCTAGATTTTCCAGTTTATTTGCGTAGAGGTGTTTATAGTATTCTCTGATGGTAGTTTGTATTTCTGTGGGGTCGGTGGTGATATCACCTTTATCATTTTTAATTGCGTCAATTTGATTCTTCTCTCTTTTCTTCTTTATTAGTCTTGCTAGTGGTCTGTCAATTTTGTTGATCTTTTCAAAAAACCAACTCCTGGATTCATTGATTTTTTGGAGGGTTTTTTGTGTCTCTATCTCCTTCAGTTCTGCTCTGATCTTAGTTATTTCTTGCCTTCTGCTAGCTTTCGAATGTGTTTGCTCTAGCTTCTCTAGTTCTTTTAATTGCGATGTTAGAGTGTCAATTTTAGATCTTTCCTGCTTTCTCTTGTGGGCATTTAGTGCTATAAATTTCCCTCTACACACTGCTTTAAATGTGTCCCAGAGATTCTGGTATGTTGTATCTTTGTTCTCATTGGTTTCAAAGAACATCTTTATTTCTGCCTTCATTTCGTTATGTACCCAGTAGTCATTCAGGAGCAGGTTGTTCAGTTTCCATGTAGTTGAGCGGTTTTGATTGAGTTTCATAGTCCTGAGTTCTAGTTTGATTGCACTGTGGTCTGAGAGACAGTTTGTTATAATTTCTGTTCTTGTACATTTGCTGAGGAGTGCTTTACTTCCAATTACGTGGTCAATTTTGGAGTAAGTACGATGTGCTGAGAAGAATGTATATTCTGTTGATTTGGGGTGGAGAGTTCTATAGATGTCTATTAGGTCTGCTTGCTGCAGAGATGAGTTCAATTCCTGGATATCCTTGTTAACTTTCTGTCTCGTTGATCTGTCTAATGTTGACAGTGGAGTGTTGAAGTCTCCCATTATTATTGTATGGGAGTCTAAGTCTCTTTGTAAGTCTCTAAGGACTTGCTTTATGAATCTGGGTGCTCCTGTATTGGGTGCATATATATTTAGGATAGTTAGCTCTTCCTGTTGAATTGATCCTTTTACCATTATGTAATGGCCTTCTTTGTCTCTTTTGATCTTTGATGGTTTAAAGTCTGTTTTATCAGAGACTAGTATTGCAACCCCCGCTTTTTTTTGTTTTCCATTTGCTTGGTAAATCTTCCTCCATCCCTTTATTTTGAGCCTATGTATGTCTCTGCGTGTGAGATGGGTCTCCTGAATACAGCAGACTGATGGGTCTTGACTCTTTATCCAGTTTGCCAGTCTGTGTCTTTTAATTGGAGCATTTAGTCCATTTACATTTAAGGTTAAGATTGTTATGTGTGAACTTGATCCTGCCATTATGATATTAACTGGTTATTTTGCTCGTTAGTTGATGCAGTTTCTTCCTAGCCTCGATGGTCTTTACATGTTGGCATGTTTTTGCAATGGCTGGTACCGGTTGTTCCTTTCCATGTTTAGGGCTTCCTTCAGGGTCTCTTGTAAGGCAGGCCTAGTGGTGACAAAATCTCTAAGCATTTGCTTATCTGTAAAGGATTTTATTTCTCCTTCACTTATGAAACTTAGTTTGGCTGGATATGAAATTCTGGGTTTAAAATTCTTTTCTTTAAGAATGTTGAATATTGGCCCCCACTCTCTTCTGGCTTGTAGAGTTTCTGCCGAGAGATCTGCTGTTAGTCTGATGGGCTTCCCTTTGTGGGTAACTCGACCTTTCTCTCTGGCTGCCCTTAAGATTTTTTCCTTCATTTCAACTTTGGTGAATCTGGCAATTATGTGTCTTGGAGTTGCTCTTCTCGAGGAGTATCTTTGTGGCGTTCTCTGTATTTCCTGGATTTGAATGTTGGCCTGCCCTACTAGGTTGGGGAAGTTCTCCTGGATGATATCCTGAAGAGTGTTTTCCAACTTGGTTCCATTTTCCCCCTCACTTTCAGGCACCCCAATCAGATGTAGATTTGGTCTTTTTACATAATCCCATACTTCTTGCAGGCTTTGTTCATTTCTTTTTCTTCTTTTTTCTTTTGGTTTCTCTTCTCACTTCATTTCATTCATTTGATCCTCAATCGCTGATACTCTTTCTTCCAGTTGATCGAGTCGGTTACTGAAGCTTGTGCATTTGTCACGTATTTCTCGTGTCATGGTTTTCATCTCTTTCATTTCGTTTATGACCTTCTCTGCATTAATTACTCTAGCCATCAATTCTTCCACTTTGTTTTCAAGATTTTTAGTTTCTTTGCGCTGGGTACGTGATTCCTCCTTTAGCTCTGAGAAATTTGATGGACTGAAGCCTTCTTCTCTCATCTCGTCAAAGTCATTCTCCGTCCAGCTTTGATCCATTGCTGGTGATGAGCTGCGCTCCTTTGCCGGGGGAGATGCGCTCTTATTTTTTGAATTTCCAGCTTTTCTGCCCTGCTTTTTCCCCATCTTTGTGGTTTTATCTGCCTCTGGTCTTTGATGATGGTGATGTACTGATGGGGTTTTGGTGTAGGTGTCCTTCCTGTTTGATAGTTTTCCTTCTAACAGTCAGGACCCTCAGCTGTAGGTCTGTTGGAGATTGCTTGAGGTCCACTCCAGACCCTGTTTGCGTGGGTATCAGCAGCAGAGGCTGCAGAAGATAGAATATTTCTGAACAGCGAATGTACCTGTCTGATTCTTGCTTTGGAAGCTTCCTCTCAGGGGTGTACTCCACCCTGTGAGGTGTAGGGTGTCAGACTGCCCCTGGTGGGGGATGTCTCCCAGTTAGGCTACCCAGGGGTCAGGGACCCACTTGAGCAGGGAGTCTGTCCCTTCTCAGATCTCAACCTCCGTGTTGGGAGATCCACTGCTCTCTTCAAAGCTGTCAGACAGAGTCGTTTGCATCTGCAGAGGTTTCGGCTGAGTTTGTTATTGTTTACTGTGCCCTGTCCCCAGAGGTGGAGTCTACAGAGACAGGCAGGTTTCCTTGAGCTGCTGTGAGCTCCACCCAGTTCGAGCTTCCCAGCGGCTTTGTTTACCTACTTAAGCCTCAGCAATGGTGGGCGCCCCTCCCCCAGCCTCACTGCTGCCTTGCCGGTAGATCACAGACTGCTGTGCTAGCAATGAGGGAGGCTCCATGGGTGTGGGACCCTCCCGGCCAGGTGTGGGATATGATCTCCTGGTGTGCCTGTTTGCTTAAAGTGCAGTATTGGGGTGGGAGTTACCCGATTTTCCAGGTGTTGTGTGTCTCAGTTCCCCTGGCTAGGAAAAGGGATTCCCTTCCCCCTTGCGCTTCCCAGGTGAGGCAATGCCTCGCCCTGCTTCAGCTCTCGCTGGTCGGGCTGCAGCAGCTGACCAGCACCGATCGTCCGGCACTCCCCAGTGAGATGAACCCAGTACCTCAGTTGAAAATGCAGAAATCACCGGTCTTCTGTGTCGCTCGCGCTGGGAGTTGGAGACTGGAGCTGTTCCTATTCGGCCATCTTGCTCCGCCCATCTCCCCCCATGGCTTTCTTAAATCGCATCAAACAGCTTTAGAGAAACAATATATAGATTGTTTAAATATGATAGTCCTCTCTGTTCTCATCCCTATGTATTTCCACATTAGAGGAAAACATACTTTTTCTCCTACATTTTGAAAATATTATTTCATGGCAAGCCAAAATTTTCACATCTTTTCTAGAAAAAACCTAATAGCCATCTTGTAGGTAAATCTCTAAGAAGGCTATGTCCTTCCATTTCTATAAAGTAAAATAAGCTCCTTAAGTGCTTCAGCACATTTTAAAGAAACAGAAAAATAGACTGACACTTTCATTTTGGAAACCTCATATTGTAGGTAGGCAAAGCACCTCCCTGTGTATCAGTGTGCATGGAATATACTGGATATTTACCATAAGATCTTTATAGATAGAATGGGATTCGCCAAGATTTACATTTGCACTCTTGTGCAAATATGTAGTTAGGAAATTCTAGTTTGCATCTGAACATGATGTATGTGTGTACGTATGGATGTAATACATATATTTAATATCTTCCACAGTTTTTAAAAAATCTTTGTGGAATCAAAAAGACATCTGAGCTTCCGTTTTTCAAAGCAATGGACCTAAGAGCTAAGGGGAACACTTTTTCGTCTTTGCGATTGGCCACATCTCTTGACGTAGCTTAGAAAGCAGGACCTTTGATGAGAGCTGACAGAATCGACTGTATAGGCAAGGGCCTATACGTTGGTCATCAGACTCCCCTGTTCGTTTGCCTGTAAGCCATTTTAGTCTCAACCATTGGATTGAGATATGGAACATTAGCCAGTTTCTTAGACAGGACAAGGGAACCATAAAACCAGGTATGTTCATTTGTGGCATCTGCCAGGCTCATTCAGTAGCCACTATTTTCAATTGACATTAGTGTCTTTTGAGGAGATGAGAAAATGTGATTGATTTACAAGTGCTTACCTGTCCCATCCAAGACTTGTGAGATTCAGTCTCCATACATGGGATCACATCCTCTTTTCTACAATGCCCATGTCCAATCCTTTTCTGCATAATGTACAGGGTACTTTGTTTTGGTGACTTACCTCCCTATCTATTTTTATGTGTCTGCCATTGAAATAGCACCTTTTAAAAACATTATGCCTGCGCCATGATGGTGTTAGTATCATACTCATTCTCATTTTTATGATCTGTACTTTTACAAAACATGGTCACGATAGTCACAATGTTAAATAAAAAATGAGCACTATTTCTATAAAAAGCACAGTAGTTAATCCACAGGCAAAGTTAAAGAGACCCATTAGTGCTGACGACTTCGATGCACTTAAGTTGCATCACAGGGAGAGAGGGAAATGGAATAATGAATGATCCCTTAGTGTGAATCTCAGATGATGGTTGCCAGCATCCAAGGTGGTCTGGTGAAAGAAAGGAGACAGCCACAGCATAGGTAGATAAGCCATGCTGAGACCCTTTGATACTCAAATCAGTACTAATTCAGGATACTCAAATCCTGAATTAGTAAAATTCAGGATTGTTCACAGCCTGAGGAGGATTTCCAAGGATGCAGAACTTTCAATGCCACACCTGGATGGCTGGCCATCCTAGAACGGGATTTTTAAAGCACCTTGGAAGAGATTTGGAAACACGGGGGCAGAGTTGACACGCTCCTTCCACTTTCCTTTTCGTCTTTTTTCCTCTATATAATATCCTTCTTAGTATTCCCTCTGCTTCAGTCTCTTTGCTTCTCAGACTCTGCTGTGAAGTGCTGGTTCAAGTGTTGACATTGCTACTTCATCTGCTGTGGATGAGTCTTGGACAAATTCTTTACTAGCCTTCATGAGCCATGTCTCCTCATTATACAATAGGGATTAAAATTCAGTACATTATAAGTTTATTGTTTGGAGAAAATGAGCAAATAAATATAAAATGCCTGACATCATAAAGGTTCAATTAATTCCTAGCTATGGTCTATTTTTATTGTTGCTTATTTTTCTAATTCAAAAGAAAATTCACTATTTAACAAAGTTATTAATGTATAAAAGTATAATATATGTATGGTGGAATCTCAAGTGTATTTCTAAATATATGTGTATATATTATGTATATATTTATATATACTTATGTATAAACATAGACATGTACATATACATAATACATGTATGCATATATACACATATACATACACACATATGCACACAAATACAAAACACATGCACATATAAGCACATATATGCACACATACATACACATATATACATATACACATATATACATGCATATATACACACATGCATACACATATGCACAAGCATATATGCACACACATACATATGTACACATGCACATATATATATACACATATACACATGCATATATACAAATATATACATATACATACATATACACACACACATACATATATATATACACACCCACACACACAGACACCCCAGAAGGCTCCTTATTGCCCTTTTAAATACTCAGCACTCTTATCTTCTCAGCACTCACTTCTATCGCCATGTTTTCTATTGTTACCTGTTCTTAAATCTCTTATTAATGAAACAATACAAATCCTGGCCCTTGGGTGACATCTTTTGCACAGTATTTCTTTGTGATCCATCCAGGTTGCTATGTGTATATCAATAACACATTTTTTACTTTTTACTTTTAATTCCAGCACAATATTCCACCATAGTATTACACCACAACATTTTTTATCCATTCAACTTTAAGTGGTGATTTGGATTATTTCTAGGTTTAGGTGTTATGAATATGGCTGCTATAAACATGTTTTGTGCATGCGTTTTGATGGGCATATGCACCCATTTTCCTTGGCCGATAATCACGAGTAGTACTGATGAATAGATTCTAACTGCAGGTGTTAGATAATATTGCTTTGCTGTTAGTTAATAGTGTCACATAGTTTTCCAAAATGGTGGTACCTCATCTACTTGTTCTAATCCTCATAAGAGTGTCAGTGAAATCGTGTTCCTAACCTTCAGTTGCAGAGATCGTTGTACCTAGCCCAATCGTGTGTCTCTCAGCTTTTCACCTTTCCTTACGGATTGTTCCTCTGGATGCTGTCTGTGTAATAGAGGTCAAAGGGAGAGACCTTCCCATCTACCTTCACTGCCTTCTCTCAGTGATAATCCTGGCCATTGTGCTGCAGAAGGTGACCCTTTCCCCATCACTTTATTTTGAACTTCTCTCTTATTTTTCTTCTCCATGACAGCCATTTTCTGTTCTTCTGCTTTGCTTTAAAAATCTAAATTTTTCCACAAAAAAGAGCAAAGGAAAATTCAATGAAACCAATATGTATCTAGTTTCAAACATTCAGTTTTCCAAGTTTCTCCACTTTATACATTTTCTTAATTAGAACTCTAACAACCCTGTGTCAGATCACTCTGAGTTGATTGCACTTGAAGAATTGACCACCCCGGGTAGGTTTATGTTCCAGAAAGGGCAACTGCACACATCCAGCCTCTACAGTCATACACAAACATAGCCCATGGGAATGAGAGCCAAACTCACTCTTACCTCCTCATCCACTCACAACGTTGCTCTCAAGTTGCTCTGCGAAAATGAAATGAAGGACCTGCTGTGCCTTCCTCTCAGAGATCAATCTAAGCATCTTAACAGGAGCATGGGGATGCAACTTGGGAAGAGATCGGTGTTAACAGGAAGTCAAAATCTCACACTCCAGTAGCTCAAAATTGCCTTTGTTTCTACTGCTCCAAACAAGTAAATGACTCTCTGGTTTTAGCAAGGCAGGAGACTGGCCCACGTCATTCATCTAAACTCACAAAGAAGGTTGTTGCATATTTGCCTGGCTTCGTTCCCCAAGGGGAGCCTTGATGGATGTGGGGCTGCATCCCAGGTAGAGAGAAGACTCTATGTCTCTGTTTTACATAGCTGCCCTTGTGTCACTCTCCTACATGGAGCCAACAGGGGTGATTCCATAAAACTTCAAAACAGGCTTCAGGTAATTACTGACATAGATTCCTGGGGATCCTCTGAGAATGAAAATATTAAAGAAAAAACAAACTTTGTAAAATGTTTTAAAGAGGTTTATTCTGAGCCAGTATGAGTGACCATGGCCCTGGGAACCACAGTCTCAACGGAGGCAATCACTTTACAGTTTTTTTGTTTTTGTTTTTGTTTTTTTTTACAGAGTCTTGCTCTGTTACCCAGGCTGGAGTGCAGTGGCACATTTTCGGCTCACTGCAAATCTGCTTCCTGGGTTCAAGCTATTCTCATCCTCAGCCTTCCGAGTAGCTGAGATTACAGGTGCGTGCCACCACCCCTGGCTAATTTTTGTATTTTTAGTAGAGAAGTAGTTTCACTATGTTGGCCAGGCTGGTATCAAACTCCATACCTCAGGTGATCTGCCCACCTCAGCCTCCCAAAGTATTGGGGTTACGGGCATAAGCCACAATGCCCTGCCTGGATTACAGTATATTTTTTACATTTCAAGGAGGCAGGAGTTACAGGCAAAGACATAAATCAATACCTGGAAGGTATACATTTGTTCTGCCCAAAAAGATAGGATAGCTTAAAGTGGGGGGTGGTTACAGGTTATAAGGTGGATTCAGAGAATCTTCAATTTGCAATGGGTTAAAGGAGTAAAGCTCTTTTTAGAAAGAGAGGTCTGAAAGAAAGATTTTTATTTTTGTTGTTTGTTCATTTTGTCTTTAAGACAAGGTCTTGCTATGTCGCTCAGGCTGGAGTGCAGTGGTGCAATCACAGTTCATGGCAGCCTCGACCTCCTGGGCTCAAGCAATCCTCCCACCTACGCTTCCCAAGTAGCTAGGACTACAGGCATGTGCCACCACCCCAAGCCAATTTTTTTTTTTTATTTTTTATAAGACAGGGTTGTACTATGTTGCTCAGACTGGTCTCAAACTCCTGGGCTCAACCCATCCACCGCCTTGGCCTCCCAAAGAGGAAATGATGTAAGATAAAGATGATATATAGCAAGACTGATGGTCTGCAGGCACAAATTAACTCTTACTTTGCAGGGCCTTATGTCTTGTTTATGATTTGGTATCTTATTGCCACAAACAGTCTGTTTTGTCAGTCATATAATCTCTATTTTAACATTAATGCTGGTCAGTTTTGTCTAAACTCCGAAAGGGGATATAGAGAGGTATGTCTGACCTTCCATCACACATACAGAACTATGTTTTTCAGATTTCTCTGGGGTCCTCTTGGCCAAGACTTCTTGGTCAGTTTGAGGGCTTAGGATTTTACTTTTAGTTTACAGAAACAATATGAACATAAGAAGGTGGAGGACTGAGCCTGTCTATTTAGCACCCACTAACTTTCTAAAGGTTCTACTTCTAAGAGCTAAAAACAAACCAAACACAAACAGCATTGCTTCGCCTCTCCCTTTCAAACTTGGTCAATCAAGGAAGACATTTTAAATCATGAGACAATGATGAAAATGAGCTAAATTGCATACATATTACATGTATTTAGGGTGAACAAATGTCAACACTGAGAAACACTGAAAGAGGAAAGACAAAAATAGACTTTCTTTTGCCAAAAGTAAACTCTCTGTAATTGGCAGGCTCCTGTCTTCTAAGCCCATGCAGAGTGACCAAGGCATGGCTGTCTTGGAAGCACCTAAATAGCATTACTTGTAAGAAGCATGAGTGACTCTCCAACCAGGCGTTGTCCAATAACGTAGATGTTGAACACACCAGAAGCAATGCGTTGGAAATGATACCAGTGCAACCGAGAAACTGAATGAGTGACCCATGGCCCGTGACCGAGAATGTGTTCCTTGAGTACCAAGTGCCATAATGCATCTGGGTCCACAGAGCAAGGCAGGCATGGGCTGCTCAGGAAAGAAGCACGGGGTTTCTCTAAAGTTAGCTCAGGACTTAACTGTTCACAAGGAGGATGTGGGTAAGGCTCAAATGTCCAGGGAGAAGAGGATGATAGAGCAAGCCTTGCACATAGCAACTGGCAGGGTAGTCTTGTAGGAAGTCATCCCTCTGTGAAGCTGGACATCTGGATTCCATGAGAAACCTGTGCTCACCTCCACCACACAGCATTTGCCTTTGCCAACAGAATACCCCTATTCACAGGTCTCACAACTGTCACTGCTCTGCAGCCACTCCACTGTGATGGTGACAAGGAACCGAGGGATTTTACAAGCCAAATAAGCATTATGGGGTAGGACCCCAAATCAGAGAGAGCCAGCTTGAACCCTGGGCTGCAGAAATTTTCAAAATAACTGGAGTTTTGTGAAGTGAGTTTGAAGAAGAGGAATTGCCTTATGGAAAAACCTTCATCAACAACGCTAGTCGAAAGCTGTGTGTGGCCATCACACTAGAAACTCCAAGGAGCCTCTCTACTGGAACTCCAAGGTATTACTTGTGATCCTCCTAGACACAAAACTACTTTTGTGGGTTCCTGCTCTTCCAGGAAGATGTTGGTACATCTGCCTCAATAAGGTAGATACTGAACATCTATATTTATAAGGTAGATTGAATACCAGAAATGGTGCACTGGAAATGATGCTAGTGCAATTGAGACACTTAATTTGTAACTTTAACTAAATAAAATTTAAATTTGAAAACTGACAGTATAAGTTTTATGGGAGGGGAACGAAACTCCCTTTCTTGATCAGAGGAGTGGGGTGAGCATACATGGCAGGAGGAGAGGTTGGAGCTGCCTTTGAGGATGACCCACACAGTGGGATTCCCCTAAACACATGTTGATTGACTTTTCTCAAAACGTCCAGAGATTGCATAATGCTCTTCCAGAAACTCACAAAAGCATATAACAAGAGAAAAGGTGAGTTCACTTTAGCTAGGAGGTGCTGACACCAGGTCATTACTGTGCAGGTGAGGTAAGAAATGTTCTGCTCACTTACCTCCTTTTCTCTCCTCTTATCCAATTTTATAGGAAGTGGACATGGAGAAGGAATGAGAAAGAGAAAAACTTACCATGCTTTCGATTTTAGCAGCAGTGTTCTAATTCAACAAGGGCCTGAAATGGAAAAAAAAAGAAACGTTAAATTGAATGAAAAGGCAGAATTTTGGTATTATACTGCACAAGACTCCAATTACTACAATGAGATTTTTTTATGTAATAAAAAGAAACAGCAAGACTCTGAACTGTGCCTGTGATTTTATCCAAGAACAGAACAGAACAAGTCAAGAGATCTGATTTTTGAATTAATTTTCAATTAGAATATAATTTACATATGGTGAAATTTATCGTTTTCATGTTTGGTTCTACAAAATTTGACAAATTTGATATATTTTGCAGAACCATACATTAAAACAGTGAATTTCACCATATATAAATTAAGCACCTCTACAAAGACATGGGGTTAGTTTCATCCCTCCAAAACCTCCCTCATCCCCCTTAGTAATCTACCGCATGCCCTACTCTACCTCCTGACAACCCCGAATCTATTTCCTGTTCCCATAGTTTTGCCTTTTGCAGTGAAGTCACACAGTATTTGACCTTTTGAATTTGGTTTATTACACTTAGGAGTGTGTATTTAATTGTCTATGTAGAAAATCCCAAGAAGTGTACAAAAAAAGATGAAAACTACTAAGTGAGTTCAGCAAGGTGGCAGAATACAAGCTCACCATACACACAAGATCACCATTCACAAATCAGTGTGGAATAAATTATCTCGGTCAGAGTTGGGCAAACTAAGGCCTAGGGGAGCTGCTTATTTTTACAAATATAGTTTTTATTAGAACACAGCCACATCCATTCATTTACATATTTTTTAGGCTGCCTTAAAATACAAGAGCAGAGTTGAGTAGTCGTAATAGAGACCATAAAATATCTACTCTCTGGCTCTTTACGGAAAAAGTTTTCTGAACTTTTCTAGATAATAAGCATTTAGGCATTAGAATTCACTGGGAAATATAATACTTAACACAGGTTTTTGTAAAGATTCAATGATATAATATATGGGAAATGTAATTATAATGTAAACAACATATACATGCCTATTACTATAATTCAGCATATAGACTACAGAAACTGTATTTATCTATTGTTTTAAAAGTATGGAATGAAGAAATACCATACTCTACCATAAAAACATACTTACAGAGTTACCAGACCTGCACATTTAGAATTCTGTTCTGATTTTTTTAAATGGCACCAAGATAGTATCAATTTGATTTTAAAACTGTGTATTTTCCCATGCAAATTAGTTTTTCAAAACCACTATTAAGTGACCGCTCTGTGATTTTAGTATACTTGCTCTGTCTTTTACATAAACAAACGGTTTTCATCTTTCTTCCATGGATCCTTCAATTCCACAGAGGTTCAATTATATGGAGGGACTGACCTAGCAGCCCTGGGAATTAGATCACAGGCATCTTTGACAGACCATTGTTTAGCCTACCATGGTAGGCACTCCCAGGGTTGACTTGGAAATTCCTGGAGGTCTTTTTTCATCCTCTCCTGCCTTCTTTAGCTTATTTAAGGCTTAGTCGTTCATGGTCCCTAGGTGGTTGCCTCAGATTCAGGCACCATCATGTGGTCCCCACAAAGCAGGACGGAATGTGAGCGCAGTTGAAGGTCTTTACTACGTGTGACTACTTTCTATGTGTCAGGGAAAAATATATTTCCAGTGCTTTAAGACTTCCCGTCCTGTCTCATTGTCTATAAATGGTTCATGTGCTTGTGCCTAGACCAATGACACAGGAGACAAATTTGTCATGAGTGGCTTAGGTTTGACTTCATTTATGCCCTGGTGCTGGGAACACGGGCAGCCTTGTCAAATCAGGGTCCTTGTCATAGAAAGAAGGGGGAGAGTACCTGTTGAAGAGACAATAAACAGTGACAAACACAGGAGGCCAATAGATTTGAAGACTTTTCAGCTCTAATTTGCTGGCACTTAAGGTGAGAAAGAAAAAAGTAGAAAAATATCCTTTTTAAATAAACATAAAGTAAGTCCAAATCTTACTTTGCCTTCAAAAAGAAAGTACATTGCAGTTAAGAATAATTGCTAGGCCACTGTGGCTCACGTCTGTAGTCCCAGCACTTTGAGAGGCTAAAGTGGGTGAATCACTTGAGCCTAGGAGTTCGAGACCAGCCTGGGCAACATAGCAAGACCCCATCTCCACAAAAATATAAAAATTAGCTGGGCATGGTGGTACACACCTATAGTTCCAGCTACTGAGGAGGCTGTGGTGGGAGGATCACTTGAGCACAGGAGGTCAAGACTGCAGGGAGCAGAGATCACACCACTGCACTCCAACCTGGGCAACACAGTAACACCCTATCTCAAAAAAAAAAAGAAAAGAAAAGAAAAGAATTGTTTTTTATGCATTTTAAAACTGTGCCCTTATTTTTCCTAGAGGTTAATTATCCTCATTTTATCTTGCCAGAAGAATAGAGTTCCTCATCTATGTTAGAAATAACCATCAAAAAGATACATCAATTCATTAGAATCAAAAGGTAGGTTTTTTTAAGTGTTAAATGATAGGAACATCGTTGTTAAGGTTTGCTTCTAAAGCACAGATCCTTTCAAGGTGACCTAGGAAATCTGAGCAAGGTGGGTGAGGAGGAAATTATTTTATGTTAAAAATCGTTACTTCATTGTTACCTCTTTTGAGTTTTCTAGGTCTTTTAAAATCTGACCATTTAATGACAAGTCATATTTCGCAGTCATTAAAAAAAGTTTCAGGTGGTCGTTTCAAATTGGAAAAACAGCTGGGCACCATGGCTCACGCCTGTCATCCCAACATTTTGGGAGGTCCAGGTGGTTGGATCACTTGAGGTCAGGAGTTCGAGACCAGCCTGGTCAACATGGTGAAACCCTGTCTCTACTAAAAATACAAAAATTAGCTGGGCATAATGGGGTGTACCTGTAATCCCAGCTATGCGGGAGGCTGAGGCAGGAGAATCACTTGAACCCAGGAGGCAGAAGTTGCAGTGAGCCGAGATCATACCACTGCACTCCAGCCTGGGTGATAGAGGGAAATTCTGTCTCAAAACCAAAACCAAAACCAAAACAAATTGGAAAAATATCTAAAAGTATAAATTTGGCAATTTAACAACTATATCCTTTAAAATAGAACCATGCAAAATGCATGTATCATGGCAGTCATAATCGTGTGAAGACAACATCTGCATATTAGGCGGGTGCATCACAAATGGACATGCCCTGTAATTTGTTCCTTCTGAACCAAGTCCATCTGAATTCATCCTGGGAAGACTGACGCCTGAATCTCTGATTAGACTCATAAGTAAATAATCGTCATATTCATTCATGCATTTCTGCCACAAATATGCCCTAAATCAGGAAGGTACGTAGCTATGATTCACACCTTCAGTGATTTTAAGGGGAAAAAAAGGCATGTCTCTGTGAGTTATGTGTCTGAGCCAGGGTGAGGATAAAACGACATGAGCTAATGACCGTAGTGAAGCGTGTCATTTTCCCATCAGACTGAGTCATGATAACAAGCACAGTAACAAGGTATGAGTGAGAACATTCCCCTGCCAGAGGACAACCCTGCAGCCCCATTTTCAAGCTAATGACATTTTCCATTTTAAAAGCATTCCATTTTTGTTATAGATGTATTTGATTATGTGAACTACAATCATACAATCACTTTAGAATAATCAGAACTGGTACAATCACTTTAGAATAATCAGAACATGCAGATTATTTTTAAAAACATAAATAAAAATTAAACTCAGTTACGGTTCGGATGTTTGTCCTTTCCAGATCTCATGTTGAACCTGCAACCCTGGGAATGGCATTTCAGCATGAGATCTGGAGGTGATTGAATCATGGAGGCCCAAATCATGGACTTGAAGGTGATGGAATCATGAAGCCCCGATCCCTCATGAATAGTTTAGCACCATCCCCCTGGTGATAAGTGAGTTCGCACTCCATTAATTCACGTGAGATCTGGTTGTTTAAAAGTCTGGGATATGGCCGGGCCCGGTGGCTCACACCTGTAATCCCGGCACTTTGGGAGGCCGAGGCGGGCGGATCACGAGGTCAGGAGATGAAGACCATCCTGGTGAACACAGTGAAACCCTGTCTCTATTAAAAATACAAAAAACATTAGCCGAGGGAGGTGGCGGGCGCCTGTAGTCCCAGCTACTGGGGAGGCTGAGGCAGGAGAATGGCGTGAACCCAATGTGCCTGCTCCTGCTTTACCTTCCACCATGATCATAAGTTTCCTGATGCCTCCCTAGAAGCTGAACAAATGTTGGTGCCATGCTTGTACAACCTGAAGAAACATGCTCCAAGTAAACCTCTTTGCTTCATAAATTACCCAGCCTTAGGTATTCCCTTAGAGCAACAAGAGCGGCCAAATACAGTCACCCATATCCCCTACCATCAAGAGACAAAACCAGTTTACATTTAAGTAACATTTCTCAAACAAACACAAACCTAACAATGCAGAGTTCTGTAGCATTTTCTCCAACAACAATGCCTTTAGTTTCTAAGAAATGTGAAATTTCAAAGAATATTTGCCAGATACAAATATGTAAAATTTCAAAAACGTAAAATTAATTTCAAAGAGTATTTGCCAGATACAGAAATGTAAAATTTCAGCCTAACTATAGCATGCAAAAGCAATGAGTCAGACAAGGTTTCTCTGATTCCCTCCTGATAGAGTTTAAGGCATTGTCCTGTATTTTACAAAAATGTAAAATTAATTTCAAAGAACATTTGCCAGGTACAGAAATGTAGAATTTCAGCCCAGCTATAACATGCAAAAGTAATGAGTCAGACAAGGTTTCTCTGATCCACTCCTGATGGAGTTGAAGGTATTGTTCTGTATTACAGAGTTGCCTCTGGGGCCACCTGTTAATACCTTTTGTACCTGCACTCTGCCGTATCCCAGTAAAAGCAATATTCAGCATATGGCTCTTTCTGGTGCTCTCTCTCTCTAATATAGCCTTAGAAGCCACTTTAAAAATTTCCACGGGCCAAACCTTTATCTTCTGAATCTGACTCTTCCGTTAAGACCAGTAATCCATTAGCCCATGCAGTCTGCAGTTGCTTTCAATCTGGACATTACATTGTTATTTAGGACTCAATGCCTCCTGACTCCTACAGATGGCTAATTTTTTTTTCTTTTTCTTTTTTTCTTTTTTTTTTTTTTTCAGATGGAGTCTTGCTCTGCCTGCCAGGCTGGAGTGCAATGGCGCGATCTCAGCTCGCTGCAATCTCCGCCTCCCCGGTTCAAGCGATTCTCCTGCCTTAGCTTCCCGAGTAGTTGTGATTACATGTGCCTGCCACCACACCCAGCTAATTTTTTTGTATTTGTAGTAGAGATGGGGTTTCACCGTGTAAGCCAGGATGGTCTCAATCTCCTGACCTTGTGATTCGCCCACCTCAGTCTCCCAAAGTGCTGGGATTGCAGGCATGAGCCACTGCACCTGGCCCAGATGGGTAATTTAAGATGACCTTCTGCTGACTAAACAAAAGGTGGACCAGGCAGGCGGAAGTGAGAGTAAAATGTTTAATAACTAAGGATATAAAGCAACTTTCCCCCCCACAAAGGAAGTGTCTTATGGAAATTTTTTACATCAACAAAATAATGGCATTTGTAGCAACCTGAATGGAGTTGGAGACCATTATTCTAAGTGAAGTAACTCAGGAATGGAAAACCAAATATCGTGTGTTTTCACTCTTAAGTGGGATCTAAGCTATGAGGATGCAAAGGCATAAGAATGATACAATGGACTTTGGGAACTTGGGGGAAAGAGTGTGGGGAGGTGAGAGATAAAGGACTACACATTCTAGCCAGTGTACACTGCTTGGGTGATGGGTGCACCAAAATCTCAGAAATCACCACTAAAGAACTTATCCATGTAACCAAACACCACCTGTTCCCAAGAAACTATTGAAATAAAAATTAAGATAATGCTTTTGAAAAGGAAAGTTTAAATCTCTCACTCACCCTTTCTCTCCTACTCCCTCCTCTCTCTCTATTTCTGGAAGGGAGGGATTCGAATAAGCAGCTGGCTGCAATTTATATTAATTAAATTTTTAGTTTATTGTAAAAGTTTTTTATCTTTATTTTTAAATCGTGACAACTTATAAACAAACCTGTTGATGTTTGAGTAGTTATAGTTTGACTTTTTCATGTCCATATTCTGTTATGCCTTTTATATAAAAAATTAAAATTAGAAATGCAAAAATCTATCAAGAGGGTAAAGAGCAGAAAAAATTTTGTATTAACAGAATAAAAAGTAGTAGAGAACTTGTGGAAATTATGCACATGGACAAATTCCAATTTCACACTGTACGCTTCTGTAATTTTATTTTTCAGGACATGAGTTATCAGAATTCTTTCTCCTGAAAGAAAGTGGAGATCAAATGTAAAACTTCTAGAGAATGAGATGAAGGCAGATGAAAGAAGTTAACAAAACATTACATGACTTGATAATATCGCATGTATACAAAAACCTCATGAAATCAACTGTGTTCTAGTGATCATTTGTTTTTCTTTTTATCATAATACTTTTTTTTCTCCTGCAATGATATTGATTCATCTGCACCTGACATCAACTCTGCATTTGTAGAAGGTGATAAGAATACAGGTAAATGGAATAAGTGGCTTCACCTGCAATCCAGTGGCAGCAGAGATGTCCATTTCCTCTCTCCTGAATAATACCACATGCTGCACTGGGTTCCACAAGTTTCGAGGTAAGAGCATGAACATACACAAAGTCACCATCACTACCCTCACCAAGACCACCACAATTATTTCCACCCTATTCACCCTTTTAGTATGCAAACTTCCTCCAAGGCTTCCTGAAGTAACCCAGAAATGCATTTCTGCAAGAGTGAGTTGTGCTAACTTTGTATCCTATGGACCTCTGCAAAGCTACCCAGTTCCTCAACTCTCGGAGTCTTGCTGACTGCATGTTCCAGGCTCCGCATTTAAGCTCCAGTGATTGCTGGTGACTGCATGACCTAAGGCATGTCTTCAATCCTTTCTTGGCCTCAGTTTCTTCACCACTAAATTCTGGATGCTGGAGTTGGCAATATTTCAGGTTCTTTCCAACTGGAAATGCCTATGCTAATAATTTTAGTAAGGAAACAGCCATAGAAACCTACTGACAAAATGAGGCCGGGCGCGGTGGCTCACGCCTGTAATCCCAGCACTTTGGGAGGCCGAGACGGGTGGATCACGAGGTCAGGAGATCGAGACCATCCTGGCGAACACGGTGAAACCCCGTCTCTACTAAAAAATACAAAAAACTAGCCGGGCGAGGTGGCGGGCGCCTGTAGTCCCAGCTACTCGGGAGGCTGAGGCAGGAGAATGGCGTCAACCCGGGAGGCGGAGCTTGCAGTGAGCTGAGATCCGGCCACTGCACTCCAGCCTGGGCGACAGAGCGAGACTCCGTCTCAAAAAAAAAAGAAACCTACTGACAAAATGGGTGTTTTAACAGAGAGAGTGGTACTTTCTTAATTTTTACCAGAAGGGAATGCATATGTCTAATATCTATGTTGCCTTTTATGTGTAAAAATAAATACCCAGACACAGATGTCTTATTTTTTGTAAGTTCAGAGACCATTATTCATTCATTCTTTCTTTCCACAAATATTTCTTGTGTATGTCAGTTAGGTTTTCCTGTGTACAAACAAAGTAGCTTTAAATAGAATTATTTGATCGCTCACAATTTTGTAGGTTGGGAATTTGGTCTAGCTTCAGCTGAGATGGGTTCACTCATGTGTTTACAGTCACTGGGGGTTCAGAAGTGTAGTTATGTGTCAGGCAGTAGGTATCGGCTCTAGGCAGAGGTGATAGGGGATCACAGGGAATGTGTCCATCACCCAACAGGTTAGCTGAAGCCTGTTCAAGGGTGGCCATCACAGGTTTCCCAAGAGCAGCAAGAGAGGGCAGGCTTCAAAAAGGAAGCACTTTTTTAACCCCATTTAAGTGACATTTACTAAATTACTATTGACTAAAGCAATTCCCAGTTCCAACTTGAGACTGGAGATGTGAATGAATAGATTTCCCCTTTGGTTAGAAGGAAGGGGAAAATCATTTGCAAAGGAGTGTGACTAAGTGAGGGTAAAAGTTTGTGGCCACTTTTGAAGCCTAACTCCATGGGTTTCTACTCTATGCCCAGCACTGCGTGATTTGATGACAAAGCATCCTGCTCCAACAAAACAGCAGACTGGACCAGTTTTTGTTGGTGGTGGTGGTGGATTTTTTGTCTATTTGTTTGTTTGTTTGTTTCATTCAAATAGAATTTTTTTTACAGCAGTTTTAGGCTCAGTGCAAAATTTAGATGAAGGTACACAGATTTCTTTAATACTCCCTGCCCCCACACATGCACAGCCTCCCCCGCTATCAACATCCACACCAGGGTGGTACACTTGTTACAGTGAATGAACCTATAGTAAGACATCACTGTCACCCAAATTCCACTGTTGATATATTAGGGTTCACTCTTAATGTTGTACATTGTGGGTTGGGACAAATGTAGAGTGCCATGTATATAGCATGATAGTGCCACACATTGTGGTTTCACTGACCTAAACACCCTTTGTACTCTCCCAACCAACTCGATCACTTTTTAGGGTAGGAATGGTCAAGGAGGGCATCTCTAAGGAAGAAACACTTAAGTTGAGACCAGAAAGATGAATAGGGGTTAGCCAGGTGAAAGAAGTTAGACAGGACAGAGGATTAAACAGTTCTCCAAGCAAAGAGAAGGGCATATCAGTGGGGGTATGGATTAGGTAAAAGCCTGATGTGTTTAAGGAAGAGGAGAAAGGCCAGCATGGCAGGTGAGGGATGAGGGACAGAGGGTGGGCATGTGGCTGGAGAGTTGGGCAGGGCTGGTACACAGAGTAAAGGTGATGGAGAACACTGAAGGGTTTTAAACTGGGAGCCTCAGGGTCTGTGTGGTTCTTTCTAAGAGGCCTCTGGAATGAATAGGATGGTACAAAAGTCAGAGCAGATAGACTGGCCCAGTTTCGGATGCTGTTCTTTCCCTTCTTGCGCATGTTCCTCCAGGGTTGACCCTCTAGAACATCAGCTATGTTGAGTCCTCCATGTCTCATGAGCAGCAGGCATGGAACACAGACTCCGTGACCCTCAAGAGGCCTAGAGGGAAGTGGTGATGATGTGACCTGCCCAGATGGGTGGTGCTTAAGGCAGGGCATTCCACTCTCAGAGGCAACAGAGGCAGATCTGTTTCTTTTGGGGCTTCTGCAGGGTTAGGGACTGACAGAGTGGGAGCATTGCCATCTTGGACAAGCACCTCATTCTAAAGTTCACCTTAATAAAAAACCACCTAAATCTGAAGGGCATCAGCCTAATGGCTAAGGTCAGCATCACCATAAACCACAAATAACATCTCTGACCAGAAACATTCCAAACTGCCCCCACAAACAAAGACATGCTAGCCCCAAGATAACCCCTCTCTGACCAGGAAGATGCTAGCCCCAAAATAACCCCCCTCCTGCCTGAAAGATGTCTGCCCTAGACAAACTCCCCTCCCAGAGACATTAAAACCCCACCATAAAACTTCTCCCTCACGCAGGAACATTCCAAGCTTGTAGTAAGCCCCTCACCCTAAAACCAACATATACTCTAGTCTGCAAGAGAAAGCACTCCTGACTGAAATCATCTAGAAGCCCCTCTCAGGTTTTATCTAAAGTAAACCTGTATTTAACTGCCAGGCCATGTTTCATGTTTATTTCCTTTTTCTTTTTTTTTTTTTTTTTTTTTTGAGACGGAGTCTCGCTCTGTCGCCCAGGCTGGAGTGCAGTGGCGCGATCTCGGCTCACTGCAAGCTCCGCCTCCCGGGTTCATGCCATTCTCCTGCCTCAGCCTCCTGAGTAGCTGGGACTACAGGCGCCCGCCACCGCGCCCGGCTAATTTTTTGTATTTTTAGTAGAGACGGGGTTTCACCGTGGTCTCGATCTCCTGACCTTGTGATCCGCCCGCCTCGGCCTCCCGAAGTGCTGGGATTACAGGCGTGAGCCACCGCGCCTGGCCGTTTATTTCCTTTTTCTTTAACTCTTACAGGGGATTCCTCTGCCTTAAGGACTGGTGGAGATGGGGGATCCTGGGCTTTCAGGAAGCAGTTTAACTGCTCTAAACAGGCTTCCATTGTAATGCCCAGGAGATTTCCTTCTTCCTGTGGTTAAGGAGGTAGCAGAATCTCAACACTAAATCCTTGAAGGTATATGTTATTTTGCAGTGGTAGCAAATAGCTTGCCCAGGTTTTAAAGAACAAAAATATTCATCTTTGTTGTTACTGTTTGTTTTCTTTAAGAAAAATGGAAAACTATACCTGAACATTGACATGGATAAAACCATATGGTGTGTGTTTCCAGGACTCTAAGCACAGTGACCTGGCCAGCTTGAAGTCACCCCAGCACTTAGCCCCATATGTGAACTGCAGACCTAAAGGGTGCTGCCTCCGCTGCACCACCATCCCAGCCTCGCCCCATCTCCCTTCTACACCCAAGCACAAATCCATGGGAACATGGGCACATGGCCAGGAGACGCAGTCCTTATCCTCTTCAGCCAATAGGACTCTGAAAAGCATCTTAAATTAAGTGATTTATTAATACACCAAGAAAGTAAAGGACCTGAAAGAAGTTTCTAATTAGAATGGTAAAATAATGTATTATCCACATTAGGGCATTTCTAAGAGTGACAGGAGAGTGGTATAAATAATTAGCTGGCACAACAGGCATAAACAGAGCCTGCGTCACATGTGGGTGATAGATGAACAATTCAGTTACCTAGTGACAGATATTTTTGTTTACAAGAATGATTTCATGCTCATTTAAATGGTGCTATATTGCACCGGATATTATCTCTAATTTTCAAACTCATTTTTCTTAGAGACATCACTATTAATAATATGAAAAAAACAGATGTTGCATCGATAATGAAAATAAAAAGTAATATGAATCACATAGAAGCATGAAATTATTTGCAGAAAATACATTTTTCCCCATGAAGTAGCTTTTCTGGCCATTTAAGAAAGCAGAGTTGACAGGAAAGTCACATGGGAGCCGGGGCTTAGAACATTTGCAGCTGCTTTTTTTGTTCTGTGATGCATCATCTTTCATATTTGACTTCCTCCTTGCTTGCAATTTTGCAGTTTGAAGAAAGCTTTTTCAATAACTTGAATGAGTTGTACTTAGTTGGTTTCCGAAATTGCATCATTTTTGAATAGGGGAATATAGCCTAGTGGTAGCCACATTGAGAGTGTGTGAAAATGACTGGGTAAGGAGGGGGAGTTCTTACTCAATGAAACCCTATGAACTCATTTCCAACTCTCCTCATTCTATTGGACCATGTCTTGGAGAGCCATCTCTTAACTCTGCCCAAGCAATCATGACGCAGCTATCCAGAAACAAGGATCATTCTCTACCCATATTTGTAAATCAAACCTTTAAGCACGACGACTCACTTTATTCCAATAATCATTGGTCTTGATTTGCATTTCTCTAACGACTAAAGATGTTGAACATTCCTTACCATGCTCATCGGTCATTTTGTTTGGAGAAATATCTGTTCAAGTCTTTTGTCTGCTTTTTAATTGTGTTATTTGTCTTATTGAGTAGTAACAATTTTTTATTTTCTTTTAAATATATTTTTATGCTAAGATACAGAACCCAGACACCAAATGTCACATATTTATGATTCATTTATATGAAACATCCAGAATAGGTATATCTGCAGAGAAGAAAGGCAGATTCCTAATTATCAGGGGCTGTGGGGAGAGGTTATTTGCGAGTAGCTGCTTGTTGGGGAGTGGCTGTTAACAGGGTTTCCTTTTGGATGATGCACTTTTTTCTTTTCCTTTTCTTTTTTTTTTTTTTGAGACAGAGTCTCACTCTTGCATCCAGCCTGAAATGCAGTGGCATGATCCCAGCTCACTGCAACCTTTGCCTCCCAGGTTCAAGCAATTCTCCTGCCTCAGCCTGCCACGTAGCTGGGATTACAGGTGCACATCACCATGCCTGGCTAATTTTTGCATTTTTAGTAGAGATGGGGTTTCACCATGTTGGCCAGGCTGGTCTCAAACTCTTGACCTCAGGTAATTCACTCACCTTGGCCTCCCAAAGTACTGGGATTACAGGCATGAGCCACCATGCCCAGCTGGGTGATGAAAATATTTTGGAACTAGACAGAAGTGGTAATTTTACAACACTGTGAATTTACCAATTAAAAAAATCATTGACCCTGGATAATGCTGAATTAATGAGATAGAGATATTTCAAATAAGAGAATATCTGCAAGTATCACATATTAATGTTAGAAAAAACACAATAATAATAATGTGTCCACCATGTATCTCTTGACCTGTGTCACTGTGTTTGTCATTGCTGTATGGTTGTGATAGGGATGGTCAATTGTTCCCAAATATACTTTCACCTTCTTTATTTTGTAATAGAACATGTGTTTTAAACCAGATGACCAGGATAAAGACTATTTTTCTGGATACTTTGCAATTAATTAAGTGTGGTCATGTGACTGAGTTGTGGCCACTTGGGTGTACACTAAATGAAGTGTATATTATCTGGGATGTGCATTGAAAAGGAAGGGGCAGGGCCTACTCTTCCCCATGTCCCCGCTCTGCTGCAATAATTGAACATCTTGAACCAGTGGCATCACAGCATCCCCCTAGGTATCCCCCTCTGGGCCTCTGATGTCTGAGAAAGACAGTCATTAAACTGTCTTTGGTAAAGTGCATATTTAACTTGTTTAAATCTGTAACTTCATTAAGACATCAGTAGTAAGACCCAAACAAACCAGAAAAAAACAAATGCTATTCCAGACCTCAAGAAGTTTAAAATATAAAAATAACAGCTATCCTTTGTGGAACGATTTTTATGTGCCTGTCCCTCCCTCTGATGACGTGCATCTCATGTATCATCTCATTTTACCTTCACTACAACTCTAGGATGCAGGTATTATTACTCCAATTTACAGAAGAGAGAATTGTGGTTTGAAAGATGTTATATTTCTTTTTCCAGGTAATAAGCAGGTCCCAGGATTCAAACTAGAGGAGGGGCAGTGGAAGGGTGTTATGAATGATTAGACTAGTCTTCCATGAGTAAGGAGAAGTGGAATGGCAACATTTAGGATGGATATTTATAAGAGGAGCCACTACAGAGGACGATCCCTGAGAACATATGACAACTTCCCATGTGTAATATATGCAGTGCTTTTCTGAAGTGCCCCTACCTGTCCATTTCCTAACGGATACCACATGTTTCCAGGAGCTCAGTCACCTAAGTAAGAATCATGCCAGGGAAGACAGGTGTCAGTTCACTGCTGATAAAGTTGCAAAGTCTGGAAGCCAAAAACCTGAATTGCAGAGCGTGTTGGTAGTGACATCAGGATCAGAACACAGATTGTCCAGTGGTGGCTGATTATTTGGGGCGGATAGAAACATGGTGGAGTTTTGGAAGCCTTTAGACATAAATTATCTGTGAAAAGCAGGATCTCAGTCTCATGGGCAGAAAAAGGTCAAACACTGAGTTGCTAGCAGACAGCTCAAGACCAAACAATATTCCTGGAAAATACCCGTGCATCTTTCCCTCTTCTCCACCTGGCCTCAGGTGCAGGCAGGCAGCATTGTTGCTCTCTTCTTGTACCTGGGGAAATTCAGGCCTAGAGAGTTGGAGGCATCTAACCCAAGGTCCATGTGACAGTTTGTCAGGCCAGGTCTCACTAACGCAGGCCTCCATTACAATTGTTTCAGCATGGACTGAGTGGTTAAGTTAAATATTAAAAGCTGAAAGAACCAATGTCCTTATACAAAGGCTGGAATGTAACAAAAGCCCCCCAAGAGTTCTGCCTAGGTCTTTTCTGGGCCTTGAAGCATGACAAGATAATGAAAGAATTCTTAACAGGACCTGCTTAGGATTAAACAAGTTTTATTGGGGGTCTGAAGAAACTCCCCAGGTCTCCACAAACAAGCTTTAAGGAACTCCCCAAACCTCTATGACTTAGCAGGAGACAAGATAAGGGTAATCACTCCAGCACCTGGACCCATTTAGAATAAGTAAATTTACTGAGGCTCCAGAGGAAGGTCTTCAAGACTCAGATCTTAGTTACAGATTAAAAGAAGTTAATCACCTATGTCTTTAGATGAATGCACACTTACACATAGTCATATAGCTTAGAAGGTATATAAGCTCTGGGAAACTTTGCAATTTTGAGTTTGTCTGGTAATATTTTCCAGGACTTCTCCCTGGAACCAGTTACAGAAATAAAACCTCTCTTCCTCTTCAGTTCATCTGCATCTTGTTATTGAGCAGTGAGAAATAGCAGTCTGACCCTCAGTTTGGTCCAGGAACAACAGAGGTTGCACAAAAATACAAGGATCCTTACTCCTATTTCAGTAAAGTGGCTTTATCCCTCTCCACCATGAGGACTGGATTTGCTCCTCTATGGGGATTATTCTTTGGACACACACTCTCTTCCAATCCAGTTGGCAGAGCCCATTCTTTCTTTACTGTGACAGGAGGCAGGAAAGGACATTTTCAACTAAGGTAAGCAACTGTGCTTCAAGTAGTCAATTGTCCCATTGCCTTAACAACATGGGGCTCTTGAGTGGGATTTATATGACTGTGGGTTGCTCAACTTTTCAAAAATAAAGTGAACAAAGGGATTTCCAGAATGGCTAAGGCTGGCAGCTTCCTTGGCTGTAAGCTCTATATTCAGCAGGATGAACAATGAGAGCAAAAAATCCCCATGTATTGGCTGGAAAGCAAGCCTCTGAAATTATTTGGAGCACTGTTGGAATTGTGAGATACTTTAAAAGTATAACTTTAAACCTATTAAGGGGTAGTGAGTTTAAATTGAGATTTCAGGCCACATTTCCAGCTTTTACTTTCACTGTTTTGTTAATTAAACAATAAGTTCATTTTGAGAGATGCCATTTTTATACAGTGTCTGTGTTTAGAGGCAGGCAGTTTAACGTGGCAGTTGGATCTCAGACTTTGTTTACCCAAATAGACCTAGGTTCAAGTCTCAGGTTTGCCACCTCCTAAATATGGAACCTAACCAGATAGATGAAGCTCCTGAGCCTCTGCCCTGTCGTTTGTAAAACTGAATAATAACATCTACTTCATACGAATAGTTAAAATGATTGAAATAAATAAGAAAACAAAGGAGCCTTGTGGAGTGGGGGGTGGCGAGCAGGAATTTTTTTTTTTTTTGGATCTGCTTAAACTACCCTTAGGTGATCTTCATGAGGCTGTGAAACATGTTAGCTCTATTAACAAATATACCATTTAGTACGACCTAGTACGCTATGTGCTAGACCCTCTCCTCAGTCTTTAATAAATAATACACTCACTTATTTTCACGGCAACCTTATAAATTAGATATTATTTCTAATGATCTCTTTTACAGGTTAAAAACATGAAGACATGATGTGGTTGAGACATTTTGCATAAGCGGAACTTCAAATTGAGATATTGAGGAGCTCAGCAAAATCTCTTAATAAAAAACAACTATGACATTGGACGATGTGGTAAAAAGCAAGCATTTCAGTGATCTGGCAATTGACCAAAGACATAGTAAGTTGGTGAACGTTTATTCATGGAAAAACTATAAAACCTCAGGTAACAATGGTGGGACAAAGCTGTGAGCATTCATGCTTTAGTAGTTGTTGATCCCAAAAAAGAAGAAAAGGAGAGAGAGAGAGAGAGAGAGAGAGAGCTCTTACTCCTCTGGTCTCTGTGGAATATATGATATTGCTCTCAAAGCCCTGATGTATCGGGTGACTTTGCAGCGTTATGCAATAAGTAAAGTGGTAGATCTGGGATTTAAACAGCTTGCAGTACACTGCATTATCGTCCTGAACACTTCACTTCCTACCGTTTATGAAAATATAGCTTTGCATCCTTGGCCATGCAGTAATGCACACCCTTCCTCTCTGATGAAATATACTAGCCCTCCTGTAGACTTTGGGCTTGGGTATATCACCTGCTCGGCCCATGTTAGCAGATGGGACAAGAGCAGAGGGCTTCAATATGCTTGCCAGGCTTTGCCTGCACAGCTATCATTCACCACCAGAGGAACATACCCCAGGTAGGTGCTGCCCCCAGAGCACCAACTGGCCTTTAAAATGGAGAAGGTCAAATAGCATATGTTCATAGCATTTTCCATCTAAAATGCCACCTTCTCTGTGCCAGGTAACAAGGACCTTTACCTCCTTTCTGTTTCTGCTCAGTCTCTCCTATGTCCAAGCCTCACTTCTTCAAGACTCACCTGCTCTTTTGTTTTCATAGGTGACTAGTCTTTCATATCAGAGATCAAGACCAGATTAAAATATGGCCAGTCTCATTGTTGAGACGCCGAACATTCATGAAGACTATAAATGATGTAAGAAGGTAGGGATAGGGATCTGTGTCAAATCTCCTTTCATGAAATTACTGATTATAATTTATATATATGTGTGTTTAGATATTCAAATATATTAAAATAATATACACTATAATCGTGCACTATATATTACATTATACTGATTTTGCATTATATACAAAGCTTGTTTTGTACAGAACTGTATTGTATATCAATACACACATACATATATGGATATGGATATAATACATATGTCTCCAGTCAGACCTACCGAGAATAAGGTTTCTAATTAACCTCTGGGTTGGCTATTGTTGTTTTTGAGCGAGAACTCAAACTCAAGGACAGAGCTGACTTGTTCAGAGCAAATAAAGTTACTCTGAACAAGTATTTCCTTGTCGTCTTTCCCCATCTGAAATACTCTACTTCTTCTCTAAATAAAGGTGAGTAATATTTAAAAAGAAATAAATGCCATAAGAATTACCAAATGTCAGCCAATCCTATACACCCACATATCTTGGTTCAGCCGCATCATATTATAGAAGTTTCTTGTTTTCTGTTCAAAGAAAATTTCAATCAGAGGTAATGTAATGCTATAAAGAGTTGATCCAAAGATAAAGAAATGGTGTGGGAGGATTTAGAAGGAAATTCTGGAGACTGTTTTAGCTCAAACCAATGCTTTTATAATAAAAACGAAAATAACATTCTTTTACTACTAGTTCTCTGCTGGAGCTCTGCGGAGGCAATGTTTTATTTTCCTTTAAAGTTTGCATAATTCTTAGATGGCAGTGACACAAACCTCATATTTGAAGATCATCTTAAAAGTCATACCAATCAACTTATTTAAAATTAAAAACAATAATCAGTAACATGAGAGCTTTAATCATGTATAGTTTTTAGAAAACATATTTTCCTGTGACAATAAAGTTTGGTCTTAGGCAAAAACAATTTAATCTTCTCCCACATAAGAAAGGGTCTAAGTTTTGGAGGATCCTGATCTAGGTAAGGCTGTGACATCCTTCCTCCTGGAGAATGGTGCCCTGGGGCCATCTCCCAAACTGCAGTCATTGGGGGCACCTGTCTGCTTTCTTTCCCCACAAGCTCTCTCGTACATATGGTTTCCAGGGCATAGAGGATGCTCACCTGCAGATCAGATGTTCTCCAACCCTTCCCACCTCTGCCCAGAATCCCAGGAAACTGCAGTGTCCGTGACTCCTTGCCAGCTGCCTTCAGGCTCACTTTAGCCAGTGAGAGGCACTGGGAGATTGGGAGGTGGGAGGAAGGAGGAGACCAGGGTGTTTCTTCCCTTTGCTCCATTCCCCAGGCTAGATTTTCAGCACTGGCTGAATCTCCTCAGGCTCCAGCTCCCACTGGGAATCTGAGTTTTATTTTATTTGTTATTATTATTTATTTGAGACGGAGTCTTGCTCTGTCACCCAGGCTGGAGTGCACTGGCTTAATCTCGGCTCACTGCAACCTCTGCCACCCGGGGTTGAAGCAATTCTCCTGCCTCTGCCTCCTGAGTAGCTGGGATTACAGGCACGCACCACCATGCCCAACTAATTTTTGTATTCTTAGTAGAGACAGGATTTTACCATGTTGGCCAGGCTGGTTTTGAACTCCTGACTTCAAGTGATCTGCCCACCTCAGCCTCCCAAAGTGCTGGGATTACAGGCATGAGCTGCCGAGTCCGGCCAAATCTGGGTTTTAGCAACATCATTTTCTTGCTTTGTCCCTCCAGCCAGGCAATGTGCAAGAAACTAGGAAGAAAACAGTGAGAAGTATAGATCCCACCCTATCCACGTGGAGTCTACAGTCTAGTAGATAAATTTCATTATGTTTAACACAAAATGACAGTAGACATTCAACTCGAATGGTACCTATGATCATATAGTCATTTGGCATTAAAAGAAAGGAATGTTGTGTTTTTCCTGCTCTCTCCACCCCCAGTGAAGGGACTGGGAAGTCCAGTGCCCTCCCTAAGTTAGTTGCAAAATCATGATGGATTTATGTTTCCCTGGTTTCTCTGGTATCCGCATTTCAGATGTCATGTCTCTCCCATATCACATATCTGAAGACCCAGGTTGTCCTTTTACCTTTGTTCTGCCCAAGATGAGAACCCAGGACCGTGCATATCCTAATGGGATCCTACTCCAGTTGACATCAGTGGGGTAACACATCCTTTGTTGGTTCTCTTTCCTGTATCACTTTCCCACTTCTCTACTAGTGCTTTCTGGATTATCTCCCACATAAACCCTGAGAACTTGAAACCTTGTCTCAGGATCTATTTCTGAGTGACGTCAAACTGAAACAAAATTCATCTCACACCTAGTGAAGTGGAGGGGAGCATCTTCCCACTACAATCTCATACTGGAGGGGAAATTACAGTACAGAGAAAACGCTCTTGAAATTAATGCCTTTTTAATGTCCAATTTTCAGGGCTCTTCCATTTCAATCCTTTGATATCCTCAAGATTTACTGCATTACCAGTGGTCAGCACCCCACTTTGGAAAGGTGGAGTACTTGCCTTCCATTGTTTTCTGAGTCCTGAAAGAATCTGCACATAACATCTTGTTACAGATATCAAGAATAATATAACAAATGGTGGTGCACATAAGGTAGCATTTGGAAATAAAACATTATGAATACTGCTCATGCCTCCTGGGTGCACTTCTCCAATTTTCTCCTCCCTTGCTTTCCCCTGATGTATCCACTGCCCTAAATTTTGTTTTAATCATCCTTAGGGCCTCCTTTAATAAGGAGTTTATTTGGCAAGAGAGTTTGAAGACATCATCTACAATACCATCTGCAATAATTCATAAACCAGAGGTTTCACATTTAGACTCACAGTTATCAGATCTAATGAGTACTAGTGTTTCCAGTAGATACAATCTATTTCATTATATTTTACATTACTAGGTCTAATACATCGTTTGCCAATAGGAGCACTGAAAACTTAAGACTTTAAAAGAAAGTTCCATATCAAATCTGTGAGATATTTACTCTAACATAGAAGTTCAGCATCCACTTTTGTGTTACCTCGTTGCAAATAATTTGTTTTTCATAATTAATGTTTACTTAAAATGTGACAAGGTGCTTGTTTCTGTCCACGGAAAGGTTCGCTTGAATACAAAGCAAATATTATTTTCTATAATTATAGGTTTTGATCATGTTAATTTATGTACATTATTTTCTAGTAAAACATTATTGTTGGCAGCACATTTCATAGGGGAAAAGAACTAAAGATATTTTATGGGGACAGTCAGTGCTTAGAGAAGTAATTGAAATGTG
This sequence comes from Macaca fascicularis, assembly GCF_037993035.2. Classification (NCBI taxonomy): domain Eukaryota; kingdom Metazoa; phylum Chordata; class Mammalia; order Primates; family Cercopithecidae; genus Macaca; species Macaca fascicularis. The sequence goes on along the minus strand of NC_088385.1, from coordinate 133,592,532 downwards.
TGATGAAGTTGAAGAATGCTACAAGGATAATTCACAATCCTTAATTCAGCAAAAATATCAGCTTATGTTCAGTGGTGGTTATTGGCATGTAACTTGCCAAAAAAATAACGTTTGGGGAGAAATCATACACTTATTTTGTAAATACAGGCAGGTACATTGGAAACTCTGTGAAATATCTAAGTTCATACGTTTTGGGTGTACCTTGAAATAAATGGGATGCGTTGACTTCTGTTCTTTCTTCCCAACTCGCCCAGGAGTCTGGGTGGTAAGGGATCACGTGGGGATGTGTCTCATGCTGGAGAAGGTGGCATCTCTCATTCTGTGCAGGGACATTGAACATCTTTGAAGGGAAGTGGAAACATCGTCAAAGTACCTGCGTATCAAAGAAAAAACATTTACTTAAATCTCAGAGAATGTAACAAACCCTTCATTTAGAAAATACCTGACACTAAAACTAATATTCCACCTTAGAAAATAGAACATTGCCTTTTAACATTTTGTTTAGAGAGACGCTGAACAGGAGCTGAGATCTTTAGAGTTTCAGGAGAAATTGTTTTAACTCTTCAATCGTTACATCAAACAGTGTTTCATGTTCAGAAGTTAAGATATATACTCTGACCAATTAATTGTTTAGACCCGAAAAACACTATCCTTTTAAAAACACATAAAAACATTATCACCATTCAACAGTCAATTTTTGAACCATCTGTCAAACCTGCTGTGGCCAACATTTATTTTGAAATAGCATCCAAATAGGAGGTACAGTCCCCTCTCTAATTAAAATGGAGCGCACTAAATGTTTTGATTCTTGAAGTGAATGATATTACAGGGCTCAGTGCAATAACCGTGTGGCTGAGACCAGCACTATCCATCAGGTCTGAGGGTTATCTTGAGCTGTGCTCCTGGCGGGTGTCTGCCGGGCATCTCTGAGCCACAGGGCTGGGCGGCTCCACCTCCACCTGCCGCTTGGATTGTGGGATCTTTAGGTCAGGGCTGCTGAATTGGGGATAGAGTGTGGCCACTCTGCCTGCCCAGTGACCTCTCCCTGTCGGCTACTGTTCACTGACCTGTGCAGGCAGAGGGCCGCCTTTCTTCCCAGCATCCTCTCTACCTGATGGAGGGGTCGGGGCTCCTTCTTCATCTCATGATGGAGAAGAAAGGTTTTGTTCCAGGGAAGATGAGGCTACTGGGGGTCTGGGCTTCTGTGCATGGACTCACCTATGCTTGTAGGTGGTTACGCACCTGGAATTCTATTTGGACGAACACATGCTGAACATGTCCAGTTTCACTCCACTTCCCCAGCACCAACGTCCCCATCATTTACATGCAATTTCCATCCCAGCGTCAGCAGCTTACTCATGGATCAGGCCATCAGAGGTGAGTGAAGGCCCAGATGATTCTATTTCTTGACCCGACAAGCTGCTTTTTTTTTTTTAATGGTGAAATACTAATATAGGATTATAGAAACTGTTGTGTATTTCAAATGCTTATATTCTCTAAATTAATACTTTAAATAGATGAAGGTATGTGTACATACTTGTGCTAGCAACATATAATTATACCACTTAACACACAGTGACTCACAGGGCACTGTGGATTTTGTCCCAGGTTCTATGTGTGTGTTTTAAGGTTGGTTTATGGCTGCCGGCTGTCTTTTTTCCATCCTTCTGGGGACACAGTCTCCCTGGCAGATAATGCTGTGAGTTGTCTTCAAGATCCTTCTGGAATGACAGACGCCACTTCAAGTGGCCCTGCGGGCACCTACCCGCAGTTTCTGCTCTGGGGAATGGACCGTTCTAATTCTCTCTACCTCGGTGAGGAGCACAGCTTCTGAGTCAGAGGGAACTGGATTTCATTCTGGCAGCTGCTGCATACTGGTTATGCGACCTCAGACAAATCAATTTTTCTCTTTTTCTCATTTGTAAAATAGGTATAATAATAATCTAGGCTTCTGTGCATGAACTCTTCTGTGCTTGTAGACGTTTATACATCCAGGTATACATCTAATTTATTCAGTCCAATAACTTAAAATAGATATGTAATAACTACATCTATTTCAATAATAATAGGTGTTATACATCTATTTTAATAATTGCTGGATGGAATAAATTAGATAATGCATGTTAAACAATTAGCACAATATCTGGTATTTAATTGTTGCTCAATTATTATTATATTATTAAAATTAGAACATTAATAATATTCAAATAATAATAGTAATTATTCTAAGTACATGTTATAAGTATTTTACATTTATATACTATATATTTACAAGTGTTCTTTTATATATATACACATTATATATTTATTTTATATATATATATATATATATATAAACATACAAATATACTACAACTTTCTGAAGATCAAGAACTAATCTACCAAAATTCTCAGTACAGTACTATGCATGAAGATAGAGTTTGGAGAGTATTTGTATCAAGGACTTGGTTAATTTAAGAAAAGAACATGGATACTCTTTTTCTAAAGCATAAATCCTGCTTTAAAAACAATTAGTTGATTCAGTACAATAAAGATGATATCTATATATTTTTATCATATTATCATATTCTCACTTCAAATTAAAGGTAAAGATTCATTATAATCAACTGAATAATAAAAATAAATATTAGGCTGGGCATGGTGGCTCACGCCTGTAATCTCAGCACTTTGGGAGGCCAAGGCAGGCAAATCGTTTGAAGTCAGGAGTTTAAGACCAGCTTGGCCAACATGGCAAAACCCTGTCTACTAAAAGTAGAAAAATTAGCCAGGCGAGATGGCTCATGGCTGTAATTCCAGCTACTCGGGAGGCTGAGGGAGGAGAATTGCTTGAATCCAGGAGGCGGAGGTTGCAGTGAGCTGAGATTATGCCACTGCACTCCAGCCTGGGTGACAGAGGAAGACTCCATCTCAAAAAAAAAAAAAAAAATCAATTATGAAAATATAACGCCAGCAGACTTTTCTTTTTCTTTTTGTAGGGATCTGAATCCAATTCATCAAACTATATATTTGGCAAATTTAATGTTATTCTCCATCCATTGATCTGTGTTTTAATATCTCAAAATGTGTAAAGCTAATGTAATGATTGCTGATTTGAACCAGGACTTAGTTTGCGGCAGTGCATCTCCAATCTCACACGCCAGCATGGCATGGCCTTCGTAAAACATTGTCCTTTAAGATAACCTTATGCCCTGTAATTTAGTTGTGGGCCATCACGGTCATCGTAACTGGGCAGCTTTTAGTTTAGAGTTCCAAGATTGAGACAGGAAAACACAGGACAGATGATGTGAAGTGAGGTGTGTGTTTTCCCATGAATTATCACGGATCAATGAGATAGGCTGCACTTGCCAACGCAAAGGGCTCTGATCTTTTGGAAGTCATGTCCCAGCTGATGACGTAAATGTTGCTGATTCATTGCTCGATATGTTCACATACAGTGGGATGTCAAAATATCTCCATTCTGACGATGTCCCAAGGCCAGTAATAAAGCAAGAGTTGCCAAGGGGTAGTCATCTCTTCCTGGCAGGATCCTCAGGACCACCTGCCAGGACCTGCCAAGAGAAGATGAGCGGGTTCTTAGTGTTACTGGAAAGGGGTCTGGATCCAGACTGCAAGAGAGGCTTCTTGGATCTCATGCAAGAAAGAATTCAGGACAAGTTCATAAAGTGAAAGCAAGTTTATTAAGAAAGTAAAGGAATAAAAGGATGGCTATTCCATAGACACAGTATCCCCAAGGACTGCTGGTTGCCCATTTTTATGGTTATTTGTTGATAATTTGCTAAACAAGGGTTGAATTATTCATGCCTACCCTTTTTAGACCATATAGGGTGACTTCCTGACATTGCCAGGGCATTTGTAAACTGTCAAGGCGCTAGCGGGAGTGTAGCAGAGGACGACTAGAGGTCACTCTTGTGGTCATCTTGGCTTTGGAAGGTTTCTGCTGGCTTCTTTACTGCAAACTGTTTTATCAGCAAAGTCTTTATGACCTGTATCTTGTGCTGACCTCTTATCTCATCCTGTGACTTAGAATGCCTTAACCATCTGGAAATGCAGTCCAGTAGGTCTCAGCCTCATTTTACTCACCCTCTGTTCAAGATGGAGTTGCTCTGGTTCAAATGCTTCTGACACTAGGATTGCCATCACCCACTGGACAGTCAAACTGAGACACACCAAGGGAGCATGAAAAGGTTTTACAGCATCACTGAGAATCTGCTGGGCCCCTGGGTAAGGGCATGGCTAAATAGGTGAGAAGGGCTGTCTGGCATCACCATCACTTGCATCCAGCCCGTGTAAAGACCTGGGGTTGGAGGTGGGGGAGGTGGGGGAATATTTCTTTTGATGGCATAGGCTGCATGACTTACAGTTTCCTAACCTTTCTTGGGGAGTTGTTTTCCCTTCACTTAACGGCAAGTGAGAACTCAGAGGATATTGCACACATCACCAGACTCTGGGAAAAGTGAGGACAGGTATTTAATATGCCCCTGGGAAAGGTTTAAAAGTGAAAGACAGGTTTCTTTTGTCAACCTGATGGCAAACTAGGAGTTCCAGCAATGTTGGTTTCCAGGTGTGTGTTTTCTGTGTCCTGTTGTGGGGCCCATGCTAGGGAGTTGGCTTGGGGCATCTACAATTCACTTCATCCACATGAACTGTGTGGGGGATGCTAAGACACCCTGACATTTAGAGTCTGCACAGGGAGGGCAGGGCAGTTCCGGAGACTGAGAGAGAAGAGTGGATGGCTGCAGAAGCAGGACGCACAGTGATGGACATGCATTGGAGGATGCTGGGGGAGGAACATCCAAGAACACTAACGCACCAATCAATGCAAAAGTCAGTAACGGTACCTCTGCCATTGGGTGTCCTGAGGCCCGATGGCAAATGTCACAGCTATGAAACATGGTGTGTCCCTTCTCCAATCCATTCTTCTCCTGGGCCTGGCCCTGCAAGGATCAAAACCACTGGTGAATGAGAAGCAGGAGAAGAACAGCACGTGGAAAAATTAGAGAAAAAGCTGACCATGCTCTCTTCCAGCTTCAGGTTCCAGGTCTCAGACAAGCATGTGGTGTGCATGGAAGAGGATCTGAGACTGGGGAAGCGTGGGGTTTTACTATTCCCATAGACTAGACTTTGCATAAGCTACAAGATCGCCCCCATGAGGGAAACAGGCCAGAGAAGCCATCGAGTCCGGCAGAGACCCCTCCCGGGCTGGCGAAGGACTGGATCCTTTAAGTCGTGTTGAAAGTGAATAGTGAGAAATGGGGGTTGCGGAGAAGGTTGTTCAGGGTGTACAATGACTGACTACACAAGGAGGAGGGCTGATGGAGAAATCCACCCCGTCCCTTGGTGCAAAGGAAGTCTTTACCTTTGTACAACAGGAGCCACAGGCTGTGTCCACCCAGAGATGCAACTTCCTCTCTCAGTACAAAGGCCGAACGTAGCTTAGGGGTGCTCCTGTTGAGATAAAAAACAAATTTACTTTTTCTTATTTAACCTCACTAGGTTCATTCAATAATATGATCACACACACACACTTCACATATGATTTATGATTTTATATGATTTTATCCATCCTAAAGACATCTATGGACCCTGTGTTATGAAACTCTGGATAATGTTTCCTCTTCGTTCTTATCTAACTCAGAGGACACAATTCTCAATATGCTGAGGTTTATTCCTGATCTAGGATTTCCTGAAAAAGATGACGATTTGGGGTCTGCTGAGAGCAGTGAGGAGTGATAACAGGTGGTAGAATGAGCATGAACACACATAGACATGGAAAAGAAGCACTCAAAGCCCTTATTAGCGAGAGATGAAATTTAGGAAAACAGAGACAGAGATCACCGCTGGGTACAGCAAAGGACACAGCAAAGTCACCAAGGTCCAGAGTTCACAGCAATGGCTGTGAGCTACACGTGTACACACACACAGGCACACACACATATGCACAGGCACACACACAGGCACACACAGGCACACCCAGAGGCACACACAGGTACACACACATGCACACACACAGGCACATACAGAGGCACACACACAGGTACACACACAAGCACATGCACAGGCACGTGCACATGCACACACAGGCACACAAACATGCACACGCACAGACATGCGCATATGCACACACAGAGGCACACTCACAGGTACATGCACATGCACACAGAGGCACACACACAGGCACACACACATGCACACACACAGGCACACACACAGGTACATGCACACACACATGCACACACAGGCACACACACAGGTACACATGCACACAAGCACATGCACAGGCATGTGCAGATGCACACACACAGGCACACACACAGGTACATGCACACACACATGTACACACAGGCACACACAGGTACATGCACACACACATGTACACACAGGCACACACACAGGTACATGCACACACACAGGCACACAGAGGCACACACAGGTACACACACAAGCATACACACATGCACACACAGAGGCATATGCACATGCACACACACAAGTACATGCACAGGCACACGCACATGCACATGCACAGACACACACAGGCACATACATGTGCACACACGGAGGCACACAGGCACACACATGCACACAGAGGCACACACACAAGCACATGCACAGGCACACACGCAGGCACACACACAAGCACACATGCAGGCACATACACTAGCACACACACATGCACACGCACATGCACACACAGAAGCACACACACAGGCACACAGAGAGGCACACGCACAGGCACACACAGAAGCACACACACAGGCACACACAGAGGCGCACACACAGGCACACACAAGTACATGCACATGCACACACACAGGCACACACACAAGCACAAACAGGTACACACACATGCACACACACAGGCACACCCAGAGGCACATACACAGGTACACGCACAGGCACATGCACATGTGCATGCACAGACACAGGCACACGGAGGCACACACACGTGCACACACAGGCACACACACATTCATACACAGAGGCACACACGCAGGCACATGCACACAGAGGCACACATCTATATGCTCACATACTTGCTTTACTCTGCTTAAATTGGTTTTTGGTGCTATCCCCATTTATACGGATGAAAAGCGGGTTTAATGCTTAAAAAGGCTTGAGCTTTGGTCATGTAACAGGAACCATGCATTTTCAATAATGCCGGATGCATGCTATTTTCTAGTATCATCTGACAACAGCAAAAGTTTTGTTCTTTTAATAATTACGGCACTTTGGATCAACAGTTTCTCTCTCTCTCTCTCTCTCTCTCTCTCTCTCTCTCTCTGTCTCTCTCACTCCCTCTGATAAGGTTTGGCTGTATCCCCACCCAAATCTCACCTTGAATTATAGCTCCCATAATTCCCACGTGTGGTGGGTGAGACCCGGTGGGAGATCATTGAAACATGGGGGTGGTTTCCCTCATGCTGCTCTCGTGATAGTGAAAAAGCCTCACGAGAGCTGATGGTTTTATAAGGGGAAACCATTATAAAATGTTTGTTTGGCTGTCTGATTCTGTCTTGCCACAGCCATGTAAGAAGTGCTTTTCGTTTTCCACCGTGACTGTGAGACCTCCCAAGCCACATGGAACTGTGAATCCATGAAACCTCTTTTACTTTATAAATTACCCAGTTTCTGGTATGTCTTTAGCAGCAGCGTGAAAACAGACTAATACACCCTCTCTCTTTTCCATTTTCTTTTCCATTCACCTTGTCGGTGGCTGTCATGAAGAAAGACATTCAGTTGGACTCACCCACGCATTTTAGCCTGCTCAAGAAGTCACAAAGACGACCCAGGCTGAGGCGGCAAACACTAAAAGGGAAACGTTCCTTGCTTCCTGAGGGCAGGCTTCGTGGGACAAAGATGCACCCCTCCCCCTAGGGATTGCAAGTAAACCTAATGTGCCAAGAGACTTAAACCCACAGTTTGCGCTGGTTGAATTATTTTGGAGCAGATTCCACCCAATGTGGCACTGGGGTCACCACGGCGTCCCTCCAGTTTAGAGAAAGACGTGTTTAGAATCTCCTTAAAGGTGCTGATGGCATTAAGGGTCTAAAGACATTTCAGAACAACTTTATAAATTCAAACACACAAGAAAACGAAACGAAATAAAACAAAAAGCATCTAGGAATAGAAGTAACAGAGAGGAATTGGAATTTTACCAAAAAGATTGTCTGTGGTAGAGACACCCATCTAGAAGGTAAATCCCAGACACTTTTTTTAAGAGCAAGATCAGTATTAACTTCATGGAAACTTCAAAAGAAAATTCAGCCTGGGGGACAGAAGCATATCAAAGTTTAAATCCAATAGACTTGTGTAATCACAAGCTACAGGCAGTTGTGGGATAGGGAGAGACCCACTATCGCAATTGTTAAAATATTGTGGAATTTATTGCAACATGCCCTGCTGCTACTAAAAACTAGAAGAATGAAGAGAAAAGCTGGAAGGTTTTATATAGCGGTCTTAAAAATCCATCTAAAAAAAATGAAAATTTTAGCCAAATGTCCAGATGGTTGCTCCCAATTTACCATATTCCAGCTCGAGAATATTTACAAATGCCCAGATGTGCGACCGCTGAAATGCTGCCAGCTCTGGTTTCCTCTGCCTTCTGCGGATTACTCATCTCATACTCTACTCAAGTCCTTAGAGTGGTGGCAATTAATCTCTTTGTGTGAGATCTCGTGAGCTCAGTCATCTGAGCTTAACCCTCGTTTTTCAGGGAACAAGATAGCAATCACTGTAAATTTAAGATAAAATTTGAGTTTCTAAGAAAGTATAAAAGGCAACTTTTAGGAAAATAAAAGTGAGGTTATAGCTTTAGAGAAAGGGTGAAGTTGTTAGGCTGAAACAATATGTGTCTTTAGAAAATGCAAATAGAGGATTATAATTTTAAAAGATGGCTGATTTATCATCCACAAAGGTGAATTCATCATATTTAGAGTACCATTTCCCATTTTTGTTCTCTCTTTCTCTTTTCTTCTCTCTCCCATAGACCAAACACTGCAAAGCAGAGAAAGGGAGGGGTAGAAACTTTCCCTGTAAATCTTCTTTTCAACTTGTCCAACCCGTTTTGAGCTTATTTTGTGTAAAACTTGTAAAACATACCAAAAACCTATCATTTGGCAGATGTATCATTTTCCACGAGTTGCGTGAGTGAGTGTTTAACATAGTTACTGAGCTAGTATTGCAAAGAGGATTGAAGTCTACAGAAATCATTTGAATTGGAGAGGTAAAAGGATCCCCTTATTAGAAATTAGAGGCTATGTAGAGAGAAGAAAATATTAAAGCAGAGGTGAAGACCTAGGGATATAATCAAAATATATTATGATGTAGAAACCACTTTAAAAACAAAATAACCTAAAAGAGAAAATGCTTATCTCTGAGTAGAGAAATGTGATTGTGATGGTTGCTTTTATGTGTCAACGTGGTTGGGCCATAAGATGCCCAGAGAGCAGGCTGATATGGTTTGGATCTGTGTCTCCACCCAAATCTGATGTTGAATTACTATTCCCAATGTGGGAGGTAGACCCTGGTGGGAGGTGACTGGCTTATGGGAGTGGATGGAGTCTTCATGAATGGTTTAGCACCATCCCCCACTGGTACTGTCCAGTGAGTGACTTCTCACCAGATTTGGTTGTTTCAAAGGGTGTGGCACCTCGCTCTTCCTCCCACTCTGCTCATGTAAGCTGTCCCTGCTTCCCCTTTGCCTTCACCATGATTAAAAGTGTCTTGAGGCCTCCCCAGAAGCTGCCATGCACAACCTGTGGAACTGTGAGACAATTAAACCACTTTTCTTTATAAATAACCCAGTCTCAGATATTTCTTTACAACAGTGCGAGAATGGACTAATGCATTGGTTAAGCATTATTCTTCGTGTGTTGGTGAGGGTGTTTCTAGAAGAAACTAGAATGTGAATTGGTGAACTAAGTAGACATTCTCCTCATGGTGGGTAGACATGGTCCAATACACGGAGGGCCTACATTGGAAAAAAGGCAGAGGGAAATTGAATTAACTTCACCTGATGCTTAAGGTGGGGCATTAATCTTCTGCCCTCTATGCTCCTGGTTCCCAAACCTCCAGACTCAGACTTCAATCTACACAATCGGCTTCTGGCTCTCAGGGATTCAAACTATACCCCCAGCTTTCTTGGGTCTCCAGCTTGCAAAGAGCAGACTGTACACACACACACACACACACACACACACACACACACACACACACACACCCTATTGGTTCTGCTTCTGTAGAGAACCATGACTAATACCATGGGAAATGGTTGGGGAATTGTTTATATAACAAGCCTTATTGGGTTATTAGAATCTGTACGTTTGTAATTGCCCAACTTTGATGTTTTTAATGCAATTATCCTTGCCATTTTTTTTTCCTTTTCAGGTTTTCTTTTTAAAAATTTACATTTTCATATTAAAATGGTGAGAGTGCCTCATGACATGTTAAAATATTTGATATTCCTTTCAAGTGGTCTGATTTATAGTTCAAATAATCTGTTATCCATGAGTTTACCACCTATTCTACACATTTACAGTGATATAAATCATGTTCCATGTTCTTAAGTAACTCATAGATTCACTGGAGAGAGAAATCTGGTAAACATAAAAATCAAAGTAACAACATATTGCAGTCATTCTAAAATTCATGTTTTGTCACACCTTAAGATCACAGAAATTGCAAACCATCTTATGTTTGAATGCTGTCTGAATGAGAATTGACAGCATTCTTTGTAGTTCATAAAAATATTATAATTTATAGTTGGTATTTCAGACTCAATGAAGTATACTAAATATTAAAATTCAAATGTTAATTTTAATAAATAAAATATTTCACACTCAAAGTGCAGGAAGCAGGAAGAAGATGGGAACCCCCTGGAGACCTTCCTGGAGAAGGGGATTCTGAAGGTTGAATGCGGGGTGATGTTTATTCCTAACTCTTTCTTGAACATGTGCTGGAGTGACCATTCTCTCTACTGCAGGACACCTGATTTAGTTTGGATCATTCTTTTCTTTTCTTTTTTCTTTTTTTTTTTTTGAGAAGGAGTTTCACTCTTTCACCCAGGCTAGAGTGCATAGAGTGGGGGGGGTGCGATCTTGGTTCACTGCAAGCTCCATCCCCTGAGTTCAAACGTTTCTCCTGCCTCAGCCTCGGGAACCTCAGCTGGGATTACAGGAGCCCACCACCACACCCAGTTGATTTTTGTATTTTTAGTAGAGACAGGGTTTACCCATGTTGACCAGTCTGGTCTCAAACTCTGGACCTCAGGTGATCTGCCCACCTCAGTCTCCCAAAGTGCTAGGATTACAGGCGTGAGCCACTGCACTCAGTCTGGATCATTCTTACCTAGATTATCTGTCTCGAAACTCTACCCCTTCGCCATCCAGCCAAATTTTCCTGGAACAGGTAAATTGTGATCTACAATTTGTATAAATCACACAAATTGTGTTTCCTTGTGAAACACAATTTATGTGTGAAAGAAAGAAATGAATTTCTTTCCTCTGTGATCTATTTCTAGCCCCCTCCGCTTCTGCCACCAGCAAAATAGTTGGTGTCTTTTCTGCCCAGGCATGCTGCCCTCTTGGGCAGGACTTCATTCTAAGCGTCCCAAGGCAGGTATTTTTACATCTATAGTGGGGTCTACAGTGGGTTCTAAGAGTCACACAACTGTAGCCCACAAGAAAGGGACACATTCTCTCCGCTGTTCCCCCTGGTGCAGCCCTCTGTTCAGCCATCCCTAGCTTTTCCTTGCCTTCTCAGTGTGAGTCGGGCACCTGTCCTCTGTGGCTGCCTCGCTGCATGGGACACGTGGCCAGGCCTGCAAGTGCTGGTGGGGCTGCTCTCACTGGCCTGGGCTTAGGGGCTGGCTCCCCGTGCTTCCTGCTGGAGGTGAGGTGAAACCAGAAGCCCAGCTCCGTCCAAATAAACCCTCCTTTCCAGCCCTCTGTTGCCCCATCCTGACTTACCTTCGACAAAGCCGAGTCACTTCACTGGTCATTGTTAATTGGATTTGAAATGTCCATGTGGCCTGTCTCACAGCTCAGGGGTGAGGAATCTGTTTTCTATTACTTCTTGCCACCAGAGGTTTAGCTCCCAGTGTACCATTTCTTTGCCAATAACTAACAGAAAGTTTCTGTTTACTAGTCTGCCTCTTGCAGCAGACTGGAAATCTTTGAAGTTTGAGATGATATTATGTTCATGGATCTGTCACTAGATCCCAACAAAGGGACAGTTGCAAGGCAGGTTCTCAGTAGACACTGCTGTATTTGATGCACGAGGGCTTTCTAAGTGAGGAAATAACAAAAGCATACTGAGAAAAGGCCAGAAATGGAAGTGTCGTGAAGGTCACCAGATACAGTTGCATAGGTTGTGCACTACTCAAATAAGGAGGCACCATTCACATACACGATCATATAAAAGATGCGTCTGAGGCAGCACCATTGTCTGGAGTAAATCCCCAGTGTTTTCCGTCTCACGCCAAGGAAATCGAGGACGTGGACACATGAGAAGTGAGTTTAAGAACAGAGGTTTCATAGACGAGAGAAAAGAGAAAAGAAGCTCTTTCTCCTGCAAAGCGAGAGGTGCTCCCCACGGGGTCTTCGGGTTCCATGGTGAAAGGCATGGGGTTTTATAGTTGAGCTTGAGGAGGCAGTGCGTGATTAATATAGAACACTAGAGACTGTTCAGACCAGGTGTGCCGTTTGCATAGCTTGCGAAGAAGCTGGCCATCCCACCCTACTCCTTTATTATGCAGATGGGTTCTCTATCTGGCCAGCACCATGTTGCCTGCTTTTTACTGTACACTTGGTGACAAAGAAAAGGAAAGAGGTACCCTCCATGTTGAATATACCTGGCTTCCAGGTATCCCTTTTCTATTGGCACAACTGCCGGCATTTACCTATGCAAGCTTCCAGTTTGCTTATGTACGTCTGCAGCTCAGTTGTACAGGTTGCTCTTTGTTAGAAAAGCAATGATGTAGGGGGTGCTTTTCGTTAAAAGGGAAGCCTTACCAAGGACTCTCTTCCACTCACTCACTGCCTAAATAATTTCTTTGTAGCTCCTGTATCACTTCTTAGTGGTGGTCAGGGAATAACATGAACAAGACTCTGCAGCAGCCCTTTGTGGGTCATGCCTCTTCAGAGTAAAGTAATTATCACCCTATTCTGTTTCCTTGCTCAGATGGAATTTTCACAGACTTGGTCCAGATTCATCAGAATACAGTTGACTCAAAGGGGAAAAAGGGAAATCATAAAATCGCTGCACACAGCAATCTGGTGCAATCCCATTACCTAACTTTACCTGACAATTTCCATTTCAAGTCAACTTCCAAACAACTTCAAGCCATACAATATAAATGCTTAATATCAATAAAACAAATTAACAACGCAAAACTAAAATATCAGTGCTAAAACTAAAAAAATCTTAGAATTGAGACATTAAAAATCATTCATAGTGGAAATTGCTTTTGATAAAACATTTTAGTCCATACAACTCTTTAAACTAGCTTATTTCTAGGCATTACGAAAAGTAAAAATAGTCAAAGCAGGTAGTATCATTTCCTGCCTCACTGCAAGACAGCTGTAGGCAAGCCATGAAAAAGAATGTCTATGCAAAGGGTTTGTTTTGATGTTTTCCACACTGTATTTAAAGTCATAAATTGCTGCAATTGTTGCAAAGGAAGTGTCTAGTCAGAAGGCTTTATGAACCTGTGTGAAAGCTCCAGTTCCTTGCAGGTGTGGCCTCAGACCTCTCTGGGGGATGGAACCCTGGGCAGACCTCCAGGCTTTGCTCGGGTGGGGACAGTTAAGAAGCACAAAGGAACTGGAGATAGAGGAAAATAAATGAAAAGCTGCCTCAGAAAATTGGAGACCCACAGTGTTTGTGTGTGTGTGTGTGTGTGTGTGTGTGTGTGTGTGTGTTAGGGCGGGGCCTGCACAACCCCCTCCTCCAGCAGGCATTCAGTGCACCCTAGCACAAGTAAGACAATCAAAAAGTTATAATCAGAAATTAGAGGAATAACACCATATAACAAAGCAAAACTCAACTACTTGAAGAACAGAAATACAAAATCAAACGTCCAAACTACTCATGAGAAGAGAAAAAAAAAATAAGAATGAACATTTTTTTTTTTTTAAGAATGAACATTAATCAGGCCTCAACTAGGCAGCCAAAGAGAGAGAGAATAAATAAGCAAAGAAAAGCATGGTAACCAAGGCTTATCGCCTTAACAGGTAGCAGCAAAAGTCTTCTAAAGAAGGAAACTCTTTGCTTCAAAAGGTACCTAGATAAGCATTTGGACTGAATGTCTTGCCAGTATGCGCATTAGCAGAAGAGTAAATGAGCAAACAGGAAAAACAGAAAGCATTGCTTGGCTGATCTTCCTGAGTAAATGAGGAAACTGGCACTACTTCTAAGATTTCAAGGAAGAATAGAGCATACAATGGGCAGAGAAGGGCCAGCTTGCATGGCACTTTTTAATTAATTAATTAATTAATTAATTAATTTTTTGTACATGAGTAAGCTCATCAGTGGTGATTTCTGAGATTTTGGTGCACCCGTCACCCAAGCAGTGTACGCTGTACCCAGTGTGTAGTCTTTTATCTCTCACCTCTCTCCCACCCTTTGCCCCAAGTTTGGAAAGTCCATTGTATCATTCTTCTACCTTTGCATCTTCATAGCTTAGCTCCAACTTATGAGAATACATGATGTTTGGCTTTCCATTCCTGAGTTACTTTGCTTCGAATAATGGTCTCCCATTTCATCCAGGTTGCTGCAAATGTCATTATTCTGTTCCTTTTTATGGCTGAGTAGTATTCCATGGTGTGTGTGTGTGTGTGTGTGTGTGTGTGTGTGTGTGTGTATCACATTTTCTTTTTCCACTTGCTGATTGATGGACATTTGGGCTGGTTCCATATTTTTGGAATTTCAAATTGTACTGGTATAAACATGCATGTGCAAGTATCTTTTTCATATAATGACTTCCTCTGGGTAGATACCCAGTAGTGGGATTGCTGGATCACACGGTAGATGTACTTTTAGTTCTTTAAGGAATCTCCACACTGTTTTCCATAGTGGTTGTACTAGTTTACATTCCCATTGGAAGTGTAAAAGTGTTCCCTTTTCACTACATCCAAGCCAACATCAATTTAAAAAATTTTTTTGATTATGGCCATTCTTGCAGGAATAATGTGGTATCACATTGTGGTTTTGATTTGCTTTTCCCTGGTATTAGTGGTGGTGAGCATTTTTTCATACATTTGTTGGCCATTTGTGTATCTTCTTTTGAGAATTGTCTCTTCATGTCCTTAGGCCAATTTTTAATGGGATTTTTTTTTCTTGCTAATTTGTTTGAGCTCCTTGTAGATTCTGGATATTAGTCCTCTGTCAGAAGCATAGATTGTGAAGATTTTCTCCCACTCTCTTTGTTGTCTATTTGCTCTGCTGATTATTTGTTTTGCTGTGTAGAAGCTTTTTAGTTTAATTAAGTTCCCTCTATTTATCTTTGTTTTTGCTGCATTTGCTTTTGGGTTCTTGGCCATGAAATCTTTGCATAAGCTAATATTTAGAAGAGTTTTTCCAATGTTATCTTCTAGAATTTTTATAGTTTTGGTCTTAGATTTAAATCTTCGATCCATCTTGAGTTGACTTTTGTGTAAGGTGAAAGATGAGGATTCAGTTTCATTCTTCTACACGTGGCTTGCCAATTATCCCAGCATCATTTGTTGAATAGGCTATCCTTTCCCCACTGTATGTTTTTGTTTGCTTTGTTGAAGATCAGTTGGCTGCAAGTATGTGGCTTTATTTCTGGGTTCTCTATTCTGTTCCATTGGTTTATGTGCCTATTTTTATACCAGTACCATGATGTTTTGGTGACTATGGTTGTATACTTTAGTTTGAAGTCAGGCAATGTGATGCTTCCAGATTTTGTTGTTGTTGTTGTTGTTGTTTTGCTTCATCTTGCTTTGGCTATGTGGGCTCTTTTATGGTTCCATATGAATTTTTGGAGTGTTTTTTGTAGTTCTGCAAAGAACTATGGTGGTATTTTGATGAGAATTCATTGCATTGGTAGATTGCGTTTGGTAGTATGGTCATTTTCACAATGTTGATTCTACACATCCATGAGCATGGGATGTGTTTTCATTTGTTTATATTGTCTATGGTATCTTTCAGCAGTGTTTTATAGTTTTCCTTGTGGAGGTCTTTCACCTTCTTGATTAGGTATATTCCTAAGTTTTGTTTTGTTTTGTTTTGTTTTGCTATTGTAAAAGGGGTTGAGTTCTTGATTTGATTCTCAGCTTGGTCACTGCTGGTGTATAGAAGAGCTGCTGATTTATGTACATTAATTTTGTATCCTGAAACTTTGCTGAATTCATTTACCAGTTCTAGGAGCTTCTTGGATGAGTCTTTATGGTTTTCTAGGTGTGCAATCACGTCATCAGCAAACAGTGACAGTTTGACTTCCTCTTTACCAATTTGGATGCCCTTTATTTCTTTCTCTTGTCTGATTGCTCTGGCTAGAACTTCCAGTACTACGTTGAATAGAAGTGGTAAGAGTGGGCATCCTTGTCTTGTTCCAGTTCTCAAGAGGAATGCTTTCAGCTTTTTCCTGTCCATTATAAAGTTGGTTGTGGGTTTGTCATAGATGGCTTTTATTACCTTAAGCTATGTCCCATCTATGCCAATTTTGCTGAGGGTTTTAATCATAGAGAGATGTTGCATTTTGTCAGATGCTTTTTCTGTATCTATTGAGATAATCATGTGATTTTTGTTTTTAATTCTGTTTATGTGGTGCATCACATTTATTGACTTGCATATGTTAAACCATCTCTGCATCCCTGGTATGAAACCCATTTGATCACGGCGGATTACCTTTTTGATGTGCTATTGGGTTCGGTTAGCTATGTTCATTAGGGATATTGGCTTGTAGTTTTCTCTTTTTGTCATGTTCTTTCCTGGTTTTGGTTATTACGGTAACACTGGCTTCATAGAATGATTTAGGGAGGATTCCCCCTTTCACTATCTTTTGGAATAGTGTCAATAGGATTGATACAAATTCTTCTTTGAATGTCTGATATAATTCATGTCTGGTCCTGGACTTTTTTTTGTTAGTAACTTATTAATTATCATTTCAATCTCACTGCTTGCTATTGGTTATTCAGAGTTTCCATTTCTTCCTGGTTTAATTTAGGAGGGTTGTATATTTCCAGGAATGTATCCATCTCCTCTAGGTTTTCTAGTTTATTGCATGCTACTTCTTGTGCCTTAGAAAAAGCATATCTTCCTACAGGCTGAGGCATCCACACCAGGACATCAGGAAGCAGAGCATGATACAAATTTCAGCCCCTACTAGACTTCTCTGCCAAACTCCCTTTTGCTGTGCACATTCTGGCTTAGTGGCCATACCAAAACCAGGAGTCTCATAGACAGTTGGAAGCAAGGTGGTCTGAGAACATTTCCCTAAGGCCAAGGGACTAAAGGATGTTTTAAATGCAAGTTGATTAACAGGGATGCCTCATGCTCACTTTTCAACTGTCAGCATTTCCACAACGTTCACCCTTTGTCTTTTTAATTCCCCATCCAACTTCAGCAGAGTTTGTTATAACTTGCAGAATCTTTGTGTAAGTAAAGCTTTATGTGAAATTGAAGGAAGGCGCTGAGTTTAAAACCTGGGTTGTACCCACACCAAAAGAGAGAGTAAGCTTAGAAATAGGAGACAAAACAGTAATATGATCATAAACCTAAAGGATTCTCAGAATACTGGGGAAAGCCTTCTACAGAGTGAGATGGTTTCAAACCAGCTAATTAGTACAACAAAGCACCAGGAGATCCCATGTGAAGTCCTGGTGACATGCACAGAAATTAGGGCACAAAAATGCCAGAAACAACCTGGTTAACTAAGTTAATCTTATTTGTCAAAACAAAGCACAGGGCATGTAATATGTAATATGCTTACTCTGCTTTGTGAATGTATAACTAGGAAAATATTTACAATGCTATAAATATTGGATCACCTTAAATTATATGCTTATTGAATTTCATTTACTGAAAAACATAAAATTCCCTAAAATAAAAGCCATCCTAAAAATTACGAATAGAGACCACATAAGGATCACTTGCAGGGCGGGGGTTCATGTTTATTATTTCTCCATTTGTAATTTATTTGATTGCAATATACTGTAACTTGCATGATGTGAATTGATGTCAGTGGTAACACTAACCTGTAAAACATAAGAAGGACCCTTGGTCTTCCAATGAGGGCTACAGGTGACTGACAAACTGTGGTAGGTTTGGGAAGCTTTAAAATGATCACCTCTAGGACTTAACAAGCATTAATGAAAAATTATATTCTGAAAAGTGCATTTATTTCAAAAATCAGAGCATGAGTCTTAGAACAGATGATCCTTGAGAACCAAATCGGTACATTCAATAGAAAGCCATTACCAGGCAGCACAGCTGAGGCCCAGGGGTTTATGCCCTTGTTAAGACCAGAGACTTCAATGAGAAGTGGGTTTCAGAAGTAGAAGTGATATCAATTAGACGTCAAAGTCGTCACACACACATCACACAAGCACAGGCGCAAGTTTGCGTGCATACACATACATTTTGACCTGCCCATACACACACCTAGGCACAGGCACAGAATAAATACATGTTTCCTAGGCAACAACTGCAAGTAAATTTCAGTGCCCAGTGTCAGGGAAACCTGTGCCCCTTATCACCCCTATATTCTCTATCCAGTAGAAAATTACACATCCACCTCTCAGTCTGAAATCCCAGCCTTATTCGGTATGACTGTAGCCTACATTTTCTTGTCATCTCTCAGTTCTCCCCTGTTCCTCATCTAAACTGGACTCATCAACATTCAGTAAACAAGATGTGTCATTTCTTCACTCTAGGCTTTTTCAAACTCTCCTGCCTACGCCTAGAGCACTCTTTCCTTCCATTTCCATCAGCTGGAATCTAGCCAACCTCAGACATGCATTCAAAGCCCCTTTCTATATTTGGTCTTTCCAAGAGACAGCTATGGAAGCCTCATTTCTATTCTAACCTAGGAAATGCCTTGATAACCCACATTAGCTGGGAGCAGAGAGGTTGGCTGCTCAACTCCAAGCCTCCCACAAAATCCCTGACAAAGACTACCTCCACCACTGGATGTGATTGCAATTGTTGTAATTAATAAGGAGAACTCTTTTTGAGTCCTAAGTCTATATTGAGTTTTATGTCTTATTCCAAAAAAAAGAAATTTCACCGACCTATTCCATTCAGTTAAGACCCCATATCGTTTATCGTGATCTCCCTGGTTCTTAGATCAGTATCCAACACATAGTAAGCAAAAAGGAAATGCTTGAAGAAATGAAAGAACAAGTGAAAGAAAGTCAAACTTAGGTTATAACCGAATGACAACTTGAGAAAGAAGGAGGGTATAAGTACGCTGAGAGTTTGACAATATTCATTAAAAATCTTGTTCTAACCCAAATAATACTACTCATGGAATAAAACACATTTTCATTTGTCTGTTCCACAGCTGTTCACCAAACAAACAAGCACCTGCAAAAATCTAACTATTATGAAGAAAAGTAATTTCAGTTGGAGTGCAAATTATATGGTATAGGGACTTTCATAAAACAGTTTGTTCCAAGAAAATACTTGTAGGAAAATATTTCCTAAAATAACTAACAATGAATTAAATATAATGCTTCAAGAGAACATTGGAATCCTCAGGTGAGATCCAGGTTGAAAAATATGATGACCTCACACAGATGACCCACACAGAACACACTGACCCCATAATGGTTTTTTTTTTCCTCCTGACCATAGAGGGAAAAACAGAATTAAGCAGTCTGCATCTGCGTTAAGACAAGACTTCTTTTAGGATAAATCTGAAACATTTAGATATTCCTTCTTTTTGAAACAACTAATATTCAGGAATACAGATAGGGAAAAATAGGTGAACGAAGGTCATGGTTTTCAAATTTGAGAAATATGTGGACCATTTTAAAGGTTAAACAACTTTGAAACCCTAAGACTATTTCTTCTGATTGTCAGTGTGGAAGACACTCAACTAACAGTTGAAGGCTCTTTTCAATGTAGCCGACTTAGCAGGAGGGTGCATCCTTCTTCCTTTCACCTGCCAATAATATGAATGTGACTCTACAAGGAGCTCCGGCCTTGTGAGGGGGCATTTAGAGGACCTGAAGACAAGATCCTTCCCTAGGAGGGCAGAGAAGTGTAGTCAGGGTGAAGAACACAGGCTGCTGCAACAAATACGCCTTTTTTAGTGTCTTAACAATCTAAAGGAGGTCAGGTATTTTTTTTTTTTTTTTAGATGGAGTTTGGCTGTTGTCGCCCAGGCTGGAGTGCAATGGCACCGTCTCAACTCATTGCAACCTCTGTCTCTTATGTCCAAGCAATTCTCCTGCCTCAGCCTCCCAAGTAGCTGGGATTATAGGCCCCTGCCGCCACCCTCAGCTAATTTTTATATTTTCAGTAGATATGGGGTTTCACCATGTTGACCAGACTGTTCTCCACCTCCTGACCTCAGGTGATCTGCCCACCTTGGCCTCCCAAAGTGCTGGAATTACAGGCACAAGATACCATGCTATTTTTGACAGCTCTCCTACAAAGGGTGATTCAGGTCTCAAAGGTTTCTGTGAAGCTGCCAGATACAATACATGTCCTCCAAGGTCTCTTTAAAAGAAGAAGGGAAAAAAAATGAGCCAATGACTATGACCTCACAGGCATGTTAGGGCCAGGCCTAGAAGTAACATAAACTATTTCTACTTATAGTTAATCGTACAGAATCAGTCACAAGGCACTAACTCATGAGCAAGACTGGCAAATGCAGACATTCTATGTTTCCGGGAAGAGGAAAGGAGATAGGTGAGCACCAAACTAGATTCTGTTACCCGCAAAAGATAGAGGAGGTCCTGGACTGCCCCCTGTAGAATTTTCTGTGGGAGAGAACAGCACTTCCATCTTGGGAGATATCTCTGTTAGTCAGAAGTCTAATATGAACAGTTAAGCTGTTAAGTGGTGTGGATATGAAAAAGAAGGCTGCTACTTGGAGAATTGTCCCCAGCAGCAGGCAGTACATTGATGTTGGCTCCTTCCCACTAGGAGGGCACCAACTTCCTGCTACATGGCCTACTGGGAAACAAGATGGTGCTGCATGGCCTGCTGGGAAACAAGATGGTGCTGCATGGCCTGCTGGGAAACAACATGCCCCAGGGCATCATGGGGATTTGAACACTTGCATGATGACTACCTGAGTCAGGTCAGGAGTCTACAACAAATTGCCATAGACTGAGTGGCTTAAACAACAACCATTTATTTCTCACAGTTCTGACTCCACCCAAAGAAACAGAACATGCATTCTTCTCATCTGCACATGGCACATGCTCTACAACTGACCACATGCTCTAAAGCAATTCTTGACAGATTCAAAAGAACTGAAATCATACCAATCATACTCTCAGACCACAGTGTGATGAAAATAGAAATCAGTACCAAGAAGATCATTCAAAACTATACAATTAAATGAAAATTAAACAATCTGCTCCAGAATGACTTTTGGGTAAAAAATGAAATTAAGGCAGAAATCAAGAAATTCTGAGATTAGGATGCCAACATGGCTGCCTTCTGGTCAGGACCCCCTACCAGGTTGTGGACTTCTTTCTTTTTGTTGTATCCTCACATGGTGGAAAGACAGCGAGCCAACTTTCTGGCTTCTTCTTATAAGGCCACTAGTTCCCCATGAAGGCTCCACCCTCATGACCTCATCTCTTCTCCAAAATTCCATTTACTAATACCATCTCAATGGGGTTCCAAGATGTGAATTTTGGAGGGACAGAAACATTCAGACTATTGCAGTGACAGAAAGAGTACAGTGCTACGGTGCATGGGACATCATGGACTGAACTATTTCATGGTAACTCTGAGCAGTAACTATGATCAGGAATTAAGAGAGAAAAGGTGATTTATCGATGTTTTCTCCAAAACATTCATACAAGTCCAGGCTTTTCCCAGCTACCTTATTGTAGTTACTGTATAACTTGGAGCCACTATAAGGCAGAAATAAAATATTATAATCTAGTCTATTCCAACGGTTTTCAATCTTACAGTTTGCCTTCCCTAAGTCTAATCAACAGAAAAAACTTAGAAAACAAAACAAAATTACAAAGAAAAAAAATCCCCTATAATCTCACCATGTCTGTGATCATGTCTGTGAAAATGTTGACGTGGGTTCATCGGAGTATGGGAGTATTGGTATATATGTTTATAGGAAGACAAACTGACTAAACAAATTAACTTGTAGCTTTCTCACAATATTTCACAGAATTCTTTACATCTCCATCAAATTGTTCCCCAAAATGTGTACTTTGAATAATGCTTAACCATGTGAATTTTGTATATGAATCATATCTTAATTCTTTAATTTCCTAATTAGGCTTTTTCACTTTTAATCATTTGTGTTTTTATTTTTTGTTGTTTTTGTTTATTTTATCCTTCAATGAAGAAAATTATAACTCTTCTGCTTATCTTGATGAGGTTATGAATAATTTTGGGAGAAGGAGTGAAATTGTTTATAAATACTTATAGAGGTAATGATGAGTATATTATCACATCATTGATGTTTTAAGTATTCATAAACTTAAAGTTTATAAAATGAATTCTTTCAGCTGAAAGTTAATTGTGGAGTTATTAGAAATAATAATTCTGGAGTTATTAGAAATAAATTAAGAAATAAATAAATTATTTCTAATAACTGGATTTACTAGAATTATTCTGGAATTATTAAAAATAAGGGGTCTGATGAGAATATTCTAGGTAAAGAGATAATGCCTATGAAAATGTTTTAAAATCTTGGGAAGGTAAAAACTAGTATAAGTGATTGTGATCTAATTATTACCTCTCTTTGATCAAGTTTAAAGGTCAAGTTTAGTAGCCTCGATAGCCTAAGTGAATTCTCTATAATTGGCAAACTCCTCTTTATTTATAAAGTCCCTCTAAGAATGAAAGGTTTGTGTGAAATCACATCGTCAGAAAAACAGTTATTTTCCACGTTCACAGAAGTGCAGTACGAGAGCCTATGTCTGCTGGTAGTTGTTATTTCTGTGTATTTTGCCCAATTGCTTTCCTCTGGTGCTGGGCCAAATCCCTTATAAAAAGGAGAGTGAGGCATATGGGCATTAGTGAGACCTTTATTACCTTGTGTCTCAAATGGTAAAGCCCTTTCAATAGCATGATATTGCCAAAGAATATATTTAAGAGAATTTAACAATTATAAAGCCACTCCTCAAGTATCCAAGGGGTAGTTTTAAAAACTGATGTTCACTGGAAATGAGTAAGGATACTTAGTACTGAGGCTTACCCAGCCTCAGGAACGATGAGGATTCGTATAATTATGTGAAGATGCACCCACACCACCACACACGGTCACTCGGGGTGGACACTTGCTTGGTTCCTAGAGTTCAGGAATCCACTGACACCCATCCCCATGAATGACCATGGATTAGACACATGTGAGGCATCATCGATCATCACAGACAGAGAGCGAAGTGAAAGCTTCCATGTGCACCAAGAGGAAAAATCCAACCAGGAGAAATAAGTCCTCCTTGGGGATGGATTCCTCATTCACTTGCTGTCTGAAGAGGTCAAGTCCCTATCGGATTTCAGAGACACACAGAACATAGAAGCACTGCACAAAATGAGATTGCTCAACAGAATAAATCAAGATGAACCTTCCAAGGCTCGTAGTCTGTGTTCTATGGGGAGAGACCATTCAGAAAAGCAGTGCCTGGGCAGGTGTGCATGGAGCTCTCTTTGCGGTTAATAAGGGAGTGGAAGGTCATGGAATGGAGATGTGTTTGTTGCGTAATGACTCCAACTGTACCCTTGGCCTGTGGGATTAGGACTCAGGAGCTACAATTCCGCAACCCTTACTGTTCTATGTTTTGTTTAGACTGAAAATATGTAATTTTTGTTCCTTCTTCCATTCATTAATATCAGCTTCATTGAGGTGTAATTCACATACCATAAAATTCATGGGTCATTCATGGGGATGGGTGTCAGCAGATTCCTGAACTCTAGGAAGTGCACAATGCAATAGTTATTGGAATATTCACAGAGTTATGCAACGATCACCACTAATTCCAGAACCACTTATTACCTCTGTACCCATGAACAGCCACTCTCCATTCCTGACAACCCCTCTTTCCTGGTAACCACTAATCTCCTTTCTGTTCTCTATGGATTTGCCTATTCTAGACATTTCACATTTCCAGGAACTATGTAATACTTGGCATCTGGTGTATGGTTTCTTTCTTGTAGAATAATGTTTTTAAGTTGCATTTTCATAATCCATAAGATTCTAAAACACTCTGCTAATGATTATCAATGTACATCTAGGTTTCAATGCCATGGATGATAGGACAGGAGTCCTCTTACATAATGGTTGGGTCCAGGATTCCAGGATTAGAGCTGAGTTTGAATCCCAATTATTCCCCCTACTAGTTGTGTGACCCTAGCCTTGGCCCAGTGATCTGAATTCTCTGTGCCTCACTTACTCATTTGGTTGAAAGGAAGGGATAATAATGCTTATAAAGGTATCAGAGATTTGAGACAATTAATTAACGATTTGTGAGAATGCTTGGTCAAAGTAAGCTGTTCTGTAGAGTGAGCTCTGGCGAACTGTTGGATTTTGTCACTATTGGATGAAAACGTAAGTAGATGAGACGGCAGCAGATAGAACAACCAGTTCAGGAAGAAAAGGTCTGCCTCTCTTTCTCGCTTTTCTCCACTCACTTCTTCAGTCCCTGAACATAGCCTAGGGCTGGGAAACACTGGGGCATCCAATGCATGTTTTCTGGTGAGAAAAATATCAATTATTGAATAAATAATCCTCATCGGGTCCCTTAGAACGTTTCTTAAACATACCAAAACTTTTGATATTTCAAGGAAAGTAAAACACCAAAATATTGGATGAAATCCCACAATATTTTAATATTAGGAGATAAATTAATAAGAACATTCTAGTGAAATCCCTTTGCTGTCCAAAGTCTGACAGGGTTGGACTTATACACTGAAGTACATGTGTATTTTTGCTTTTTTTTTTTTCTTCATAAGTGAAATGAATTAAATAAAAACAACATTCTTAGTTGCAGAAAACAAGATTCACTTTTGTTGAAGCAGCAAGAATTTATTGTGAAAGGAAAATATCTTGGGCCCCATCAAGCTGGGAACTACTCAGGGCGAATATGTCTCCTATTCAAAGTCATCTCTCTGCTCATTGAGATAGATACATGTCTGACTGCCTCCTTGGAAAGGCTAGTCAGAAACTCAAAAGAATGCAAGGCAATGGTTCATTCCTCTCTCACCTATGTGTAACCCGGAAGCCCCCTCCTCACTTCCTGTCTTCCTGCCTTTGCTTTGAGTTGCCCTGCCTTTCCAGACTGAACCAATGTACTTCTTACATGTATTGATTAATGTCTCATCTCTCCCTAAAATGTGTAAAAGTAAGCTGTGCCCTGACCACCTTGGGCACATGTCGTCAGGACTTCCTGAGGCTGTGTCATGGACTGGCGTCCTCAACTTTGGCAAAATAAACTTTCTAAATTAACTGAGACCTGTCTCAAATTTTTGTGGTTCACAGTATTAAGGGTTATGAAGAGGCTCACAGCATTGTTGGAGTCAATGGAGACAGATTCTAGTCTGAGCTTCTGGGAACACCCCCCACCCCAGAGCTCCTTCTTAAGTCCTGCTTGCTAAGAGACTCTCAATGTCTCTGACATAATGGGGAAGCCCCCAGCACCACCCATGTCTCCAGAAATATGTTGTTTCTGACATCTATAACTGCAAAACAGATGCTCTATGCTTCTTCTCTCGGCTGCTCAGTCATGCCTTATGCTGAAGTGTCTGAATGGTACAAGCAAGTTCATGTGTTCATATCCTTGTGTCAGAGAAACTGGGAACATCTTTTTTCTGCATGTTGTGTTAGGAATGTCAATTCACAGCACTGGTTACTACCAAAATATACAGCTGGAAACTGTGGAATATACTGATACCTGGCTGCCAAAACCCAGTGCACTTTCTTCTGGGAACACAGCTCTACTGCATGTTCTAATCTCCTTTGTAGTTTGACAAATTCATATACCTAGGTTCTGTCTAAGGGAATGTGGCAGAAGTCATGTGTGTTACTTTTAGACTTAGTTCATAAAATCTTCCCACATACTGCTCTTCCTGTTTTGTCTCCCCACCACCTGGTGGGATATATAGAACTCAGCCGAGGACAGTTAAGACCTTAGGGGGTAGTGGAGCCCTAAAATGAAAGGAGCCTGGAACCTCAGTGACTGTGTGGAGCAGAATTCCCCATACTCCTGAAGCTAACTGGAGTCTATCTAGGTTAAGCCACAGAGATTTAAGGGTGTATTTGTGTTTGCAGCTAGAATTAATTTAAACTAATAAATGGCAGACCCAGATAATGATTAAATGTCCCTTAGCTAAGCACTCTGCCCTCAACTTTGAATTAAAGTTTTAATCATAAAAATTACAGATAGCTTTTGATATGGTTTGACCCATATCTCATCTTGAATGGTAGTTCCAATAATCCCCATCTGTCATGGGAGGGACCCAGTGAAAGGTAACTGAATCATGGGGGCAGTTACCCTCATGCTGTTCTCCTGACAGTGAGTGAGTTCTCACAAGATCTGATGGTTTTATAACAGTCTTTTTCCCTTTTGCTCGGCACTTCTGTCTCTGGTCGTCATGTGAAGAAGGACATGTTTGCTTCCTCTTTCACCATGATTATAAGTTTCCTGAGGCCTCCCCAGCCATACTAAACTGTCAGTCAATTAAGCCTCTTTCCTTTATAAGTTACTCACTCTCGGGTATGCCTTTATTAGCAGTGTGAGAATGGACTAATACAGCTTTGGAAGAATAGTCCTGATTGTTCCTCAGTTACAGTCTTTATAGGTTTAGAAATCTATTAGTGTTCAGTCTTTACCCTAGTACAGCAAACATTTATGAAGATGACAGTGCTATGAAGTATGAGTCACCCAATGAATACATTTCTAAATGCAAAAGAATAAAATGTTGAACACTCTACACCAACCAAAACCCTTATAAAACCTTGTATAACCTCTGTTAAGAAAATGCACCAAACTCACTTTATAACTTGCTCTATTAGATTTTAAAATGTTTGCATAAAAAAAGTCATTTCTTTTCCTTTATGGGTCATTTAGTTTTCTGCATGTTAAGTTAAAAAGAAAGAGATAGTGAAAAACTGACATTTACTCTAATATGTTACTTGATATAAATATGTATGAATCTCAAATACATTCTTCCCATGAATACAAGAAAAGTGAGCGCCAAGTGTTGCTTCCCTCCAGGCCTCAGGAAAGCTTGCTGTTATATCTTCATTGTTGATCTTTCCTGTGGATGAAATTTCTACTTCAATTGTTCTCTTTAAGGCCATCCAGATACTAATTTCTAAATGCATTTTAGGAATCAAAGATACTAATCCAGAAACTAATTTCGAACTGCATTTTAGGAACCAAAGGGAATATCCTTAAGAGGTTGAAAAAAATTTTTTAAATGTCACATGTATAATTGTTAATGATGTTTTCAAGGCTGGGACCCTTTGCAATTGAGAAAACAATGGCCTCTGTTTACCTCTAATCTTCTACTCACTGATCTTTGTGCTTGGGTGGATAGGGAAGTGGCAATATTTTGAATTTGTTCAATGAGATAGCCAGCTTTAAGACAGCCTCATGAGAAAGATCTCTAATTCTGAATTTAGAAGGTTTGGGTATAAACCCTGACCTCATCACTAACATGCCCTGTGACCCAGGGTAACTCACTTACCTTCTCTAAACCTTAGTGTCATCATCTATAAAATGGTAAAACCAAAGACGATTGGGTTGATTCAATGCATAAAATATGTAGAGCACCCAAGATAGTGCCTGACATACAGTTAATCTTTTTTTCTAGCTCAGACATTTTTTCTTTGAACATGAAAATATTTTAAAATATCTTCATACATTTAAATCCCAGAGCAGCATTGGCACAGGCAGCTCTGTTTGTATGAGCCTCTGGGGAAAAAGTCAAGAAGCATTTAAAGGAAGGTTTCCTTCATTCTTCCTTTGTTTTAAGAACCTATAATGGGCCAAGGATTCGGTAAAAAGTGAAGATATCTAAAATACTTCCCTGATCTCAGCAAGTACATTTCAGTGACTTGGGAGTATCTTTTAATGTTCTTTTTTCTTCTCATGGTCTACCTTCCCTCCCAAAATTGTCCCCAAGATGCCTTTATTTCAGAGAAATTTTTGTATATTCCATAGTCCATAGACCAGAGAGACAGGCATGGGGGAAAAAAAAATCCTATTGTTTATGGGGGAAAATGGTGCAAAATTATTTACCAAAATGCCTTGGAGATTTGGACACATGGATAATAAAAAGTTAAATAGTGAAATAGCAGCTTTCCTTAGAGTTTCTACCTCTGATCATTTAACTAAGGCCAGGGCTATGAAAAATCCCTGAATCATTTGTGGAATTAACATAAATACATCTTCCTACTGGAGACAGTGGAGAATGCAATTCAAGAGATGGATTCTTTTAAAAGTATCAGACTCCTTTCTTCAGGAGAAAACGAGAATCAAGACTTTGTCCTACATAATAGTGCTCACAAAGGCTCAGTGGAAAGGTGGCTGAAAAAATACACAACAACACTTCCTCTATATCACCAAATTTGAATTAAAATTTGAAGGAAAAGTCAGTAAAATGAGTCATGAGAGTTCAGAACTTTGCCTAAGGGAGGATTTTAAAAGAGTTTGAATTCATCAGCTTTTGCCTTAAAATAAGTCCTAACAGCAGTGGTTACCTCTGAGTCAGCTTCTGGAGTTTTGGGAGAAAAATCAATTAAGTTTAAAGACAAAATTGAGAAATCAGGGGGAGTTTAGAATTTCCAAATATATGTATATTTGGGTAATACTATACAGTTAAAACTTACACAGATTTTAAAATTTTTAAATAGCAGGGTACTTTTTTCCTAGGAACAATGGAAACTACCTTACTTGTGCTCATGTCAAATGAGTTAGCAACCTACATTATGCTGTAAATTCAATTAAGTAGAATTAGTTCAAAATGATGATTCATGCAGAATTCCCCATCAATCACTATACTCTGAGATCAACTATACCTTGGCATGTCTAACATGAAAAGATTTGTTTCGCCAAGAAATGAAGCTTTTGGATGTTTAATTTAAGTCAATAAACCTTTGAGAAAAATTGACAGGTTGACAAGTAATAATAATAATAATACATTGTCTTCCCACATTGCCTGGGTGCACATCGTGCCTCCACCTTCTCCCTGTGACTAATCTCAAACAGCACCTTCAGCCAGTGCCTCACCTCTGCCATCTGTTAAATGAGGACGATGGTGTTGGCTGTGAGAATGAAGGGAGCTAATGCATGTCAAGTCTTTCTACCTACGCCTGTCACATTTAGGCACCTTGTAGGGGTGAACTAGTATTGATGTTATTATCCTTTCTGTTTTTTTTTGTACTAAGGTTCTGCTGTTTAGATTTCCCTGGTCCTTCTGAAAATGAATCAAGTTAAAATTGAACTTTGCCACTACCACTTAGGCAATTTTCATGCACTTAGTTTTCCCTTCCCCAAATTTATTTCCTCCTACAAACACTCTCTTCTCAATAAATGGCTGCATCTGTCATCCAATTGTGCAGCACAGAATCGGGGGACATGACTAGCCAGGTAGCTACATAAACAAGTGAAATGTGTTTCATAGATTCCTAAGGTGCATTCTTCTTTGCACAATCCTGGCAGGAATATTCCTCCCCAAATATTTTTTGCTTCCCCACGTTCAAACCACACCCAGAACCCAGCCACAACTCCTCACTTCTCTAACACTGTCGTGGTGCCCTGTCCTCATCTCTATCCTGGGGACAGTACAGCCTCCTCTTGCTCCTCCTTCTCCATGCAGCTGCTTCCCAAAGTAGCTAGAGAGGCCTGGGAAGCAGGAATCGCCTCACACCTTCTCACTGCTCAGAAACCTCCTTTGCCTTTTCTCACACTCAGACCAAAATTCTAAGGAGGCTTTTAGGACCATACTGACCTGCACCAACCACACTTCCTGCCTCACCCTCCACCACTCCTTTACCTGTCCACTGCCCTCCTCTCCTCTAGCCTCTTTCTCTTCCTGTAATGGCCTCAGTCTATTGCCAGATTTGCTTATTTTTCTCTCATTTCTTACAGATCTACCTTCCAATATCATTGATTTAAAGTCCGCTCTGTAAGAAAACTCTTCTTATCCTCAGTTCCTTATCACCCCACACTGCTTTGATCTTCATACCACTGATCACTTCCTAAGCCTTACCAGCTGAAGGATTTTGGGTGAGTTACTAATCCCTTCCGTGACTTCCTTTTCTCATTTATACAAAGGGGCAGATCATATCAGTACCTATTGTAGAATTATTTTGAGGATTAAATGAGTTAACATACACAAAATATTCAGAAAATTGCTTGTCTCATAGGAGATGATATTAGAGTATTAATCATTGCATTTTCTTTGAGCCCTGATGGTGTCTGCTTCTCCATAAGGACGGGAACCATGCTGAATTCACCACTGTGTTCTCAGCATCTAGTACCATCCTTGACATGTAGGAGATGCTGCATATACAAATGTGGAAAGATAAAAGGAAAGAACAGGATATGATAAAGCAAATTGCAAGGTAGAAACTCAAACGTGTTGGCCGGGCGCGGTGGCTCACGCCTGTAATCCCAGCACTTTGGGAGGCCGAGGCGGGTGGATCACAAGGTCAGGAGATCGAGACCACGGTGAAACCCCGTCTCTACTAAAAATACAAAAAATTAGCCGGGTGTGGTGGCGGGCACCTGTCGTCCCAGCTACTCAGGAGGCTGAGGCAGGAGAATGGCGGGAACCCGGGAGGCGGAGTTTGCAGTGAGCCGAGATCGTGCCACTGCACTCCAGCCTGGGCGACAGGGCGAGACTCCGTCTCAAAAAAGAAAAAAAAAATAAGAAAGAAACTCAAACGTGTTAATTAGGAGCTGTCTGTGGAACCTTGCGGCAGATTAAATACAGCCTTTAAAACAAAGATGGCCGTGGATCTTACAATTGCCCCCAAAGTCATGGCAGCCTTGTTTGATGTTTCCTCCTTTTATTTTTATCTGTATCTTTTTAAACAAGTCTTGTCTATTGAGGAACAGCACATTGACACATAAAGGAATAAACAAAAGATTCTCATTAGCACAAGACAGGTTTAATCTTTCTGCAACTCTTATTTTCTACTTAATACCTATCAATACAATCTATGAAATGCAATCATCAGTCCCAAATAATACAATTCCTCATGTTCCCAGATAATGGGCATTCTGCAAAATAGAGATAGAATAAACTCCAATTTTGCCAAACCCTAGGGAAGGCGATCCACTACCATTTTTAACTTGATCTGGAGCCAAATGAGATCCCAACAACTCACTTAAAAATATGTTATCCCCAAATACATAAACATTTATGTGGTTCATCTAAGCTTAGACGAACAGAAAGAATAAGAAAACCTCCAACATGGACCTCAACCTACATGTGTGTCCATCCCAATGTCTGTTTCACGAACCCTGTGTTCAGGTGAAGCTGGAAAGCTCTAGAATCTGGCTGGACTGGAGGCTGTCTGGGGTCCCTTGGTTTCTAGACACAGAAGCTGTGGGCCAAGCATCTCCAGTTTGAGCACTTACAAGAACCTGGCAAAGAATATAACTGAGTGGAGCATTCTGGTCATTCTAAAGAAACACTGTTATTGGTGTGCAAAAGATTCAGGGATACTCTTTATTTTCACAAAGAATTATAAGTTCTACTTCTTTTCTGGAAACAATTGGCCCTCTCAGTCTAGCTTTTCTTCATCTATTTTGGATAAGAGACATGGGGAAAAATCCACTTTCCTCTGAAATTTCTTTCAAGTAAAAGAAGAACCTGACATAAAAGTAGATACACAGACCAATGGAACAGAATAGAGAACCCCCCAAGAAGTCCAAATACTTACAACTAACTGATCTTTGACAAGGTGTACAAAAACCTAAATTGGGGAAAGGACAACCTATTCAATAAACGCTGCTGGGAGAATTGGATAGCTACATGTAGAAGAATGAAACTATAGCCATATCTCTCGCCATGTAGAAAAATCAACTCAAGATGGATTAAAGACTTAAATCTAAGACCTGAAACCATAGAAATTCTAGAATAAAACCTAGGAAGAAACTCTTGTGGATACTGGCCTAGGCAATGAATTTGTAACTAAGACCCCAAAGAAAATGCAACGAAATAAACAATAAATAAATGTGACCTAAACTATAAAGATTCTGCACAGCAAATAATCACCAGAGCAAACAACCCATAGAATGGGCAACAGTATTTGCAAATTATATATCCAACAGAAGGTTAATATCCAGAATCTACAACAAACTCAAAAAAAGCAAGAAGAAAATAAATAATCCCATATAAAAGCAGGCAAATGACATGAATAGACAATTCTCAAAAGAGGATATACAAATGGCCAACGAACATGAACATCACCAATCATCAGGGAAATGCAAATTAAAACTAAAATGAGATACCGCCTTACCCCAGCCAAAATGGCCATTATTAAAAAGTCAGAAAACACTAGATATTGGAATGCATGTGAAGAATCTGAACAAAAAAGAGAAAAGAAAATAGTATTTAAATAATAGATGATACAATAGTACTAGTATAGACTCATTAAGCACATACTGTGTCTCAGACCCTATTCTAAGGATTTTATTGATATATTCACAACTTGTGAAATAGGGATTGCCACATCCTATGAATGAGGAAACTGAGGCACAGTGTGGAAATGAAAAACTCAAAGAAATAATAAGTAGCCATACATCGTTTAGGCCAGAAGCAGAGAAGGATTGATTAGCTGCTAATGATTAATCTATGACCTCAGTGGGGTCTTAGATCATGCTTGACATTAAATCAAATTAAATCATGCTTGACATTAAAACAATGCTTCACTATCAGGTATGTCTGATTTTCCATGTAATTGATCACTTCACTTCCTTTACCCAACCTATGAGAAAGTTTGCTCAGGGACTCCAAGTCCTTGTGAGAGGATCTATTGCTGACTATGGAGCCAAGTGAAATGAGAGCTGGGGGTTGTGTTCCACCCTTTTCACTCCTTGAGGTTCTCAAGATCAGATGGACCTCTTCACATCCTCATCTTCAGTCTTCACCCTGACGATGCCCTTTCCACTCTCCACCTGGGCAGAAGCCAAAGTTTTTATTTAACAGCCCTTTCTAACAGCCCATGAATGCCAACCTTTTTATATCTGTGCAGTCTTCTCTTTTGCCTCCAATGCTCAGAATGTTTATTTCACAAAGGTCTTATCATTACCATCTTGCTTCCTAGAAATCAATGAAATATCATCCAAGCAAAATGTCATGAACTTGTTTCTTGAATAACTGTGACTCTAGAGCTCCAAAGGTTGAGAAATCTTGCTGCTGAAGGCATTTTCCTCTAACAGCTCCATAAAGTGGACAGCAATATTAATAGTCGGTTGTAAAGTGGTCAGTTTTCAGGTTGCTGGATGTGGCATCAGGTTGCCAAATGATAACTGATATGTCCAAGGTCTTTTGCTGTGAGAGAGGAAGGATGTCTCGGGAGGATCAAGTGATTCCTGCAAAGCGCATCACACCAAAAACATGCCTCTTGGGCAAAGTCTGGAGAGGGGTCGGCTTCTGAGGTTAACAGTGAGCAGCAGGGATTGAGTCCCAGCGTTGTGTAAAATTCATCCACCAACTGTTTGAGTCCCTCCTCTGTGGGAGGCACTGGTCAAGACACGCAGGTGTAGCTAGGAGAAAAGCAAATGAAAAACCCTGACTTCAGGAAGCAAATGAAAAATCCTAACTTCATGAGCGTTCATAAAGCTCATATTTTAGAGCTATATTCAAGAAGACAGAGAAGGTAATGAAAAGTCAATAAAGTAACATATTTTCCATGGTATGAACACAAATATAAAAAATTAAGCAAGAAGTGGGATAGGAATTTTGGTGGGGGACTTCGAGTTTATGTCACCAAACTAGAAAATTCTCCCCGAAAAAGGTGTCTTGGGGACTGGATGTTTGTGTCTACCTAAAATCAATATGTTGAGACTGAATCCCTGATATGATATTGGCCTTTCTGTTGCAAACAAGTAACAGGAATTGATGGGATGTGTAAACAGGAGGAAGAGAACAAGAATAAAATTTTACAATTATCCCAGCGAGTCCCATAGGGAGAATCAACTCTTGTGCCCCACCCCCAGGCTTCTTCCCTGAACCCCCATCTCCTCCCACCTGTAGGGGATGACACCCCATTGCATGGGCAGGAGGAGACGGGGGTTCAGGGAAGAAGGGTGGAGGTTGGGGCACAGAATCTGCTGCTATATCACGGGAATCAGTGGATGGTACCCGTTTAGAGACTTCTCCGTGGAGTTCTTGCTATTATCATCTTTATTTATGATTTAGCTCTCATTTCTTCTTTCATTCGTTAATTGACTACTAAGCCACTGACCGTGGTTGGAGCATGGGCCATGGAATGTCTTACTTTGTAATTAGTAGAGTCAAGCCTAGTCATCTACCAGTTGATATTTAATATCTGAAGCACATGCAATTATCATGCTAGGAAAAAAAAAAAAAGAAAACATGTGCCTGATTATATTTTTTTACTTAAAAATTGTTACTTCTTTCTTAGCTCCACTACTTAAGCTGAAAATTATTAAATTTCTCACTGTCTTATCAACTCCTAATATAACAAATAAAAGGACACTCTCAAGGAAGACTTACCCTGAACTCATCAATAAATCATAAGAAGCAGTTATGGGAATCACTTCAATTTTATTAGGAGAATGTGGAATACTGTTATTAAAAAAAAAAAAACTTACAATTCAATTTTCCAAATTGTCCAGAAATTACTCTCAGAATTCAGCCATAGGGAAAGGTAAGTAAGAAAAAGAAGAAATACGTTGGGCAATGAAAGAAAAAAAAAGGGATTCCAACCAATAGCATTGACTTTACATTTTAGAAGAAATATGAGTACTTTAAAAGCACTTTTTTTTTTTTTCAGTGATAAACTGCCAGGTTAAAGCAGCTACATAAAGAGACAGAAGATGTAACTCTGGAGACACACCTTGACTGTACACTGATTTTGAAGCCTGTAAGACTATCTTATCAACCACAAGCAAGCTACC
Organism: Macaca fascicularis; assembly: GCF_037993035.2. Taxonomy (NCBI): domain Eukaryota; kingdom Metazoa; phylum Chordata; class Mammalia; order Primates; family Cercopithecidae; genus Macaca; species Macaca fascicularis. The sequence continues at coordinate 133,557,259 of NC_088385.1, read as the reverse complement.
ATCTTGGAAGTTCCTGGATATTGTTTTTCTTTTTACAGAGAGATCTCATCTTTGGAAATAAAAATAAATTAATTAAAAATGTAGGCCGGGCATGATGACTCACCCCTGTAATCCCTGCACTTTGGGAGGCCAAGGCGGGTGGATCACGAGGTCAGGAGATTGAGATCACCCTGGCCAAGGTGATGAAATCCCATCTCTACTAAAAATACAAAAAATTAGCTGGACATGATGGCGTGTACCCGTAGTCCCAGATACTCAGGAGGCTGAGGCAGGAGAATCATTTGAACCTGGGAAGCAGAGGCTGCAGTGAGCCGAGATCACGCACTGCACTCCAGCCTGGTGACAGAGAGAGGTCCGTCTCAAAAAAAAAAAAAAAAAAAAAAAAAGAAACCTCACAGGTAACATAAAATGTGAGTTGCTTGCATTAAAGTTATTCAAGGCGGCAGGGCGCGCTGGCTCACGCCTGTAATCCCAGCACTTTGGGAGGCCGAAGCGGTAGATCACGAGGTCAGGAGATCGAGACCATCCTGGCTAACACGGTGAAACCCCATCTCCACTTTAAAAAAAAAAAAAAAAAAAAAGTCAGCCGCACGAGGTGGCGGGTGCCTGTAGTTCCAGCTACTCGGGAGACTGAGGCAGGAGAATGGCGTAAACCCGGGAGGCGGAGCTTGCAGTGAGCCAAGATCGCACCACTGCATTCCAGCCTGGGCGGCAGAGCGACACTCCGTCTAAAGAAAAAGAAAAAAAAAAAAAAAGTTATTCAAGGCAATATTTTTTGCTGTGTTGGTTTGTTGGGGTTTTGTTTGTTTCAGCAGCTTCAAACAACAAGCATTCACTTCTCAGTTTCTGCAGGTCAGTAGTCAGATGCAGGTGACTTGCTTGCGAGCCACGGGCTACAGCGCCCTCATGAGGTTCAGTCAGGCGGGTGTGGCTGTGGATCCAGGTTTATCTGAAAGCTCTACTGGGGGAGATCCAGTTCCAAATGCACTCAGTAGCTTCAGGACATTCGATTTCTCACAGGCTGTTGGACTGAAGACCTTAGTTCCTCATTGACTGGAGCCTGGAGGCATCCTTCAGTTTCGAGTCCCATGAACCACTCTGCAGGGCAGCTCACAACATGGCAGTTGGCTTCTCTCAGAATGAGCGAGTGAGAGAACGGGGAGTGGGAGAAGGGGCACACAGCATGGAGCCACAGCCTGTTCTTTGCTACTTGAAGAAGTCTCATTTGCCTTTTCAAACGGAATGAATTCATTAACCAGAGAGCCTTGAACCCACATCACTATTATGCTCGGAACTAATAATGATGAATCTTAGCCATCCATACCCACTTTATTCTATCAAATGTCAGACTCACACCACTGGAGGGATGTGAGCTATTCATAGTTTTGGTGGCTGTCACAGTTCAAGATTTTTAGTTGTTGTCTGATGACTCATTAGGCAATTTCATTTCCAGTTCTCTTTCAATACCTCATGTGACTATAAGAAAAAAGACTCATTTTAATGCTAGTATATTCATTAAACCTCTCTTATGCTAGAAAATCTTTTTAACAAAGAGGTTTTAGGTCAAGAAATTTGGTAGGCAACCAAATATAAGTAGGATTTAATATTATTTGGGGGGATTTAATAATTTGGAGGGGGATTTGCTTTTTAAACTGATTCTGATTTTCCATTTCCAGTAGCAGTAGAAAATTTCCTTTTAAATATGCTTATTTATATGCAGTCAAAAGCATATATTCTCAAGAGTGCTTTTTGCACTGAATATTGTATTTATGATATACTGCCATTATTATGTATACTTGGATATCTTTAAATTTCATTATTGTGTATTCTTCCATTATGTAAATATATTACATTATATTCATTCTATTGTTCATGCTGTTTTTTGTTTTTTTTTCTTTTCATGTAGAGCTACTGTGGGCATGCTAGATCATAAATTGCATGTACTTCTAGGCTGTATATGTCCCTTGGAGTAAAGTTGCTGGGTCATAGGATATGCATATGTGCAAGCATTGATAGATATTTCCAAAGAGTTTACTAAAGTGATCTACTGACTATAGGGTATGTGTACAGCAGTATAAGGAAACTTTGGTTGCCAGCATTTTGCATATCTGTCTTTTCATGTTAGTCATTGTGGTGAGTGTATAGAGACAGTGTATTGAATTTCCTTGGTGAAGGTTGAGAACATATCATGTGATTAGTAGTTATTTGTGCAGCCTCTTGGTGAGGAACCCCTTCATAGCATTTCCTCATTCTTCTATTTGATTGAAAGTAAAGAATCAGTGTAGCTGTTACTCTTGGAGGGGAATTGGTGACGGGGAGGGGGTGCATGGTAGTGTTCTGTTTCTTGTTCTGGGTATGTGGAATTTGTAAAATGTAAGCTGTGCAACTTGTCTGTGTTCTACTTCAAAAACATCTAAAAATTGAAATGGAAATTAATTTTAAGAAAAAATATTGAGTCCACTTAAGGAATGAAACATTAACAACAGGATAGGAAGTTCACAGTTACAAATAAACTCTTGAGTGGCGTGATAAAAAATTACAGTGGGATTACCCAAATCACTGGAGTCTGGGGACCACTGTCTGGGGAGGAGGTGATGAAATGCAGCCCTCATGAGTTCCCGAGCTCATGCTCAGTCAAGCGATGGCGCTAAGTCCCACGTGTGTTTGTGGACCATCCTATGCTGCAACATGATGGTATCTGGAGATGGGGCCTTTGGGAGGGAATTAGATTTGGATGAGGTCAAGAGGTTGGGGCCATGATGAGGAGATTAGTGCCCTTATAAGAAGCAAGAGCAGAAAACTTGCTCTCTGTCTCTCTTCACCATGTGTGAAGACAGTGACAAGGTGGCCATCTACAAGCAAGGAAACGAGCCCTCAGCAGGAATAGAACCAGCTAGCACCTTTATCTTGGACTTCCCAGCTCCAGAGCAATGAGAAATACATTCCTTTGTTTTTTATGTCACTCAGTCTACAGCACATTGTGATATCATCTGAAGCTCACTAATACACCGGGTATACTTAATACAGTCATGTCAGGCAAACAGACTCACAGAAGGTAGGTAAATGGGGAGAATTTTGTTTGGGGAACTGGTTACAGAGAGCTGAAATTCAGGCAAGATGATACAACACAGACGTTAATAACCACTGAAAGCCCTAGCACCACAGGGACAATGGGAAAAGATGGCTCTAGCTGAGCCCAGGAGCTGAAGACATTGGGAAGGACTTAGATCCCTGGAGGAGGGAACATCCCCAGAACGGGAATCCAACTGGAAGGTGTCCAGCTAGCACTAGGCCCATAGAGGGAAGAACCGTCTGATGGGAGATGGAAACAGAGAAGACAGAGCCAGTGCCAGCAGCACTGTCTAAAGTAGAGAATGGGCTCAGCCATCCCCTGAATTCCCTTATCCTTCTCCCCACCAGTTGCCCACCTTTGGCCAAACCTTCCCATATATCAGTGAGTAGAAGGGGCTGAGAAATTTAGCCTGCAGGAGTCAAGACCTGTGGCACAGAAAAACCAGTAGAAAGGCAGGTAGCAAATCTGAAAAGAGTACAGTCATAACAATCAGGTGTGTGCCGTCCCTACGCCATTTTTATAGAGATAAAAGTCAAGGTTTGGAGTACCTTCACATTCCTTCATCTACTCTTGTTTATGCCCCAAATACCACAGAATGAGTATCACATATATACTCTGCTACATGAAAAGGAATTTATGGTCTCCATCCCTCACTTTCGTAACTGCATTAAACACTTCTTGGGTTTCTCAGATGATTGGCTTCAGTGCGGAGCGGATATGAGCAGAGCTGACTCTGGGACATCTCGGCTGAATTACATCCTCTCTGGTGGGAAGGCAGAGCTAGGATCCAGGGAACATACGAAGACCTCATATGAGCATCTCCTAAACCCTCATTGAAACTAGGCCTCATAAAACTTAGAAACTAGGCCTCATATAGAAAAAATTAACACCAGGTGGCTCTGGATAGGGTCCCACCCTGCCTCAATAGGGTCCCACCCTGATAGGGTCCCACCCTGCCAATTCCGGGAAACAACCTCATGGGGTCCCACCCTGCCAATTCCGGGGGTCCCACCCTGCCTCGAAGTTCCCGGAATCAACAACTCCAGGAAAAAAAAAAACCTCATAAGGTCCTGCTCTAACCAATTAGCACAAGACACCTTGCTCAGGCCATAGACAGACCCAATTACCACACGCCTAAAGCTTTGTTTGAATTTCGCGCCCTAAGCTGTGTTTGAACTTGTATTTGCCTATATAAACAGCCTGTAACAAGCAGTCGGGGTCCCAGGGCCAACTTAGAGCTTGGGACCCTAGTGCGCTAGTAATAAATAACTCTCTGCTGTGAATCTCGTGTCGGTGATCCTTCGCGGCGACCCCTGCCCAGGAGAGAATCGACAGTTCGGTTCCAACATTTGGTGCATTGGCCGGGAAGTGGGGTCGTCCGAGGACCCCTGACCCATCCGGCGGAGACCCATCTGGCCCGGGCCACGGACTGCTGACTGAACGGACCTACCAGGCACTTTCGTTTTGTTCTGTCTTGCCGGCTAACTCTGAACTCTGGGGAGTACTCCTTCTGAATTAAGTGGGGAAGGGGGACAGACGTGTCCGGCACCTTCCCACTCACGCCCTGGGGGACGCCCTGGCGGTAGTCTGGGAGAAGGCTGATGACTCGGTCAGCCTCCTCAAATCTGTAGGCAGGTCGCCCCTGCCGTCTGAATATTTTGTAATCTTGTGGCGCTACTCTCTGGCCGTGCGGCTTCTCCTTACTTGTCTGGTCTTTGTTTTTGTTACTTTTGTTTTGTCCTTGTTATACGTGGACGAAATAAGACAGACGTTGACGACTCCTTTGTCTCTGACCCTGACTCACTTCCCTGACGTTCGGGCTCAAGCCCACAACCTCTCCATAGAAGTCCGTAAGGGACGATGGCGAAAATTCTGCTCGTCCGAGTGGCCTACCCTCCATGTTGGGTGGCCCCGGGACGGAACATTTGACCTCCCAATTATCTTACAGGTTAAAGCAACAGTGATGGATCCTGGGCCACTCGGACACCCGGACCAGGTGGCCTACATAATTATTTTGGAGGATCTGGTCCGAAATCCTCCCTCTTGGGTGAAACCCTTCCTCCATTCCCCTTCCCCATCCCAATCTACCCTCCTTGCCTTAGAAGCCCCAAAGAATCGGAATCCGGACCCGCATAAGCCAGTCCTCCCAGATGAACCCCAGAGGGACCTCCTCCTTCTCGACCCCCTGCCTCCTCCACCTCAAAACCCCCTTCGGGGACCTCCACCTTACGCTTCACCCTTGCCCCCTGTCTTGTCCCCAGCTCTTTCCTCTACCGCCTCGACCCCTACCCTTTCTCCAACTTCTCCCTCGGCCCCTCCCTCCACCCCGTCTCCTCCTCCAGCCCCGCCCAAACTCACCCCTCGGACGCCGCCGCCGACACCTCCTCGTCTCCGCTTGCGGCGGACTGAGGACCCAGAAGGCCCTTCCACTTAGCAATCCTCCCTTTTTCCCCTCCGTACTGTCAGTCACACAGTCCAGTACTGGCCCTTCTCTGCCTCTGACCTCTATAACTGGAAGACCCATAACCCTTCCTTTTCCCAAGACTCTCAGGCCCTAACCTCGTTAATAGAATCCATTCTCCTCACCCACCAGCCCACCTAGGATAATTGCCAGCAACTCCTGCAGGTCCTCTTAACCACTGAAAAAGGCAGCGAGTCCTCTTGGAGGCCCAGAAAAATGTGCCAGGACCAGGAGGCCTCCCAACCCAACTTCCCAATAAAATAGACGAGGGATTTCCCCTCACCCGCCCGGACTAGGACTATGAAACGGCACCAGGTAGGGAGAGTCTCCGAATCTATCGCCAGGCTCTGTTGGCGGGTCTCAAAGGGGCAGGAAAACGCCCCACAAATTTGGCCAAGATAAGAAAGAAACCCCTGAGGAAAGGGAAGCCAGGTTAGCGAAGGAACAGATAGAGCGAGAGGATCGTAAGAACCGAGTAAAGGATAAGCATTTAACAAAAATCCTGGCAGCAGTTGTGAGAGAGAAAGGACCAGGGAGAGAGGGAAAGAAGCGGAGGCGGCCAAAAGTGGAAAAAGACCAGTGTGCCTACTGCAAAGAACAGGGGACTCGCGGAGGCGTTAAGGACGAAAGAGGGCGCGGCCAACTCCCGGGGGGACGGCAGGCCGAGAGCGCGGCGCCCGGGCCTGGCGCCAAGCCTGAGCCCGCCAGACAGGAGGCGGCCCTGCCGCGGGCTCGGCTCCGGCCCCAGCCCCGCCAGCATGGCCGGCCAGACCGTACGGGCCGAGACCCGAAGCCGGGCCGAAGATAACATCAAGAAGGTAATGGCAACCATCGAGAAGGTCCGGAAATGGAAGAAGCAATGAGTGACTGTAGGCGACACTTCCCTTCGTATCTTCAAGTGAGTGCCAGTGGTGGACCCCCAGGAGGAGGAGCGAAGGCGGGCAGGTGGCGGGGCAAAGAGATCCCGTGGCCGGGAACGTCGGGGCAGGGGCGCCAGTCCCCGAGGGGGTGGCCCTCTCATCCTGCTGGATCTCAATGATGAGAACAGCAACCAGAGTTTCCATTTGGAAAGTTCCCTGCAAAAAGGCACAGAGCCCAGTCCTGTGGGCAGCCCCCAGCCCAGCTGCCCTATGTCACCTGCCGGACCCCCAGAAGGGGTCCCTGAAGAGGCTCAGCCCCCACGGCTGGGCCAAGAGAAAAATCCCGGGGGCATAACTGCTGGCAGCACTGACGAACCCCCAATGCTGACCAAGGAGGCCCTGGCAATGATCCAGCAGATGCATGCCTGGACACACTTGAGTAATCGAAAGCTAAAATTACTGATTTAAAAAACTGACTTTCTAATCCCAAAGACAAGTACCCTCGTAGAACAAGTGACATCTGCCTGTAAGGTCTGTCGGCAGGTAAACGCTGGGGCTACCCGAGTGCCAGAAAGGAAACGAACTCGTGATAACCGCCCAGGAGTCTATTGGGAAATAGACTTCACTGAAGTAAAACCTCACTATGCTGGATATAAGTACTTACTGGTGTTTGTAGATACCTTTTCAGGATGGGTAGAAGCCTACCCCACCCGGCAAGAAACGGCACACATAGTAGCCAAGAAAATTTTGGAAGAAATCTTTCCTAGATTCGGACTTCCCAAGGTAATTGGGTCAGATAACGGGCCGGCCTTCGTTTCTCAGGTAAGTCAGGGGCTCGCCAGGATATTGGGGATTAATTGGAAATTACATTGTGCCTATAGACCCCAGAGCTCAGGACAGGTAAAAAGAATAAATAGAACAATAAAAGAAACCCTTACTAAATTGACCTTAGAGACTGGTTTAAAAGATTGGAGACGCCTCCTATCCTTAGCTCTGTTAAGGGCCCGGAATACACCTAACCGTTTTGGGCTCACTCCATATGAAATCCTCTACGGAGGACCTCCCCCTTTGTCAACCTTGCTTAATTCCTTCTCCCCCTCCGATCCTAAGACTGACCTACAGGCCCGGCTAAAAGGACTCCAAGCAGTACAGGCCCAAATCTGGGCCCCCTTGGCAGAACTGTACCAACCAGGACATCCACAGACCAGTCACCCCTTCCAGGTGGGAGACTCTGTCTATGTTAGACGGCATCGCACTCAAGGACTAGAGCCTCGGTGGAAAAGACCCTACATTGTTCTCCTGACCACACCCACAGCCATAAAGGTTGACGGAATCTCCACTTAGATCCACGCATCCCACGCCAAGGCTGCTCCAGAGACGTCCGGACCAACACCACTTAAGACATGGAAACTCCGACACTCCGCGGACCCGCTCAAGATAAGACTCTCTCGTATCTAACTCCTTGCTTATTGTTTGCCCTTCTTCCCTGCGCCGTCTCTAGTATAGTTTTTGACGCTAACCCCCCACCGGCCATTTAGCCTGACCTGACAGATAATTAATTTTAGTAATCAAGAGGTCTTAAATAAGACCTCCGAGAATACTCCTATAAAGACTTAGTTTCCAGACCTCTATTTCAACCTAAAAAAAAAAAAAAAAATTGCAGGAAAGATAAAAGACACAGGCCCCCAGTTTACTGGTCCCACAGGAGTCCTATTAAGGACTCCTCAGGATAGACAAGAATAAAAAGGACAGGCTAGAAAAATGTCCATCAGCCGGAACAGGTTTTATGCCTGTCCCGGATGCAAGACAGAACCAATAAAAAAACTTGTAGAAATCTGACTCACTTGTATTGCAAAAACTGGTCCTGTGTAACTACTAATAATAAAAAGTAAAAATAAGCCACAAAACCTTAGTATATAACTATGCCCTTTGTCCAGCCCTGTACCACAACCCGATATTCAGAAAATTGCAACCTGGTTCGCATCAAGTTTAAAGATGCGGCAAAATCTGATAACAGATAGATAACAACAAAATTAATATAAGGTCTCTATTTATACCAGCACAACCCGCCTAAAATTCCCCTCCAAATCAGACTATTAGTCAATCCAGACACTGCCCCTGTTGCAGTAAAGCCAAACCAGGTTTTATTAAAAGCTAGAAAGCCCCCGGTTTCCATATCGGAGAAGCCCCAACTAAAAGCTCCTCAAAGCACTTCCCCGCCCTTAATCTCCCTCACCCTCGCCAACATATTAAGAATTAAGGTAGCGGCTAAAGTTAAGACCGGGACAGCAGCCCTAGTGCATAGTAACCATCATCTGCAACAACTTAAAGTAGCCATAGATAAAAACCTTAAAGCCATAGAACAATCTATCACAAAACTTAAAGAGTCCTTGACTTCTCTGTCTGAAATTATATTACAAAACCGACAAGGACTAGAAATTGTCTTTCTAAAAAAGGGCGGGCTCTGTGCAGCCCTAAAAGAGCAATGTTGTTTTTATGCAGATCATTCAAGAATAGTTAAAAATTCTATGGCAAAACTAAAAAAGATTAGACAAAAAAAAAAAAGAGAAAAAATCTCAACAAAGTTAGTTTAAAAATTAGTACAACCAATCCCCTTGGCTTAGCACCCTAATCTCCACCATCTTAGGACCCCTCATCCTGCTCACGCTCATCCTGACTTTCAGGCCATGCATACTCAACCACTTACTCACCCTTATTAAAAATAGATTACATGCTATGGTTCTGACCCAACAATACCAGACCCTCAGGACTGAAAAAGAGGCTCAAGATTGAGCCTCTGACACAAAAAGAGGAGGGAATGAAACTAGGCCTCATAAAACTTAGAAACTAGGCCTCATATAGAAAAAATTAACACCAGGTGGCTCTGGATAGGGTCCCACCCTGCCTCAATAGGGTCCCACCCTGATAGGGTCCCACCCTGCCAATTCCGGGAAACAACCTCATGGGGTCCCACCCTGCCAATTCCGGGGTCCCACCCTGCCTCGAAGTTCCCGGAATCAACAACTCCAGGAAAAAAAAAACCTCATAAGGTCCTGCTCTAACCAATTAGCATAAGACACCTTGCTCAGGCCATAGACAGACCCAATTACCACGCGCCTAAAGCTTTGTTTGAATTTCACGCCCTAAGCTGTGTTTGAACTTGTATTTGCCTATATAAACAGCCTGTAACAAGCAGTCGGGGTCCCAGGGCCAACTTAGAGCTTGGGACCCTAGCGCGCTAGTAATAAATAACTCTCTGCTGTGAATCTCGTGTCGGTGATCCTTCGCGGTGACCCCTGCCCAGGAGGGAATCGACAGTTCGGTTCCAACATCATCAGTCGTGTCCATGTTCTCAGGTGAACCCTAGTGTTGACATCACTCCTTGGGCTTACTCAATCATCAACTTGTACCAAATGAATGTTCTTCTTCCATTGTGGACTTGATCTTAAGGACTGAAAAATACCAGGTGCCCAATATTAAAAACAGCCTGATATTCATCCATCTTTCTCCCTATATGAAGGAGTCATAAGTTCTCTGGCTTTAAAGTTTTACAGAACCTTCAGTTTTGCAGCTTCCATATGTAATAATTTGTTACATGGTTGCAAAAGAAAATATTAGCCTAAAATGAGGCCAGAAAGACAGAAGAGGGGAAGCTGGAGTCTTACCTTCATTTTTTTTTTTTTTTTTTTTACATTATAAGACTATGAGAACATCTATTATATTCCCCAGGAACATATGCATAATTTCACTTTTCTATATTCTTCACTAGACCTGATTTTTTTTTAGCAGCAGCTCTTGAATAAACAGCAAACCTTACTGACTGAAAAACTCAAACTCCAACTGCTCGCAGGCACAGTAGAGAGAATGAGAAGTGTCTGACATGTGAAGTAAAACGAGCATGGCCCCATCGAATGGTGGAAAAGAAGCAGGCTCTACAGGGTGTGTGGTTGGGTTTCATGTGAACCCTTACCTGTTTTTCTTTAATTTACACATTCCAATTCCCACTCTTTGTGACTTCTAGAAACAGAATGTTATCTGAGCCAATTATCTATGTGCATTTTCTCTTCATCTCTCTCCTGAGCCAAATTCTGATTTAATTTCCTCCCATGGTGATATGCAGCCATGACCGTAGGCCAGTTGGGCCCATCACATTTGAATGAATGTGATTAGACAGATGTGAGATGGCTCAATCCCAGATGCTTCCTCTAAGCGCTATTGTGGATGTGGAGAGAAACATTATCGGTTGTACTTTTAATATTCAGCAAATTGTCTCAAAATGGCCCCTAGGCACACATATGGTTCAGTAGCTCGCTGGCATTCCAATCTCGCAATAAGTGAAATTCTAACTTCAGTAATACATTAACTTGGGAACTTTGGACATATCTCACAAAATCTGTGAGATATCTAACCATGTCATTTTACCAATATCCACACACAAGTCTAGAACGATTACAATGTATAAACCTAGAAATTTGGGACATCTGGTTTACCAGTTGCTCTGCCTCTAGCTCAGCTTTCGAAGATGCTCCTGTTTACAATGAACAGACAAGATTATTTCACGCAGATGGAAGGTCTTGCTGTTGGAGTTAAACACATTTGACTCAATCAATAGAGTTATTGTTCTGGGACCAAAATGTCTCTGACTCATAACCTTGCTTTTGCTCTTCATATCAAATGAGTGTGATATTAATTTCCAGCCCTGCAGTGGTAGAATCCTCCCAGCAATATAAGAAGATGGAAGAAATAAGAACGTCGGTCAAGCACTCCCCTGATATACCTTTTCATTTTACCAGTCACACCACAGTAGGAGAACAAATATTACAGGCTCATGTACAGTGCTATAACTAGTCCACTAAATGACAAGAGCCTGCCGTCCTCAGTAATTTTCATTTAGGATATGTTTCTTCTCTAATAGGTTTCCCTCCAAATGCTTTGTGTCATGAATTCACTACAGCAAAAAACTTTAAGAATCTGAAATTCATTGCAGCTATCCTGCATTTGCAGCCCAGAAATTACAGGATCTAGCAGTCTTTGCTCTCTCAGTTTAATCTGAACATAAATACAGGTATTTGCTTCAACAGTCGCTAAAGGAAAACTATAACACTGTCAAAACAAACTTGGAGAAGCTGCCTGAAAATGGTGTTCATTTCCCTTTTCTTTCAGCATTCTTCTTGGTTAGCACAACTCAGAGGAGTGCACCAGTAGAGTTACTACCTTTTTTCTTTCAGTGAGGGGGAAAGCCACCACCGTATGCCACATTTTTTTTCTAAAAGCAAAACCCAAACAGAAAAGGTATTTGCTCTTAGCAAATAATCAAAATGCAGCAAATGAACTGTCTCAACATGGTTGCTTTGTGGGGGTCACCTTGTTGGTTGGCAGTGAAAATCGACTCCTGAAATAAAAAGAAAAATTCAAATGTGATAACCGGTCTTCAGATTTTATCACCTTTAACTCATAAGCACTGAAGGAGAGCTAACTACCTTGCACTTCTTGTCACCTTAGTGAGACATTCTAGGTTCTGGGAGGAAACCGAGGCCACTGAAGCCTGCTTTCTGAGAAAGAGACCAAAGGCCAGAAATGGAGCTAACAGGAAATAAACACAAATGTTTGTTGTTGCTCCTTCCCCTCCCCTCCCCTCTCTTCCCCTCCCCTCCCCTCCCCTCCCTTCCATTCCCTCCCCTCTCTTCTCCTCCCCTCCCCTCTCTTCTCCTCCCCTCCCCTCTCTTCCCCTCCCCTCCACTCTCTTCTCCTCCCCTCCCCTCTCTTCCTTTCCCACCCCTCTCTTCCTTTCCCTCTCCTCCTCTCCTCTCCCCCTCTTCCCCTTCCCTCCCCTCCATTCCCTTCCTTTCCCTCTCTTTCCCTCCCCTCCCCAACCCTTCCCTTTCCTTTTCTCTTTTCTTGTCTTTTCAAACTTTACATTCGATTCCACCTCTTTACAAGCTCCCATTAGCTTAAGGTCGGATAGAAGTTTGAAGTTTGCATGCAAACACAGTAAAATAGGCTTCTGTAGAGCAAACAACTATCAAAAGGTCATGCTTTTTTATTTTCACAGACGTAAAAGCCACCATCAACATTTGCAATGAGAGCAGTGAGACATAACAGCAAGAACTGCTACGATAAACCTAATAATCGCAAAGATTGCACCTAGTTTGTACCTTGTTCTATCCAGTACAAGACAGTGACTGCTATGAAGCAGGTTAAGTATTTTTTGAATGGATGAATGAATGAAATGTAATTTTGAACATTTCCCCCTCCTCTTCCCTTGGTGTATATATCAAGGTGCTATATTTCCTCTTGACACCTCAGCCACCATCTTCTTCTAAGGCTGAGAGGCACATTCCCTGATCTATTTGCCTCTGAGCCTACTGGTCAGAGCTTGGTTTAAGGGAAACCCAGGAGTGCTTTGGTAAGCAGAAAGAAGCAGAAGCCATCGACCCCTGGACACCATTCTGCTGGGGGGGTGGCTTCACTGTCCTCTCCAGGAGCCTCCACGTGTGCTCATGACAGCTTATGGAGCTTCTTCCTGAGGTCCTGCTTCTCTAGTGCTGCAGGAGGAGATCTGAAAATCAACACCTTTGTCTGGAATCCTCCACTGAAGCCTTTAAAAATCTCCCTCTGCTTTACTCAATCCATATTTGTATAAGATCTAACTTCTATATTCCTATAAAACTTGTACAGACTCTCTTTTCCTGACTAAATCCAAATTAATGCTTAAAGATTATATGGATATATAATCTATCTATCGTCTATCTATCTATCTATCTATCTATCTATCTATCTATCTATCTATCTAAAATATAAAGAAAAGGCTTCGTACTTTGCATTTGAGTAAGATCTTGTCTCAAAAAAAAAAAAAAAAAATAGAGAGATATCTGCAGGTGAACTCCACATTGGTCCAGAAACTCATATATGGTACCAGGTATATACATATATATATACAAAATGTGTGTATAAATAAAATATATATATTAATGAATATAAAATAAAATATATATATATATATAAAATGTGTGTGTGTGTTTGTGTGTGTGTGTGTGTTGGCTGCATAGTTTTTATTTTATCAAAGTCACTTCCTTAAGAATTCTAACCATAAAATTCTTTCCTAGCTTCTGTTCCCTGGAATTAAATCTTGAGCAGTTTCTAGAAAGATAGTTGGAATTCGTATTGATTAACGGAAGAAAAGCACACTGGTGGTACACATCACAGGACAATCATTGGTAATAACCATGGATAATAGCTAGTGCATTACTCTAAATGTGTTTAGCTGCAAGTAGCTGACCAACTACTCAGCAAACATGTCCATGTTCTTTAAGAGTAGAGACATAAGGATTCTTGGCATTTATTTATTATGATATCTGGAGGTGGCCAGGCACAGTGACTCACGTCTGTAATCCCAGCACTTTGGGAGGCCGAGGTGGGTGGATCACCTGAGCTCAGGAGTTCAAGACCAGCCTGGGCAACATGGTGAAACCCTGTCTCTACTAAAAATATAAAAATTATCTGGGCATGGTGGTATACACCTGTAGTCCCAGCTACTTAGGAGGCTGAGGTGGGAGGATCACTTGAGTCCAGGAGGCAGACGTTGCAGTGAGCTGAGATTGTGCCACTGCACTCAAGCCTGGGGGACAGAGCAAGATCCTGTCTCAAACAAACAAACAAACAAACAAACAAAAACAGAGAGATGATATCTGGAGATGAACTCTACATTGGTCCAGAAACTCAAATATGGTACCAGGGTTCCAGGCTCTTTCCGTCCTCCTGTACTCTAACCTCTGCACAGTGGTTTACTTAGAAGGTGTGTACCTCATGGTAACATGATGCCGAACACAGCACCAGACATCAGCTCTTTACACTGTGGCTCTAAATGTGGTGAAAGATGAGACTTCGTACATTGCATTTGATTTTATCATGGGAAAAACAGTCTTCCAAGAATTCCCAGTGGGTCTCTCTCTGTCTTTCAGTGGCTAGAACTGGGACCCATGCCCCATCCCCAGACCAAGCCTTGGCCGAGGGGAATAAAATGACATTAGTATTTTCAACCACTCATGACAGCTCCCCTGGGGCTGGGGCTGCCCATCCCCATGTGCATCTGGTAATGTCAGAAACACAGTGGGGGATGTGTACTTCTGAAGCTTCACATGGCAAGCCAGATGGTTTTCAGTGTGATGTAAGTGAAACTTAAATAACACGTAAGAGCACAGTAATGAAGTGGTTGCTTTCAGATACGCAGTGGGCTTTTCTGATGACCTTGAGTAGGAAGTCTCAGTCTGTTGTTGCTTCTGTGTCTGTAACATCAACCTGACACTTACTAACCTTCCTTTTTACCAAGAGGAAGCAGGATTCAGCCTCAAAGCCGTAAGCAGACAGAGAATCTAAGCAAAATGTTTTGCCTGTGCTACATTTATTCTCTAATTGTCTTCTACTTACAGTAAGTGATCGTGGTTTTCCATTTGTAGTGCAGCTGTCATTTCCTTTTAAAATACGTGTATCAGAGTTAAATAGGCATGTTTAAAGATAATTTTAAGTAAATAACATAAATATCATCATATGTTATACTGTGGTAAATACTGCATTATGGCAAATATGACAAAAGTCATGAGCATTGCATAAAATGCTGAAAATTAGTCAATTTTATCTTCAGGAAGAGTGAGAAAGAAAGCTTGGAAACAACAGGAGCTTCCAGAATTCCCTAGAACCTACATGATGCATCTAGGTTAATTTCTCAGGAAAAATAATGCATGGAAATCTAAGCTGTTTGCATGGACTTGCTTCTCTGTGACACCACCCTGTTAGTCTGATGAAAATCCACAAGAAAATCCCCAGTCGTAATAAATATGCTTGTTAAAAGATATGTATTATTTCATCATTCTTTAAATGCCGTGTTGGCATATTTCTCATTGGCATTCTAACTTGTGGTTGTTGCCACAATTACTTTTGTTTCTGAAAATAAGCTGAGATATTCAAGGTCATGGTTAACAATGTACTGATTCCTTGACTTTAAATTTGGTACTAAAATGACAGAGGAGTCCACAATCCTCTCTCTCTCTGTGTGTGTGTGTGTGTGTGTGTGTGTGTCATAGTGACTTAAACTTCATTGAACTAATTTGTGCTAGGTAACAGCAATTCCATCTAAAACTCTCTGTTTTGGCCTAAATAGTTCACACGTGCTTGGTATTATTAAAAATGTCAATTCTGTTCACTGTTATTATAACTGTGTTTGCCAAAATGTGGATCTTCCCCATGGGGTATGTCAGTGTGATTTTAGATGGTCCTAGAAAAAATGTTAGAGCACAGCATCACAGAGTGATATGGCTTGGCTGTGTCCCTACCCAAATCTCATCTTGAATTGTGCTCCCATAATTCCCACATGCCATGGGAGGGACCTGGTGGGAGATAATTTGAGTCATGGGAGCAGTTTCCCCCTTGCTGTTCTCGTGGTAGTGCATAAGTCTCATGAGATCTGATGGTTTTATCAGGAGTTTCCACTTTTGCATCTTCCTCATTTTCTCTTGTTGCTGCCATGTAAGAAGTGCATTTTACCTCCCGCTGTGATTCTGAGGCTACCCCAGCCATGTGGAGCTGTAAATCCAATTAAACTTCTTTTTCTTCCCAGCCTCAGGTAGTCTTTATCAGCAGCATAAAAATGGACTAATACACGGAGTGAGACATTTTATTTTGTTTTTAGTTATTTCTCAATCTTTCCCATTATAAAAAGGAAAACAATTTCATTTAAGGACAGAAAGCTTTACCATTTCTAACATTTGCTATCTATTTTCAACCCAGACAGGCCTGGCCTCAAGCCCAAAACCACAGACAGGATTCAGATTCTAACCCAAAACATGTGTATATGTGTGTGTGTCACAGTAGCTTTTTGTGTCACTACAATTAGCAGAATCCCCACCAATAACACCGTTAACAATACATGTTTAATTTCCCATATGAGGGGCAGCCTGCAGCAGGCAGCACCAGGGTTTTTCAGTAGCTGGAAGATGCCAAGGGTATCTGATTCTGTCTCTGCAACTCTGTTGCTCTTTCTCCAAGTGGCTATATGGGCAAGTTCAACCATCAGACTCTGAGACACTGGCTTTCCAAACATGAAGCAAGGTGGGTAGGGTCACTCCTCCCTCACCCCAGGAAAGGCTTTTTCCTGGAAAGACTGGCTTTATCTGGGCATTCTTACCGTGCTCTAACCTCACTTCTGTCTAAGGGTTCAGGACTCTAGCTTGTGCCCAACCATGGTCCAGGCATGGGCAAAGCGGGTTGGGGTCACTGTATCTCAGGCCAACTCTGACCCACGCCCCTGAGTGGTCAGGGCAGCAGTTTAGACCCATTCCAGCAGGACAACTGAGTTGACAGAGATAAGAGAGACCCTTGGTTGAATACCAAGGGTCTACCGAGGTAGTATCTCCTGTCGCCATTAGAAGCAAACTGAATCCATCCCAGAGAGCGGAGAAACACTTTTGTCTAGAAACTTCCTTAGTGCCACGCTATGAATCTGAAATTGTCTTTACTATGAAACATGCAACAGCTATTCTCCAAGACAAAACATGGCTCATTCCTGCATCAACATAGGCTGGAACGCAAATCTTTTGTTTTTTTTTTTGAGACGGAGTCTCGCTCTGTTGACCAGGCTGGAGTGTAGTGGCACAACCTCAGCTCACTGCAACCTCCACCTCCCAGGTTCAAGTGATTCTTCTGCCTCAGCCTCCCAAGTAGCTGAGATTACAGGCATGCACCACCATGCCCAGCTAATTTTTTGTATTTTTAGTAGTGACGGGGTTTCACTACCCCCATCATCGAACTCCTGACCTTGTGATCCGCCCACCTCAACCTCTCAAAGTGCTGGAATTACAAGCGTGAGCCACCGTGCTTTGGCCTGGCACACAAATCTTAACTGTGGGGTAGACGATTTCTTGTGATCCTTTTACCTAACTTAAGACTCCATGTTAACAAGGGAGAACAAGATCTTTTGGGGGAGCAGACAAGTGCCTGGTAAGCTGGAGTATGACTAAGCATCAATTAACATTGCAGATTCCCTCTTTATGGGGTCTCACGTGTCTTTTACAACGAAAATGCCAAGGAGGGCTCCAAAGTTCAGCTAAATCTCTTTAGCGCTAATCAATTAAGGGAAACAAGACTATGTTTATTAACATTTGAATTATCAAATTTTGTAAAAAATGATTCGTACTGTCAAATATAGTAGCCATGGTAACTCAAACAAGATTGACCAACATTGAAAAACAACCCTTTTAATAATTAGATAAAAGTGAATCTCCATTAGCCGTTTGGGGTCATATTAATGAGGACCTGCTTGTATGTTTTCTGTGTGTTTATTTGCCTGTAAGAGGTTATAATATTCGTGCTCCTTGTTCTTGCATATGCTGTTACTTTAGACTTGCTTACCAAGTATTTGGTGAATGAACTTATAACTTGACCCTCTTAATTAACAGGGATTTAATATCTGGGGTACCTGACTCTATAGGCTGATGGCATGCTGGGCAACAAACAAATTGATGATCTTAAGAGAAATTTAGCCAGTTCATAGGCTGCCATTCCTGAGCACTGACTGTGCCTGCACTTGCTCTGAGATCACTGCTACATTTGCCCATTGGCCATCAGAGCCACCATGAGGTGGGCAGCCATGACCCTCCCACAGATGGGATCTCTCTACATAGAAGGCATCACACTGGACTCAACATTGCCATGGTCCCTCATCCTCCATCCTCCCTCTTCCCGGACCCACTGGTTCCCCCTTTTCTACCCTAAAAGACCAGTCAGTTCCCTGAGATCACCACCCAGCATCGGGCCACGTCCACCAGAGGCTGAAGCTAGTGTTTGCCCCTGTTTCTGGAACCAGGTTTCTTGGCCAGGACTTGAAAACTGAGGTCACACAGGCCCGGGACTGAGTCCTCCTTTGGTTATGAAAGAGAGTGACTCAACTTCCCCATGCCTCAGCCTCCTCATTTATAAAACGGGGATCACAAAGACCCCTCTTCACAGGGTGCAGGAATCAGTGCTGTAGATGAGGCCTTTCACAGAGCGCAGCACAACAGGCACTCCTGTGGATTGTGTGGGCAACGCCATTTTACTCCACGGCCCCAGAGCCTGGAGCTCTGCAGGAAGCTCCCCATGAGCTGCAGGGAGCAGCATTTCTGGTTGGGCTTCTGTCATGGGCCTGCTCCAGGTGCCCCTCTTCCAAATGGCAGCCATCTCTTGGGTCTCTTGGTTAACCCAGCCCAGGAGAGAGGTGGGAGTAGCATATGTTTCAGGAAGATGGAGTCCTGGGGAGCAGGTGTGAAGTGTAGGGGGATGGCAGTGCACCTGGAGCCCAGGACGTGGCACAGGTGTGAGGGGTAGGGGGATGGCGGTGCACCTGGATCTGAGGCCTTGACACAGGTGTGAGGATAGGGGATGGCGGTGCACCTGGATCTGAGGCCATGACAGATGTTCCCTCAGGTGCTGCCTCCAGGACACAGACCCAGTATCTCCTGTCTTCTGTATTTTTCACAGGAGGCCAAAATTTGGAATTTTCATTTGCATATATGAGAGCCTCTAATTTTGTTAAACCATGACTTTTAAAAGTTGTTTCTGGCCCAGGCGCAGTGGCTCACGCCTGTAATCCCAGCACTTGGCAGGCTGAGGCAGATGGATCACGTCAGGTGAGGAGTTCAAGACCAATCTGGCCAACATGGTGAAACCTCGTCTCTACTAAAAATACAAAAAATGAGCTGGGCATGGTGGCAGGTGCCTGTAGTCCCAGCTACTCGGGAGGCTGAGGCAGGAGAATCACTTGAACCCAGGAGGTGGAGGTTGGAGTGAGCCGAGGTCGCACCACTGCACTGCAGCCTGGGCGACAGAGCAAGACTCCATCTCCAATAAACCAAAAAAGTTGTTTCTGAACAGTTTGAGCACAGCAGGTCAGCTTGCCACATTCAGGCCTCTGTTCTCCACACTGCAGTTCTGCACAACCTTGTCCTTTTGACTGACAGCTCCAGCCCAGTCCAGCCAGGAACCCTCCCCACCCCACCTCATTGCTTTACTGGTCCCAAATCCCTTCCCCAGCCTCATCAGACCTGAAGATCCTTCCAGAGGGAATGGAATCTAGTAAATGAATTAATACCGGAGATGATGACGGCTGAAGCTTAATCATTGACCCCTCTCTGGAGAAACAAATATGAAAAACCTTTTTCTGGAGCTGTCCTTTGAGTGTCCGTCCACTGGTCCCCTTCTCTTTTCTCCTGATTGACCAAGCTCACATCCCAGAATAGATATTAAATAAAGATTCACTTTCCCAGGCCCTTTGGAGATGACAGGTCTGCCCAGGCAGACCTAAGAAAGACACTAATTGAGGCTTATGCAAAGCTTTCTCCTACCAAAAAATAAACATAAAAGAAGTAAAACCTTCCAGTTTTCTGCCTCTGAATGTAAGTAAGCAGGTGATGATATGCTGTGAGAAGCTCCAATAGCCATTCTGTGACCATGAGGAGACTAGAACAAGGATCAACCAATATGCAGTGGGTATGGTAGAAAGATAGAAAGAAGTGGGTGCTTGGAGACCTGGGAGATGGCTGAACAAAACCTGAAATTTCCCACCTTTAGCTTCTTGTCATGTGAATTAATCTTTCGTGTTTGAAATCTTCTAGTTGAATATTCTGTTATAATGTGGTAGTGTCAGATGATTCACAAAGGACCTGAGATTCTAAAATGTGAAATATGGGCTGGGTGCGCAGTGATGGACACCTGTAATCCCAGCACTTTGGGAGGCTAAGTTGGATGGATCGCTTGAGCCCAGGCATTCAAGAGCTGCCTGGGAAACATGGCAAAACATTATCTCCACAAAAAATAAAATAAAATAAAATAAAATGCAAAATGTAGGGCACCACTTATGTAAGTTAAATGTGAAATTGACCTCAGTATGGCAGCACTGACTTTTCCGGTGTAATATCCCAATGGCATCTGCTACATGTGTGAGTCTCTGTGAGTACTGGTATGTGTTGTCATGACACAACCTCACAAAAGTGAATAGGCACTCTTATGCTTTTATTCACCATTCAGGCTACCGCCTAGAATTAATGAAGTGTATGGTTTCAGTGAAAAAAGACTGCCAGACGCAGAGAGAACCATAGCTTTGTGAAAAGGAAGGGGTGCAGGAATCTGGCTGACTTCCTTCCATCCTGTGAGGCCGGTGTAATCACTCTACACCATCTGTCGGAAGTTCACATGGAAAATAGACACAACAAGCTTTCTTTTGTCAACCTCATAAATGGTCCTATTAAAAAAAAATCCAAGCCTCCTTAGGCAACTGTAAGCAAATAAATAATTTTCACTTCAAAACTATCCATCTTTTCTCAAAGCCCCAGCTCCCATCAAGCCCCCTAGACATTTTCCATATCATAACCCTCCACCCGCAACTGGGTCCCCTATTGCACCCACGGTAGACTGCTGCACCCACTGGAATTCTATTTGTCTTGGTTTTACTGCCTGATAAAAGTAGAGATTGCATTAAACAAAGACTCCATGACAGACTGAGAGCATACAATTTAGAGATTAAATGGGCCAGATTTTAGATGCCCAAGGTGTTTACGGCAATGTGCAGTGTCAAAATAATTAGAAAATGATGCATGGCCTACCACAAACCATTTCTCATCTGAACAACTGATCGTCACCCCCACAACGTTCCAGATGTGTGTGTTTTCTTCAACAATGAGGAGTTAAAAATAACCCTCTCAGCTCCTCCAAATGATGTATGGCAGGGCCACTGCCACCAGGCACTCTGCAGAGGGGAACCTCCTCAGTTACTGTAGAAAGGCTTGAGAATAAAATAAATATAACCATGTGCTCATTCTTCAAATGAAATTTTAATTAATTCAGAACTTGCTCCCAAAGCTTTCCAAGACAACTCACGCTAATGAGCACTCTGTGCTCTTCTTCCTCCAGCCTATGATGTCGTGTTAAATGGGCTGCACCTACCAATGCTGATGAGATGAAAATCCATTCGTTCTGGACTGAGGTTTGACTATAGTTTTAGGACCTGCTGAAACATCTCAATTCCCCTTCTTCAAAACCCAGGGTCTCTTCTCTCTCTTTCCTTGATGGGCTGAGACTGATGGCTTTTGTAAAAGCTTTCAGAACTTCATGGGAAGAATCTCAACTCAATGCATTGGCTCTGGGGCATTAACCAATTTCCATACTTAAAACAACTACTCCCCAGCCCTTCCTCCAGCCAACATTTTGTGCATGGGTGACACCAGCAGTGAGACAAAATTATCTGCTGTTCTTAACCACACAGCCTGGCCACTTCATTGTCTATGGGTCAAGTGCAGCAAGGTGTCATCACCTTGGGGTGAGTGCAGATCTGTCAGGCTCATCAAATTACATGCATTTGGTCTCTCCACTCAGAAGGTAAATGCCAACTCCTACTTCATCTTTCCCAAGAGCCTTGAAAAAGTCAAATGAGATGAGTTGTGTACTCTGTGCACTAAATAATGTGTATGCACAGACATAGAACGTGGAATAATTGCCACTGGAGCCTCAAAGGGTGGGAGGATGGGAGGCAGATGAGGGATGAGAAATTACTTAATGGGGACAATGTACGTCATTTAGGTGATGATTACCCTAAAATCCCAGACATCACCACTATGCAATATATCCATGTGACAACACTGCATTTGTGCTCCTTAAGTGTATACAAATTTTTAAAAAATGCTAAGTAGCTGTCACATTTGAATGAACACCTCTAACTTCAATCATGTTGGGTTCCCATGGACCCTGGAATTGTGAGAACACACAGGGAGAGGAGGAGCCAATCCCAGCTGTGCTGCCCCTCACAGGAATGGGAGCACCCAAGGACAGGATAGACCAGGGGCGGGAACATGGATAATAATTTCGACATCCTGGTGCTGTTGCTAGGCATTACCTTTTCACATTTCCTCCTAACACCACAAGGACCTGATATACTGAGCATAAAACCCACAGCATGGGACAAAACACAACTTTTTTTCAAATTATCCAATTATATCCAAATTGACAGATTATCCAATGTCAGCAGGCATGGACACCTGCATGTGATTGAGGAAGCCTCCGATGGGCAGTCACTGTTCCCAGGGTGAGCTCTGGGGATGCAGGCCTGCACCCATCCGGGCAATCCAGGAGGAGGCGATACACTAAGAGTCAGCAGCCGTTTTTCTGTATAGGGCCTGATAGAAAATACAATAGACTTCGTGGTCTGTGCAGTTTCTGGCACAACTGCCCAACTCGGCTGTTGCAGAGTGAGGGGACATGGCTGTGTTCTGTTAAAACTTTATTTACACAAATAGGTAGCAGGGGAAGGAAATCAATTCCAGAGATGTTTAACAGACAAAATAACAGTTTGCAAACCAAAGACATATGACAGTATGAATAATGTCCTTAACTAGCTAATGTCCACACAAGAAAAAATTAGATGTTATCTATATTACAGTCCATTTCACACATCTTTCATAAAAACAAAACAAGAGAATATTTCCCAACTATGGATGGCAGATCATTAGTGGGTCATTATGTTGATTTATGGTTATTTTTAGTTTTTTGAGACAGACTCTCACTCTGTCTCCCAGGCTGGAGTGCAGTGGCACAATCTCTGCTCAGTGCAACCTCTGCATCTTGGGTTCAAGCAATTGTCCTGGCCTCAGCCTCCCAAGTAGCTGGGATTGCAGGTGCATGCCACCACGCACAGCTAATTTTTGCATTTTTTGGTAGAGATGGGGTTTTGCCATGTTGGCCAGGCTGATCTTGAACTCCTAATCCCAGGTGATCTGCCCACCTCAGTCTCCCAAAGTGCTGGGATTAGAGATGTGAACCACCATGGCCGGCCCATTCTGATGATTTAGTGGATGACAACTTTAATCAAATTAAAAAAGATGAAATAGTCCAATAGTAATAAAATCACATTTGATATAAAATAAAACTTTTATTTTCATATAATAGTGAGGGAAATGTTTTCTATATGACTTTTTTAACTTGATGCATATACATGTGTGTATGATAAATGAAATGCGTATTTTTCTTTGGGCCATCATCGATAAAGTTGGAAAAACACTAATGTAATTGAAAGAACACATCACTAGGAAATGGAAAGACTGGACAGGCCTTAATCTAAATTTAATCTAAATTGTACTATTTGTTAGATTTGGATCTATATTTAACACCTCTGGACTTTATATGTCTTATCTGTAAAATTGAACCTTTCATTTATATTCTTAAAAGTCTATTTATTACACACCTACTATTAATCAGGCACTGTTCTAGGGTCTGGAGATACATGGATCAACTAGACAGGCCTCATTCTAGGAAGCTAACATCCTACCTGGGGAGAGACATACACAAACAAGTAAGTAAGCAAGCAGAGAAGATGACAGGTTGAATGGTTATGGGGATGGGCACTGCTTCAAAAAGAGAGGTGAAGGAAGGCCTGGCAGGAAAGGGAGTGGCTATGATAAGGTCCAAGGGGGCTCTGGAGGTGAAATAGCAAGGAGATTGCTGAGGGTGAATCTGGACTTGGCGAGGTGAAAGGTCTTGCTCGCATTCACTGGGGCCTGGTAGTAACTTGAACACAGGCTTTCCAGGCCAAATCTCAAACTCTACATGACTAGCCTGTTTCATTATTAATATACTTCTTAAAATTGTGTTTCTATATGCAAGTTGCTAGAGAGTTTTAAAGAAATGGTAGCATGCCTAACTTTTGAATGCAGGTCTGGCTACTAGAGGCCACGTCTCCCCAGCAACCAAGCTCAGTTGATGCCTTGAGGTATGGCCATTGCAACAAGGACTCTTTATGTCTCCTCAAGCAAGGACTTTTCTGATTAGAGAAACATAAACAAAACCCCAAGCTGTGGGTGCTGATTCTCCCCTGTGCAAATATCAGTTGTATCAATCTCCACCTATACAATAGGCCTACATATGATACCAATACAAAATCTGCCTGTTCCAAGAAAGGAACTCACTCCATTATTCTCAGGCACCGAATGCATGATCTCAGTGCACTGCAGTGCAAAACAATCATGATCTATTGTTCTGGAGTAGCTGATGTCTGAAGTGGTGTGGGAGCCCTCTGTCCCCCAGTAACAGGTGGTGGAAGGCAGAATAACAGCCCCCAAAGATGTCCATGCCTAATCCCCCAGAACCTGTGAATATGTTATCATACATAACAAAGGGGACTTTGCGGAGGTGACTATGTGAAGGTTCTTGAGATAGGAAAATTGTCCTGGATTATCAAGGTGGACTCATTATCATCCTAAGAGTCCTCGTGAGTAAAGAGTGAGAGGCAGGAACATCAAAGAAGGAGATGCGATGCTGAAAGTAGATGGTGAAAATCAGAGATTTGAAGATGCTTCACTGCGGCTTTGAGGATGAAGGAAGGGACCATGAGTTAAGACATATTGGTGGCATTTAGAAAATGAAAAACTTAGGGAAATTGGTTCTCCCCTGAAGACTTCAGAAAGAATGTAGCTCTGTCAACACATGGATTTTAGCCCAGTAATGCCCATTTTGGGCTTCAGATTTCCAGAAATATAAGAGAATACATCTTTCTAAATCCTTGACTCTGTGGCATTTTGTTTTAGCAGCAAGGAGGAACTAATACACAGATCCAGGGCCCTGACCAGGAGTGGATACAAGGCGGGGCCATTACAGACATCCATCCTCCAAACCACAGTGACTGGTCTGAGGACGGGCACATGACCCAAGCTGAACCATCCAGAGTTCTTCTTAGTGGATTTTCTTTCTGAGGTTGACGGCAAAGACTCTTCTGTCATTTCTGAAAGGTGAAACCTTTCCCGTGTGAGCCTATAGTTGTCAGAAGTTGTATTTCCTATGGTTTAGCAAAGCCAGTCTGCAACTGCAGTGTAGAGAATGATTCAGATCAGAAGAGGAGAGGAAGGAGAGGAGGAAAGGGAAGAAAGATTCTAAATGCTGTTTGAGCCCAAGAACAAAGTTCTTCTCATAGCCCTGTTTCTAGTGTAGTTAGGTTACATCTCTTTCTCTTCTCTCTCTCTCTGTTTCTTCCTTTTTTCCTTTATTTACTCATTCATTCATTCCTTCCTACCTTCTGCATGTCTTGGCTGGATTTTCTTCAACTGCAGTCAGAGAATTAACGAATTTGAAGGGTTTACCTAAACTTGTTATTCCTCTTGGGGAAACTGAGCATTTCCACACATAGTTTAAAGACAAAATAAGTCTCAATGTGAGATCCCATCACCTTTCAAGAGGGGTTGCATGTACCCTGGTTGCTTCTCAGTAAATATCTTGAATAACAGACAAGTTCAGAAAAGGCTGAAGTAAAAGAAAATGATATTTTCTTTATCTTTTTGGAGAACCAAAGCCAGAGGCAAAGCTCTGAGCAGAGAATCATTAGAATAAGAACTAGGAAGAAAGACAAAATTTCTTGGGGGACCAGGAGCCCAGGAATAATACCTGCTCTTCCTGGTAATGTCTGTTATCAAGAGACAGAACAATTTGATGCCAAGCTACTTGAGTTCCTGTTCTGGCTTCATACCTTAGGAATGAGAAATTGGGCAAAATATTTCACACGTCATGCCCCAGATCTGCATCTGTAAAACTGGCTAAGAAAATATTTATTGCCAAAGAAGATTGTGATGATTAATAAGTTAACATGTTCTATAATAGAACGAATAGAAAGAAGCACATGGTCTGCTCTCCTAAAAGCCTTAACCTTTGCATAATGGTCCTCATTTCCTGCTCCTGACCTGACCACACATCACCCCCCATACCTACTTTTTTTTTTTTTTTTTTTGAGACAGTCTCACTCTGTCACCCAGGCAGGAGTGAAATGGCGTAATCTTGGCTCACTGCAACCTCTGCCTCCTGGGTTCAAGTGATTCTCCTGCCTCAGCCTCCTGAGTAGGTGGAATTACAGGCAAGCACCACCACGCCTGGCTAATTTTTGTATTTTTCAGTAGAGACAGGGTTTCACCACGTTGGCCCGGCAGGTCTTGAACTCCGGACATCAGGTGATCTGCCTGTCTTGTCCTCCCAAAGTGCTGGGATTAAAGGGGCAGCAGATCTTCCCCACAGCGTGAGACAACCCCTCACTGGCAGGCTAGCAGATGACCTGTGTGGGAGCGTGACTCTTCTCTTTTGTCTTTTATAATCTGAGCAGCTGCCAAGCTGGGAGATGAACAAGGTGGCCATTAGCAGCAAACTGTATCTTCTCAGATGGTGCCATCCAAATAAAAAGTTAGAAGATGTCATTCAACATAAATACTTTTTTACTTAATTCACTCTGGAGTTGCGCAACAGGAGAGCATATTCTGCCCCTCGTCCTCATTCTTCTTCTGCCTAGAAAATCAGATATTGCTCCCCCAGGCAGCCATCCTTCCTCTCATTATGCCCCATGCTGAGAAATTCATTGCTCCAAGACACTTCATTTCTTGAGCAGATAATGATTTCCAAAACTCTGGAAAGGAAAACACTCACTTTTGATGGTGTTTGAGGATTTTTTTATTCCTTTTATTCCTAATGTGTTGATAATACACCTCTCTTTTATAGACTCTAATACGCTCGTTGTGAAAACACTGTCATAAAAGTGAATTGTGGTTGCTGTAAATTGTGCTATGGCAAAGTTAGGAACCACAAATTTTAAAAAGTGCCTCCCCATCTGACCCGCCCAGGTTTGAGCACTAGTCCTCTCTGAGTGGATGCCCTGCAGGGAAACTCTGGTCACAGCAAGGGGTGATGGTATGTTTGCTTGTTGAGTTCTCATGGGAAAGGAAACACATGAGCACAACATCAGATGCTGGGCAGCCACCCTGCATCCTCCATCCCAGCCACACCTCCTCCCTCTAGCAACCGTCCTCCCCTGGTCTGCTTCTCTGTGGGGTCAGAGCTCCCAATTTGTGGAATCTATTGTTAAATAGCAACTCTGTTTTTGTTTTTGTTTTTGTTTCGAGATGGAGTCTCACTCTATCGCCCAGACTGGAATGCAGTGGCATGATCTTGGCTTCCTGCAACTTCTGCCACCTGGGTTCAAGAGATTCTACTGCCTCAGCCTTCCGAGTACCTGGGACTACAGGTGCACACCACCCCATCCGACTAATTTTTGTAGTTTTAGTAGAGATGGGGTTTCACCATCTTGGCCAGGCTGGTCTCGAACTCCTGACTTCATGATCCACCCGCCTCAGCCTCCCAAAGTGCTGGGATTACAGGTGTGAGCCACCACACCCAGCCTCTTTTTCTTTTTGTCTGTATTTGTTTCAAAGCAACCAAAACATATTGAATGGGTGAGATATAGCCAAATTATTTTTCATAGTTTGAATTTCAAGACGTTTATTTACATTTTGTGGCCCACACTCCATAACAATGTAATCCTGTCTAAAGCCAGGTCATCTCGCTTCTTTGGAGCACAACATTCACCTTCTGCAAAGTAGGACTTTAACTTCTCACTCAAATCCACCCAATATTTTCTCAAGGAAGATGTGTAGCATCATTTGTTAATAACAGAGGAGAAGAAGGGGAGGACATATTTAATCTTGGAATTTATTCCAAGTGCCTGCCTAACCCTTTTCCTAAGAACTCCACTAGAACCTTGAATATGCAAAGAGAGTGAGAGTGTGGGGCCGGTGAGTATTCAGTCACTCAAAGTGCGGTCAAGGCTTTAAGAAGCATTTATGAGTCCATTCATCAAGATTCTATCGATTGCAGCACTATTCACAATAGCAAAGACATGGGATCAACCTAAATACCCATCAATGGTAGGCTAGAAAAAGAAAATATGACACATATACACCATGGAATACTATGCAGCCATAAAAAAGAATGAGATCATGTCCTTTGCAGGGACATAGATCGAGCTGGAGGCCATTATCCTTAGCAAACTAACACAGGAACAGAAAACCAAACACCACATGTTCTCACTTATAAATGGGAGCTAAATGATAAGAACACATGGACACACAGAGGGGAACAATAGACACTGGGGCCTTTCAGAGGGTGGAGGGTGGGCAGAGGGATGGAATCAGAAAAAAATAACTGAGTACTAGGCTTAATACCTGGGTAAGGAAATAATCTATACAACAAACCTCCATGACACAAGTTTACCTATGTAACAAACCTGCACATGTGCCCCTGAACATAAAATAAAAGTCAAAATGTTCTTCTCTTCTAAGTTAAAAAAAAAAAAAGATTCTATTCCTGCTGCTTCAAAAGGCAAAACAGGCACCAAAATTGACCACAAATAAGTTATCTCTTAACATCCATAGAAATGAAAACAATGAAGGAATTATTTTCCAAATAAGTCCTGCTCTGTCTCCTTTCTCTAACTTCCTTGGGAGTTACGGACCATCTCATAGAAGGACAGTGTTTCATAGGATGGCCTGTCTTCTGGGAGGCATTTCCATCCTGAGACCCCCTAGCTCCCACCTCAGGCAGGGAGGATCCATCTCCTTGCCCTTAAAACACATAAGGAGCCCCATGTAGACAAGTCCTGACAGCACCTGCAACTCCACAAGGAGGATGCATGGAGGGAGGCTCACACCTGCCATTGACCAAGTGTACTGTATGCCACCTTCTGTGTCTCCAGCCCACTCCATCTTCTTCCCCAACACCAACAATACAGATTCACATACTCACGTGTTTTGGTGTATATGTCCATTTCCTACACTGGCCACTTTTCTCATCACATGTGTAAATTTTCAAAATTTTCTTTAGCTGGGCATAGTGGGGCACACCTGTGGTCCTAGCTACTTGGGGAATCTAAGGCTGAAGCATGGTTTGAGCCTAGTAATTTAAGGCTGCAGTCAATCATGATTGTGCCACTGCAGTCCAGCCTGGGTGACAAAGCAAGACTCTGTCTCTAAACAAAAAAAATAATTTGTTTATGACTCTTTGCTGGATCTTTCTTTCCAGGTAGCTCCTTTAAAAATATTCCAGATAGATCATCTTTTGCTCTATCAACAAGTAATGCAGTGGCTCTGCATGGGTGTCCCCTCTGAGGCTGGGTGATATGGTTTGGTTGTGTTCCCCCCTCAATCTCATCTTGAATTGTAGCTCCCATAATTCCCACGCTGTTATGCTTTGACAGTGTCCCCACCCAAATCTCATCTTGAATTCCCACATGTTGTGAGAGGGACCCGGTGGGAGGTAACTGAATCATGAGGGTGGGTCTTTCCCACGCCATTCTCCTGGTAGTGAATAAGTCTCATGAGATCTGATGATATTATAAAGGGGAGTTTCCCCGCACAAGCTCCTCTCTTTGCCTGCCACCATCCTCATAAGATGTGATTTACTCCTCCTTGCTCTCTTGCCTTGATTGTGAGGCTTCTTCAGCCACACAGAACTATAAGTCCAATTAAACCTCCTTCTTTTGCAAATTGCCCAGTCTCAGGTAAGTCTTTATCAGCGGTATGAAAACAGACTAATACATACATGTGTGGGAGGGACCCAGTGGGAGTTAATTAAATCATGGTGGCAGTTTCCCACCTACTGTTCTCATGGTAGTGAATAAGTCTCACGAGATCTGATGGTTTTATAAGGGGAAACCCCTTTCGTTTTGCTCTCATTCTGTCTTTGCCGGCTGCCATGTAAGGTGTTCCTTTGCTCTTCCTTCATCTTCCACCATGATTGTGAGGCCTCCCCAGCCATGTGGAACTGTGAGTCAATTAAACCTATTTTCTTCCTAAATTAGCCAGTTTCGGGTATGTCTTTATCAGCAGCGTGAGAACAGAATAATATACTACGTCTGTCTCTCCATGGATCCCCAATCTTCCCCAACTCATATTTTTCCAGACTGTTAAGCCTAATTTCTTTAGATAAAAGCTTTAGAGTCTGCCTCAAATGCAGGGATGGGCAGAGACTTCAACAACTTCACTCTCAAGGTTAAAGGTATATTGGAAAATAAATCACCATTTTATAACTTTGGTAAAAACATTATTAATGCCTTTTTTCTTATAGAACTTATAGATATGTCACACTTATGCTTTGAGTGGAGGAACCACACGTTATTCATTGGTTTATCCCTACCAGGTGTACCATAGTGCTTCACTCTTAGAAAAGGCTGAAAATGTTGATTGTTGAATGAATGAGTGGGTTAATGTTACGAAACAGAAATGAAAATAAAAATACTCTGTGACCCAGAGCACAAGAATAACAACAAGAGAAACAGCACAGTAAGAAAAAATCACACAAAAATACCCATTTCTTTTCTAAATGCTGTGAAAGAAAATGCTATTATATGTTATTCTGAGATTGAATGAAAAAATGTTTTCTTCATCTGAAACTCAGCTACGGGACAGATTATGGACAATTCAATGATTTCCAAATCTTATTATTACCCAGGGAACTTTCTAAAAAAACTATAATTTCTAGGACTCTGCTTCAGACCTACTAAATTAGACTTTCTAGAGAACAAGGTCATGTAATTTCCATTGAAATGAAAAAGTGTTTTCAAGTGACTGCAATTCAGAAATCCTGGTGTGGTTAATGGGATATAACATCCTAAGACAGAAGACCTGCTTGGATTTTTGTTTCTAACACTAACTACCCATATGACTGGAGTCACTCTGAAACTATTTTGTTCTTATATCTTGCAAAAGAAAACATTGACCTGCCTTTGCCAATCTCACATCTATGCAATCAGGATATCATAAATCCTAGTGGTCTTTCTACGAATTGCAAAGAACTATGGGAGAAGGTCTCTGTTGTTGTGTATGGCTAGAAGGGGCCTGAGGGGGAATCCCTTATACACAAAATTAAAAGTAGGAACAATTGTTCTTTATCTGAGGCCATGGGACCCATTTTTGTGTTCTAAGAAGGCATGAGCAAGAGAAAGTGAAGAGTGAGGAAAGCAATCCTGGAATAGGTGACTCTACTTAGGGTAGTATTTGTTTAATTTCATTCCAGTCGGCTCCTTTATTTCCATGGTTGCTTCAATCCTGAAAAACACATTCAGTTGGCAGTTTGCATCCTCTCTGGAGCCTCCTCTGGATTTATTCCTTCCAAATCCATCACTTTCAATGATCTCTTTGACTTCTAGGTGGTCTATTTTAAGTGGCCTTAACATCCCTCTCGAAAGTTCACTCCTTCTAGGATCTTGCAAGGCAGGACCGGACAGTGCCCCCTTGTCTACTATTTTAGATCCCCCAGAATCATTCATCATTGCTCAGTGCTGTTTCAGTCTGATTCCACTGAGCCATTATTTTTCAGCTCTACAGAAATAGTCTCTTCTGACATTTATGCTCTTTAGGATCACAAAGCCCATCTCCTCCTGGCCATCTAAAAATTCCAACTAATAGAGTTGATGCAACAGGACACCATAAAATAACTTTAACCTGTTCATACCCTGTCCTCCCCCATCTACCCCCTTCAGTCTTTGAAGAACCATTCCTTCTCCCTTCTTCTTCCTGGCTGACTAATCCGATTACCTTCGGTGGATACAGAGTCATGTCTGAGAGAATGGGTTGGTAGCAGCTTCATATTGTGCTAACTCCTACTTCGTGCTAAATGCCATTCTATGCTTTACTTAGAAATGAGAACGAACACTAATTCACCATCTGCTATACGTCAGCTGCATGTAATTAACTCACATAATATTTGCCAAAGACCTAATAAAGTAGGTTATCATTGTCATTCTGCTTGTACAGAAGAGGCATTCAAGACACAGAGAAGTCGAGTAACTTCTCAAAGATCGCACTGCCGGGAGGCTGAGGCAGGAGAATGGCGTAGACCCGGGAGGCGGAGCTTGCAGTGAGCTGAGATCCGGCCACTGCACTCCAGCCTGGGCGACAGAGCGAGACTCCGTCTCCAAAAAAAAAAAAAAAAGATCGCATTGCTAGTGATCTGCAGAGGTGGAATCCAGGCCCAGGCCGGCTTCCTTCTTTTGTTACTGTCACCCCCCTCCAACACATTTTTTTGCTTGTTTGTGTTAATTATATGATATACCCGAAGTTAACATCATCTTATCTATGCATAATGAAATGCACACTCAAAGTAGTAAATGACATGAACCACCTGGCACATGAATAGCAGTTTTGGGTCTAATTTCATCTGAATCTCAGGCCACAAGGCTCCTGAAAAACTTCAAGGCCACTAAACTTTCACATGTGAACTTGCATAAGCACAGTGAGCATCCCCAGGGCCACATTCCTGGGGGTGACATTAGGTGACACATGGAACAGAACTGAGTCACGTTGAGTTGTGGAGTGTTAAATTGTTCCCTTTCTATTTTATTTCAGTCCATCTCATCATGATGCAGAGGCAAAAACCTTTCTTGTGTTCTAGGATTTTTTAATGCCTCGCTGACCCTTGCTAACCCCCCTTATGTAGCAGATTCGGAAGCCCAAAGCCCACACTGCATCTGTACACTGTATCAGTACATACAGTGTGCAGAGAAAATTTTAATAGCACGAGTTTGTTTCTTTGCTTTAGTTTTATATTTAATTTATTAAAAAATAAGAGCAGTTTTCCATTTATGTTAGTGATGAAAAATTTTATTTAAATAAATTGGTTAAAATTAGAAAGATGGGGCTGGACGTGGTGGCTCATGCCTGTAATCCCAGCACTTTGGGAGGCCGAGGAAGGTGGATCACTTGAGGCCAGGAATCTGAGACCAGCCTGGCCAAAATTAGCTGGGCATGGTGGCACTCGCCTATAGTCCCAGCTACTTGGGAGGTTGAGACCTGAGAATCCCTTCCACTCTGGAGATGTAGGTTGCAGTGAGCCAACATCACACCACTCCACTCCAGACTGGGCAACAGCGAGACTCTGTCTCAAAAAATAAAATAGAATAGAAAATAAAATAAAGTAAGAAAAATAGAACACACTAAGTATGTAACAACACAGATACCAGTAACAGTGATATCCTCTGAAAGTAAATTCATGAATATTTAGAAATATATTAATTGTTTTAAGATGGGAAGAATGTCTTACTCATTTGTGTGTTTTTCGATACCGACAACTCCACCAGCGACAGAGAACTGCGTCCCTTTTATTCACGTATGTAAATCCAGGACGAACAGTGTCTGATATCTAATAGGTGCTCAAAAATGAATTTAATTTATAATTTAACTAATGCATTGCTGTGAACGTCTTTGTACGGCAGCACACTGGAAAGAGAAACATTTCTAGTGGTTCCTTTAACTTTGCATTGGAATCTTCACTGGAGGTCTGGCTTCCCTCTCTGTTTCCTTCGTGGACTCAGTGGCCACTCTCCCTGCTTAAAGATCTACCATGAGGCCTTATTTCTTATTACGTTCTAACACAGGACAGCCACTTCTTTTGCAAGTACTGGGCATTAGCTGATGAAGCAGAGTGACGCAGATGTGCAAAATCAAAAACAAATCAGTTGTCCCTTACTGAACTGCGATGGACCAACCCAGAAAGAACATGTATGTGCCATAGACCAACCCAGAAAGAACATGTATGCGCCATAGACCAACCCAGAAAGAACATGTATGTGCCATAGACCAACCCAGAAAGAACATGTATGCACCATAGTTCCGCTGGAAATCTGAGCTTCTTGGGAATGTTGTCAAGCCAAGGCCAGGAGCCAGGCTTTTCCCCCTCCTCATGCTGAACCCAGCCATGTAGATTTTATTAATCCACTCAGACACCTATTGTGTATTAGGATTTGTCTTAAGTTTTGCATGGAGAGTTAGTGGGTGTGGGAGTAAATTTGACTCATCCCCAGATCCTATTGGGTGACAGATTTGTATAGGGAGATAAGTATTTTCATAGGTATATACAATTTCAGATATATTTAATTTAAAAGTTGAGCCATTATGGCTTTCTTCCTTCTTCCAATCTCCCCTTGCTTTGAGGGTTTGCAACTATTTTTCAAATTCACTATTATTAAGTTGATAATTCGTTTGAACAGTATGGCTTCATACTCACTCTGCAAACTCTAGTGTCAAAAGACCAGAATCAATTTCATGGGAGTTGGAGATCTCAAATCACATTTCACCAGTAGGGAAGGAAGCTGCCCCCAAAGAGGAGTGTTACCTGTAGAAAACCCTCCCACACTGGCCCCAGGAGCTGAGGACACAGCTATGGCTCTGGGGGGAATAATGTGGTTGTGTTGGTGTCTCTTGGTGAGTGTGTGGCCTCAGCTACAACTGCGAAAATGGATATTAGCATTATCTTTACAAAGCTGTTGTAAGCTCCAAGTTAGAAGGACTTTGAAAACAATGAATGACTGGGCAAATATCAGGCCACATTCCACTTGGAGAAGTGTATACAGCAAATAGATTTTATTAACACAAAGGTATTAAAAAATAAAAACCTGGAAGTCGACTCTGATATACCCTACACTGAAGTACCATGAGCTGAAAGAAAGTGAGGTCACTATCCATGTAGATATGGAAAGATATCTAGGATACATTGTTAAGTGAAACAAGTAAAGTATAAGGCAGTGTACAGGATGCTACATTTTGTATAAGAAATAGGGCCTAGCGATATAAGAATACATAGATTCCTATTTGCTTTTACTTGATCAGTAAAACAAAGGAGGTCTATACAAATTAATAGCAATGACTTTTTTTTCAGATTGGAGGGCACGGAGTGGGGATGGAAAGGATAATTAGATTTCTCAATCTATGTTTTTATTTTGAGTCAAACGATTTAAATTCAG
Organism: Macaca fascicularis; assembly: GCF_037993035.2. Taxonomy (NCBI): domain Eukaryota; kingdom Metazoa; phylum Chordata; class Mammalia; order Primates; family Cercopithecidae; genus Macaca; species Macaca fascicularis. Next base: position 133,522,250 of record NC_088385.1, on the reverse strand, counting down.
CCTTAAAAAATCAAGGACATATTTTCTTTGTCCATTCCTCCTTCAGGCCACAGATCACATTCTTAAACACTGCAGTGTTTGGAAGCAGAGATAATTTACTTTTCTGAACTTGCTAGAATCCAACCAAATTACGATGATGCTCTTGCTACTGCCGATGGATTGTGTTAACCTAATACCATCATTAAATGTTTCCCTTCAAGAAGAAAATCTCTCTTCAGTTTAAGTAGCGTATTTTCTGAGATGTGTTATTAATGTACCTCTCCAGAGGCAAAGTTGCTGTACAATTCCAGTGCTAGGAAAACATGTCAGCCTATAATCTATGTTTTATCTTGTCTTTTTTGCCAGAACTGAAGGATTTTTTTCCCCCAATGATACTGGAACACCTTGTTACAAGGTAAACAACTGCACTCTCTTTTGGCTGTGCAGATTGGCTCTGGGTTCGTCATCTCTATGTGGGGGAAATAATTACTGCTTATAGACACTGCACTTGTCTAAGCACAGATTAAAGGGTGAGGAAGTCAAGTTCTTGAGGCTGTTTTCGGGAATATTGGGTGTCCTAACCAATAACCAGAAGGTTGGGTTACCATGTACTTTCCAGCAGCCAATGGGACCTCAAAGAGGTCTTGGAGAATTGGTCAGATCCTGATGGCCCAACAGAAGGGGGTCCATTTTTCAAACATGGACCACCACATCTTAGAATGACAGGTGCTAATAAGGGAATGGCGGAGGAGGCAGCCAGCTCTCCACAGGAAGCCAGCCCTTCCCTCCTCCACAGTGCCTACCAGTGGCTGGGAAGCTGCTGCCCAATGGGGCTTGTCTTACCCAGCCCTCTTCATTCAGGCTCGGATATGAGAACAACTCCTGCAGTTACACCAGAGAGAAAATGGTATGTGTCACTTTCAGGCCAAGACTTTTAAAAAGTGCTTTGCCTCTCCCCTCCCTCCATGCTCTTCTCTCCTTTTCTCCAGCCAGGTGCAGGCAGTGCTGAGATTCCAGGGAGATGGCTCAGCTGGTTCTGGGAGTCATAGAAAAGACTTGCCCACCAGCCACGAGCTATTGTGTGAGTGAAAAAATTAATTTATATTGTATTTGGGCCATTGTGTGCCCTAGGCTCTATTTTTGACAACATGATTTTAACCAATACAATAAAGTACACTACTTCAACTCACGCAGTAAACCTAATGTCTATCACATGTCTGCCACGTGCCAGGCGTCATTCTAAGTGTGTTGTACACATATAAAATTAAATCTTCAGAACAACACTATGGGAAATTATCATCCCTAATTTGGAGATCAGGAAACTAAGGAACAGAAAGTTTAAGTTACTTGTCCAAGGTCACACATCTGTAAGTGGTGAATCCAGTCTGAATTCAAAGCCCACACTTTTAATCTTATACTATGTAAATACTGGTTGACATTTACAGGTAGGGTATCTAAGAAAGAATAACACGGGTTTTTAAAAATAGGAAAGTAGAGAGTGAATAATAACCGTTAAGCACCTGAATGCTTTTCATGCATCATTTCATTGACCCTTTGTGGCAGTGGTCTCCAATATTGTTGGCACCAGTTTCTTGGAAGACAATTTTTCCATGCATGGAGTTAGGGGGTGGGGAGCAATAGTTTCAGGGTGATTCAAGAGCATTCAAGAGCATTACATTTATTGTGCACTTTAGTTCTATGATTATTACATTGTAATATATAATGAAATAATTATACAACTTACTATAATGAAGAATCAGGAGGAGCTCTGAGTTTGTTTTCCTACAGCTAGATGGCTCATATGGGGGTGATGGGAGACAGTGAAATATCATCATGTATTAGATTCTCACAAGGAGCATGCATCCTAGATCCCTCATATGCACAGTTCACTGTAAGGTTCACACTTCTATGAGAATCTAATGCCACAGCTGATCTGATGGGATGCAGAGCTCAGGTGGTAATATGAGCAATGGGGAGCGGCTGTAAATACAGATGAAGCGTCCCTCCCTCACTGGCTGTTCACCTCCTGCTGTGTGGCCTGGTTCCTAACAGGCCATGGACCTGTGGCAGGAGGGTTCAGGACCCCTGTTTTACTGCAATCCTGTGAGGCAAGCACTATTATTATTCACATTTTGGGTGAAGTGATTGATGCTCAGAGAACTTAGGTAATTTTCTCTCATGAAACTTTTATTAACGAGCAGCCTCTGGCTCTGAGTCTGTGATCTTCACAACCCTCTGAACTTCCCTTTCTATTAATAAGCAGCAGAGTCAGCCCCATCTGAACCCCAGGCCCAGCCCATTTCCACCCACTGTGGAGTTGCTTCCCCAGGGTCAGAGTCCCTAAGGGCCAGGTTTGCCTCCCACTAAGAGCTGAACCTCAAGAGCATCAGACCCACAACCTTCTCTCTGAGAGTCATTCCCATCTTTGGTTTCTCAATGTCTGTTGGGGACCCTGAGACCATAAGTGCTATGAACTGAATTGTGTCTCCCAAAATGTACGTGTTGAAATCACAGCACTCATGTTCTCAGATTAAAGGACAGGTGGGCAAAGTGGTCAGAGCTGCACTGACACATGGGTACAATTATATTTATGCCCTTGGAACAAAACATTGCAAAATAGCAATGAGAGTCTACCATGTTCATTATGATCTTTTGATTCAGCTCTTGGAAGAACTCTTTAAGATACAAAGGTTAGCAGTTTAATGTTTACCCAATGTAAGCTCCTCTTTTTAAAACCACATCATCTTCATGACCAAATAAAATATTTTGGCCAGGCGTGGTGGCTCAGCACTTTGGGAGGTAATCTCAGCACTGGGATTACAAAGTCCTGTAATCCCAGCACTTTGGGAGGCTGAGGCAGGTGGATCACTTGAGGTCAGGAGTTTGAGACCAGCCTGGCCAACATGGCGAAACCCTGTCTCTACTAAAAATATAAAAACTCGCCAGATGTGGTGGTGGATGCCTGTAGTCCCAGCTCTCAGGAGGCTGAGGCCAGGAGAATCACTTGAACTGAGGAGGCAGAGGTTGTGGTGAGCTGTGATCACACCACTGCACTCCATCCTGGGCAACAGGGTGAGATTCTATCAAAAAAAAAAAAAATTCAGGAAACCCATTTTTGTGTCTAGGTAGGGAAGAGAAGGTGGGGCAAGTATTTCTTCATGTGCAGAAGACATAAAATTAATAATCAACCCAACACAGAATCACAAAACTTCAAGGTGGCCACAATTTTATTTTATAGATGAAGAAACTAAGACCATCAAGGTGACTTGTTCAGAGATACACACTACTTTTAGGGGTGCAAGATCAGGCTGGGGCTGCTTGAAGGACTCAGTGAGTGGAGCCACCATACAGTCCATTTTGCAAGATATAAACCTCAGGGCATTGCTCTTTTGTCTACCCAATTTATACTTACAAATTAGGTCTTCATGTCCATTGGGTTCTTTGGCATCTTCACATGAGTAGATCAGAGGTATCTCAAACTCAACATATCCAACTTCAAGTTCATGACCCATCCATCATTTTCAGATATAGTCACCTACAATTGTGTAAGCCAGAAACGAGTCTTTCTTTCTCAATCTCTCCTTCTTCCTCTGCTTCTATATCCAATCTATCACTAGTTCTCTTGATTTTACTCTTCAATATCTCTTGAGTATGCCAGTTTATCTCTCCACTGGTATCTGTCTTAATTCAAGCTCTCTATCGTCTCTCACCTGGACAATTCCAATTGACTTCTAATCTCCTCTCCTCCCAATTCTACACCGTAGCCAGAAAGCACTTTTATAAAAGAAAATATATTGTTTTGCCCTTGCTTAGGCACATCAGTGGTTTCCTATAGTTATCCATATCAAGAAAGAACTATCTTTGTTCATTGTTTACACCACTTACCTCTGCAGGTTCATCTCACACTACTCTTTCTGTTGTTCAGTGCTCCAACTTATGGTGCTACACTGACCACCAACAATGAGTGTACTACTGTTTTCCCACCTCAGAGCCTTTAGCTCTTATTTCCTTCTGCCTAGAACAATGTCTTCCTTTCCTCTTCTCCAGTTTTTACACAGTTAAACTACTCATTCTTTTCATCTCAGTCCAAATGTTTTTTGCTCAGAGATTTCCACGAGGCATGTCTGACTTCTTTTATTACACATCACTCTAGTTCTTTTTTAATGTTACTATCAACTCATTGCCTTTCTCCCTTGCCTAGCTGTAAGCTCCTTGAAGGCCTGGACCACCTGTTCACAGAAATCACTACAGAACCTGGCACATGCAGACTTTTCTTTGTTGGGAATTGCTTTTGAAGCTCAGACAGGAAGACAGACCTCCTAAATCCTGACCTCAAGTCCTTTCCATTGACACACGTTTCACACAAGAAAGAGTGGCAGGGCAGAGGTAGAGTTATTCAGAAAGGAGAAAAATGTACGAAACATCTACACTTGAATCAGCAATGCATCACAGAACTTTTCCAATGTAAAAAGTTGGACAAGAGACTGTTGGATATTGTTGAATGGAAGGCAAAAGATTTCCCCTAAAAGGTCCCTAAGGAAACAAAAATTAAAGTTTTCTTACATTCAGATCCTCACAAAATCTCTCATATGACACAGCATCCTCTCATTTGTTTTAATCTGTACACAAAACAAGTAATGCTTGGGGAGACAAATGTGTGAAACACTCTCACCCAACACTGCTTTGGATATTGATATGGTTTGGTTATATCTCCACCCAAATCTCACCTTGAATTCTAATCCCCATAATTCCCACCTGTCAAGGGCGGGATCAGGTGGAGGTAACTGGATCATGGGGGCAGTTTCCCTCATGCTGTTCTCTGAGAGTGAGTGAGTCTCATGAGACTTGATGGTTTTGTAAGCGTCTGGCATTTCCCCTGCTGGCACTTACTCCATCCTGCCACCCTGCGAAGAAGGCGCCTGCTTCCCCTTTGCCTTCTGCCATGATTGTAAGTTTCCTGGGGCCTCCCTCGCAATGCAAAACTATGAGTCAACTAAACCTCTTTTTTTTAAAATAAACTACCCAGTCGTGGATATTTCTTCGTAGCAGTGTGAGAACAGACTAATACAGGTATTTACAGAGGTCAACTGCCATACACAGTTTGGGGAAAAAAGGCAAAAATAATTAACACAGGCTTCGTATTTCCCCACTTGGGATGTAGCTTCATAATTATAAGTGTTGAATATTAATGCAAAAGTCATTTTTTAAATGTTATTTTTAAAAGTCAATTAAATATTGCTTTAAGAAGCAACATGGAAAGCAATTATGTTGTCGTGATAGTAAATATCCACCTAGAGGAAGACAAAACTTCAACAACCTATGTGTGGGAATTTCCAGTGGTCACGTTTAAAACAATGCTATGTCTCAAATTACTTCAACTGAAGTGAAGTTGTTTTGCTCAGAAAAATTATAAGGGGATTGCGACTGTGCCTCTAGCGATGCGGAAACTAAAGTTAAAGGTGCCAGTGAGGAGGGCAATTAAGATTATTCAAGAAATGTGAAATGGTTAACAATAAATAGTATTTTAGAATTAATGTATTTCATAGATATGATTTTTAAAACCACATATATGTTCAATTAAATTAATAATTTAAATGGCATAAGTAAACACCTGACTGCTTAATATATTTCTCTAGAAATTTATATAGGCTAAAGATGTTTAGCCTATATAAGTTAGGCTAAAGATGTTTTCATGGAATGTTCACATTATGAAAAATGAGTCACCTTTATAATGATCATCTATAAAATCCAGGCATATAATTCAGCAAAACATGTTCAGAAAAAAACCTATGTGTGTGTCTGTGTGTGTGTGTGTGTGTGTGTGTGTGTGTGTGTGTATCTCACTTGCTTATATTGATATTTAGGAGTTGACCAAATTTATAATACTACAATGCATTTCCATGCCCAAATTAACAGATAGTAACAGAGAGCTATATGAAAAATGTCCTGTACTTAAAAGAAATGAGATCATGGCTCTATAGCTTGTAGAGTAAAATCTTCTAGTGATGTTCATCAGAGGAGGGTAGCCCATAAGAAGTGCCATCTCTGACCACTAAATTCAAGACTTGAGCTTGTTTATCTTTTCTTCCTATAAGAAGGCGCAATGTTTACCCCGCTAAGTGCCCCCACATTCTCCATCAAGGATTCTAAACTCTGATGCCTCCAGGGCCAGGCAAGTAGTGCTAATGAAGGAAGCAGGCTGAGTGGGGACTGGAGTGAGCTGGAGAAGTTTCCACAGGGGCTGGCAGCCCCGGTCCTTTCATTTGCTCTTAGGTGCAATGCGGACACAGAATCCTCTTTATGTCATGGAGGAAGCAAAAGATGAGCACATGCCCTGCCTAGGAGTTCTGCCTTCACACTAGCAGCTCATCCACAAGTGAAATAGAAGACCAAGGAGGTACAATTCAATAATAAAAAGTAACCCAATTTGTAAATGGGGAAAGGATCTGAATAGGCAGTTCTCTAAGGAAGATATACAACTGGCCAATAAGCATGGGAAAAGACACCTGGAATTATTAGCCATGAAGGAAATGCAATACATGAAAATGAAATGCTACTTTACACCCATTAGGCTTGCTGTATACAAAAAAAAAGATAAAATGACTAATACCAGCAAAGTCGAGGAGAAACTGGAAACCTCATCCACTGATAGTGAGAGAGTAAAATGGTTAGGCCACTTTGGAAGACAGTCTGGCAGCTCCACAAAAAGTTAAATGTGGAGTAAATCTATCACGCAGCATTTCCACTCCTAGGCACATACTCAGGAAAAAAACCTATGTCCATATGAAGACTTACGCAAGAATGTTTATAGCAACATTACTCATCATAGCCCAAATTGGAAACAACTCAAATGTCCATCAACTAGTGAATGGATGAACAAAATGTGGTATATGCATATGATGGAGTATTATTGAGAGGGAAAAAAACAGAAGTGAAGTACTGTTACCTAATACAACATGAATAAACCTAAAAAAACATGCTAAGTGAAAGAAGCTAGTCACAAAAGCTACATATGATATCATTCTATTTATATGAAATATCCAGAATAGACAAATTCATAGACACAGAAAAAATATCGAGGAGGGGGCAGATTAGAGAGATGGGGAGGGACTATTAATGGGAAGGAGTTGCTTTTGGGGTGATGGAAATGTTCTAAAACTTACCGTGGAGGTGGCTGCAGAACTCTGGGAATATAATAAAAACCACTGAATCATATCTACTTTAAACTGGGGAAGTATATATATGGCATGTGAATTATATCTCAATAAAGCTGTTATTTAAAAAAAAAAAAAAGAAAGAGTAAAGAGGAGGTAATTTATAGGATGCTGAAACCTGACCCTGTCTCTTCAGTCACAAAATGAAATGCAGGAGGTTGAATATATTAAAACCCCTGTCATATTCAATTCAAAATATTACACATGTCTTCAGAAATCTTTAAGCACAATTAATCAAGATCATTGCTGGAAGACAAGATGAAGTTTTAAGTCAGAATGATATTAAATTTGGAACTCTGTTATTCAAAGCCACAACCCAAGGCTTGTCTGAACAATAATTTCAGGCAGGCCTAGTTAATTTTTGGAGTTGTTGTTTCCCCTGCTTCCTCCCCACAGTCTAGGCTCTAGTCAGCTGATCAGAAAATTTATTGCAAGATGTTAATGGAAAGTGATAGCTAAAGTCTAAGTCCTCATAAAAGTTATATCCAGGTCATTAAAGATGTGCCCAAGAGGCAAGCCCCAAGAGGGAGCCAGAAGGAAAAACACACACATGCACACATACGTAGACCCACACACAGACACACACATACAGGCATACACACAGACACACACAGATACACACAGAGATACAGACAGACACACACATACAGGCATACACACAGACACACACAGATACACACAGAGATACAGACACACACACACACACAGGCATACACAGACACACACAGATACACACAGAGACACATACAGACACACACATACAGGCATACACAGACACACATAGATACACACAGAGATACAGACAGACACACACATACTGGCATACACACAGACACACATAGATACACACAGAGATACACACAGACACACACATACAGGCATACACACAGACACACACACATACACACAGAGATACAGACAGACACACACATACAGGCATACACACAGACACACACACATACACACAGAGATACAGACAGACACACACACACACATACTGGCATACACACAGACACACACACATACACACAGAGATACAGACACACACACACACACAGGCATACACACAGACACACACAGATACACACAGAGATACAGACAGACACACACATACAGGCATACACAGACACACACAGATACACACAGAGATACACACACATACTGGCATACACACAGACACACACAGATACACACAGAGATACAGACAGACACACACATACTGGCATACACACAGACACACACAGATACACACAGAGATACAGACACACACACACATACAGGCATACACAGACACACACAGATACACACAGAGATACACACAGACACACACATACAGGCATACACACAGACACACACAGAAACACACAGAGATACAGACACACACACATACAGGCATACACAGACACACATAGATACACACAGAGATACACACAGACACACACATACAGGCATACACACAGACACACACAGATACACACACACACATACAGGCATACACACTGACACACACACATACACACAGAGATACAGACAGACACACACATACAGGCATACACACAGACACACACACATACACACAGAGATACAGACAGACACACACACACACATACTGGCATACACACAGACACACACACATACACACAGAGATACAGACACACACACACACACAGGCATACACACAGACACACACAGATACACACAGAGATACAGACAGACACACACATACAGGCATACACACAGACACACACAGATACACACAGAGATACAGACACACACACACATACAGGCATACACAGACACACACAGATACACACAGAGATACAGACAGAAACACACATACAGGCATACACACAGACACACACAGATACACACAGAGATACAGACAGACACACACACACACATACTGGCATACACACAGATACACACACATACACACAGAGATACAGACACACACACACACATACAGGCATACACAGAGACACACACAGATACACACAGAGATACAGACAGACACACACATACAGGCATACACAGACACACACAGATACACACAGAGATACAGACAGACACACACACACACATACTGGCATACACACAGATACACACACATACACACAGAGATACAGACACACACACACACATACAGGCATACACAGAGACACACACAGATACACACAGAGATACAGACAGACACACACATACAGGCATACACACACACACACAGATACACACAGAGATACAGACACACACACACATACAGGCATACACAGACACACATAGATACACACAGAGATACAGACAGACACACACACACACATACAGGCATACACAGACACACACACATACACACAGAGATACAGACAGACACACACATACAGGCATACACACAGACACACATAGATACACACAGAGATACAGACAGACACACACATACAGGCATACACACAGACACACACAGATACACACAGAGATACAGACAGACACACACACATACTGGCATACACAGACACACATAGATACACACAGAGATACAGACAGACACACACATACAGGCATACACACAGACACACACAGATACACACAGAGATACAGACACACACACACACATACAGGCATACACACAGACACACACAGATACACACAGAGATACAGACAGACACACACACACACATACTGGCATACACACAGATACACACACATACACACAGAGATACAGACACACACACACACATACAGGCATACACAGAGACACACACAGATACACACAGAGATACAGACACACACACACATACAGGCACACACAGACACACACAGATACACACAGAGATAGACAGACACACACATACAGGCATACACAGACACACATAGATACACACAGAGATACAGACAGACACACACACACACATACAGGCATACACAGACACACACACATACACACAGAGATACAGACAGACACACACATACAGGCATACACACAGACACACATAGATACACACAGAGATACAGACAGACACACACATACAGGCATGCACACAGACACACACAGATACACACAGAGATACAGACACACACACACATACAGGCACACACAGACACACACACATACACACAGAGATACAGACAGACACACACATACAGGCATACACACAGACACACACAGATACACACAGAGATACAGACACACACACACACATACAGGCATACACACAGACACACACAGATACACACAGAGATACAGACAGACACACACACACACATACTGGCATACACACAGATACACACACATACACACAGAGATACAGACACACACACACACATACAGGCATACACAGAGACACACACAGATACACACAGAGATACAGACAGACACACACATACAGGCATACACAGACACACACAGATACACACAGAGATACAGACACACACACACATACAGGCATACACAGACACACATAGATACACACAGAGATACAGACAGACACACACACACACATACAGGCATACACAGACACACACACACACAGAGATACAGACAGACACACACATACAGGCATACACACAGACACACATAGATACACACAGAGATACAGACAGACACACACATACAGGCATACACAGACACACACAGATACACACAGAGATACAGACACACACACACATACAGGCATACACAGACACACATAGATACACACAGAGATACAGACAGACACACACACACACACATACAGGCATACACACAGACACACACACATACACACAGAGATACAGACAGACACACACACACACATACTGGCATACACACAGACACACACACATACACACAGAGATACAGACACACACACACACATAGAGGCATACACACAGACACACACAGATACACACAGAGATACAGACAGACACACACATACAGGCATACACAGACACACATAGATACACACAGAGATACAGACAGACACACACACACACATACAGGCGTACACAGACACACACACATACACACAGAGATACAGACAGACACACACATACAGGCATACACAGACACACATAGATACACACAGAGATACAGACAGACACACACATACAGGCATACACACAGACACACACAGATACACACAGAGATACAGACAGACACACACATACAGGCATACACACAGACACACATAGATACACACAGAGATACAGACAGACACACACACACACATACAGGCATACACAGACACACACACATACACACAGAGATACAGACAGACACACACATACAGGCATACACACAGACACACATAGATACACACAGAGATACAGACAGACACACACATACAGGCATGCACACAGACACACACAGATACACACAGAGATACAGACACACACATACATACAGGCACACACAGACACACACACATACACACAGAGATACAGACAGACACACACATACAGGCATACACAGACACACACAGATACACACAGAGATACAGACAGACACACACATACAGGCATACACACAGACACACACAGATACACACAGAGATACAGACACACACACACACATACAGGCATACACACAGACACACACAGATACACACAGAGATACAGACAGACACACACACACACATACTGGCATACACACAGATACACACACATACACACAGAGATACAGACACACACACACACATACAGGCATACACAGAGACACACACAGATACACACAGAGATACAGACAGACACACACATACAGGCATACACAGACACACATAGATACACACAGAGATACAGACACACACACACATACAGGCATACACAGACACACATAGATACACACAGAGATACAGACAGACAGACACACACACATACAGGCATACACAGACACCCACACACACAGAGATACAGACAGACACACACATACAGGCATACACACAGACACACATAGATACACACAGAGATACAGACAGACACACACATACAGGCATACACAGACACACACAGATACACACAGAGATACAGACACACACACACATACAGGCATACACAGACACACATAGATACACACAGAGATACAGACAGACACACACACACACATACAGGCATACACACAGACACACACACATACACACAGAGATACAGACAGACACACACACACACATACTGCCATACACACAGACACACACACATACACACAGAGATACAGACACACACACACACATAGAGGCATACACACAGACACACACAGATACACACAGAGATACAGACAGACACACACATACAGGCATACACAGACACACATAGATACACACAGAGATACAGACAGACACACACACACACATACAGGCGTACACAGACACACACACATACACACAGAGATACAGACAGACACACACATACAGGCATACACAGACACACATAGATACACACAGAGATACAGACAGACACACACATACAGGCATACACACAGACACACACAGATACACACAGAGATACAGACAGACACACACATACAGGCATACACACAGACACACACAGATACACACAGAGATACAGACAGACACACACATACAGGCATACACACAGACACACACACATACACACAGAGATACAGACAGACACACACATACAGGCATACACACAGACACACACAGATACACACAGAGATACAGACACACACACACACATACAGGCATACACACAGACACACACAGATACACACAGAGATACAGACACACACACACACATACAGGCATACACACAGACACACACAGATACACACAGAGATACAGACAGACACACACATACAGGCATACACACAGACACACACAGATACACACAGAGATACAGACACACACACACATACAGGCACACACAGACACACACAGATACACACAGAGATACAGACACACACACACATACAGGCATACACAGACACACATAGATACACACAGAGATACAGACAGACACACACACACACATACAGGCATACACACAGACACACACACATACACACAGAGATACAGACAGACACACACACACACATACTGGCATACACACAGACACACACACATACACACAGAGATACAGACACACACACACACATAGAGGCATACACACAGACACACACAGATACACACAGAGATACAGACAGACACACACATACAGGCATACACAGACACACATAGATACACACAGAGATACAGACAGACACACACACACACATACAGGCGTACACAGACACACACACATACACACAGAGATACAGACAGACACACACATACAGGCATACACAGACACACATAGATACACACAGAGATACAGACAGACACACACATACAGGCATACACACAGACACACACAGATACACACAGAGATACAGACAGACACACACATACAGGCATACACACAGACACACACAGATACACACAGAGATACAGACAGACACACACATACAGGCATACACACAGACACACACACATACACACAGAGATACAGACAGACACACACATACAGGCATACACACAGACACACACAGATACACACAGAGATACAGACACACACACACACATACAGGCATACACACAGACACACACAGATACACACAGAGATACAGACACACACACACACATACAGGCATACACACAGATACACACACATACACACAGAGATACAGACAGACACACACATACAGGCATACACACAGACACACACAGATACACACAGAGATACAGACACACACACACATACAGGCACACACAGACACACACAGATACACACAGAGATACAGACAGACACACACATACAGGCATACACAGACACACATAGATACACACAGAGATACAGACAGACACACACACACACATACAGGCATACACAGACACACACACATACACACAGAGATACAGACAGACACACACATACAGGCATACACAGACACACATAGATACACACAGAGATACAGACAGACACACACATACAGGCATACACACAGACACACACAGATACACACAGAGATACAGACAGACACACACACATACTGGCATACACAGACACACATAGATACACACAGAGATACAGACAGACACACATGAATATACACACATACATACACAGAGACACACACATACAGACACATATATGCAGACACATACACATACAGACACACATAGAGAGACAGACACAAAGACATACGCATATAGATATACACACACATACACATATACAGATACAAACACACATACATAGACACACACACAGACATACACAGAGAAATATACACATTGCAAACATACACAGACACACACATGCACAGACACACACACACACAAACACAAACACATACACACACAGATACACAGAGACACATACAGATACACACATACAGACACATAGACACACACATGCAGACACACACACAAACACAGACACAGACACACATATACAGATACACACAGACATACACAGAGAGAAATATACACATACAGATATATACAGATACACAGAGACACATACAGACACACATGCAGGCACACACACAGACACACACATAGACACACACACACAGACATACACAGAGACACATAGAGACATATACAGACACACATGGACACACAGGCACACAGACATACACACACACACACACAGATACACAGAGAAACACACACAGGCACACACAAAGACACACAAATCATAGGGCATTTGATGTTCACAAACAGGAAATGTAAAGTACTTTAAATCACATGGAAAATTGGAGTCCATTCCAAGATGGCTGAATAGGAACAGCTCCAGTCTTCAGCTCCCAGTGAGATCGATGCAGAACACCAGTGATTTGTGCATTTCCAGCAGAGGAACCTGGTTCATCTCACTGGGACCAGTTGGGAAGTGGGTGCAGCCCACTGAGGACGAGCCAAAGCAGGGTGTGGCATCGCCTCACCTGGGAAGCACAAGGGGTCGGGGAATTTCCCTTTCCTAGCCAAGGAAAGCCATGATAGACTGCACCAGGAAAATCGGGACACTGCCACCTAAACACTGCACTTTTCCAATGGTCTTAGTAAACAGCACACCAGAATATTATATCCTGTGCCTGGCTCAGCAGCTCCCACGCCCACGGAGCCTTGCTCACTGCTAGTCTGAGATCGAACCGCAAGGCTGAAAGCCTGGCTGGGGGAGGGGCGTCCACCATTTCTGAGGCTTGAGTAGGTAAACAAAGTGGCCTGGAAGCTTCAACAGGGTGGAGCCCACCACAGCTCAGTGAGGCCCACCTGCCTCTGTAAACTCCACCTCTGGGGGCAGGGCATAGCTGAACAAAAGGTAGCAGAAACTTCTGCAGACTTAAACGTCCCTGTCTGACAGCTCTGAAGAGAGCAGTGGTTCTCCCAACATGGTGTTTGAGCTCTGAGAATGGACAGACTGCCTCCTCAAGTTGGTCCCTGACCCCTGTGTAGCCTAACTTGGAGACACTTCCCAGTAGAGGCCGACTGACACCTCATACAGCTGGGTGCCCCTCTGACACAAACTACCAGAGGAGGATCAGGCAGCAATATTTGCTGTTCTGCAGCCTCCGCTGGTGATACCCAGGCAAACAGGGTCTGGAGTGGACCTCCAGCAAATTCCAACAGACCTGCAGCAGAGGGAACTGTTAGAAGGAAAGCTAACAAACAGAAAGGATTAGCATCAACATCAACAAAAAGGACATCCACAGCAAAACCCTATCTGTAGGTCACCATTATCAAAGACCAAAGGTAGATAAAACCACAAAGATGGGGAGAAACCAGAGCAGAAAAGTTGAAAATTCTAAAAACCAGAGTGCCCCTTCTTCTCCAAAGGATCACAGCTCTTTGCCAGCAATGGAACAAAGCAAGACAGAGAATGACTTTGATGAGTTGGCAGAAGTAGGCTTCAGAAAGTTGGTAATAACAAACTTCTCTGAGCTAA
Source organism: Macaca fascicularis (assembly GCF_037993035.2). NCBI lineage: Eukaryota > Metazoa > Chordata > Mammalia > Primates > Cercopithecidae > Macaca > Macaca fascicularis. Next base: position 133,506,144 of record NC_088385.1, on the reverse strand, counting down.
AGTAGGATGTTTGAAACCACTGCAAGGAAGCTAAAAACATTGAAAAAAGATTAGATGAATGGCTAACTAGAATAAACAGTGTAGGGAAGACCTTAAATGACCTGATCGAGCTGAAAACCATGGCACAAGAGCTATGTGATGCATGCACAAGCTTCAGCAGCTGATTCGATCAAGTGGAAGAAAGGGTATCAGTGATTGGAGATCAAATTAATGAAATGAAGCAAGAAGAGAAGTTTAGAGAAAAAAGAGTAAAAAGAAATGAACAAAGCGTCCAAGAAATATGGGACTATGAGAAAAGACCAAATCTACACTTGATTGGTATACTTGAAAGTGACAGGGAGAATGGAACCAAGCTGGAAAACACTACTCAGGATATTATCCAGGAAACTTACCCAACCTAGCAAGGCAGGCCAACATTCAAATTCAGGAAATACAGAGAACACCACAAAGATAGTCCTCGAGAAGAGAACCCCAAGACACATAATTGTCAGGTTCACCAAAGTTTAAATGAGGAAAAAATGCTAAGGGCAGCCAGAGAGAAAGGTCAGGTTACCCACAAAGGGAAGCCCATCAGACTAACAGCGGATCTCTTGGCAGAAACCCTACAAGCCAGAAGAGAGTGGCGGCGAATATTCAACATTCTTAAAGGAAAGAATTTTCAACCCAGAACTTCATATCCAGCCAAGCTATGCTTCATAAGTGAAGGAGAAATAAAATCCTTTACAGAAAAGCAAATGCTGAGAGACTTTGTCACCACCAGGCCAGCCTTACAAGAGCTCCTGAAGGAAGCACTAAACATGGAAAGGAACAACTGGTACCAGTCATTGCAAAAACATGCCAAGTTGTAAAGACCATTGATACTAGGAAGAAACTGCATCAACTTATGGGCAAAACAACAAGCTAACATCATAATGACAGGATCAAATTCACACATAACAACATTAACCTTAAATGTTAATGGGCTAAATGCCCCAGTTAAGACACAGACTGGCAAATTGGATAAAGAATCAAGACCCGTCAGTGTGCTGTATTCAGGAGACCCATCTCACATGCAGAGACACACATAGGCTCAAAATAAAGGGATGGAGGAAGATCTACCAAGCAAATAGAAAGCAAAAATAAATAAATAAATAAATAAATAAATAAATAAATAAATAAAAACAGGGGTTGCAATCCTAGTCTCTGATAAAACAGACTTTAAACCAACAAAGATCAAAAGAGACAAAGAAGGCCATTACATAATGGTAAAGGAATCAATTCAACAAGAAGAGCTAACTATCCTGAATATATATGCACCCAATACAGGAGCACCTGGATTCATAAAGCAAGCCCTGAGAGACTGACAAAGAGACACAGACTCCCACACAACAATAATGGGAGACTTAACACCCCACTGTCAATATCAGACAGATCAATGAGACAGAAGGTTAATAAGGATACCCGAGACTTGAGTTCAGCTCCAAGTGAACCTAATAGACATCTACAGAACTCTCCACTCCAAATCAACAGAATATACATTCTTCTCAGCACCACATCGCACTTATTCCAAAAGTGACCAAGTTGGAAGTAAAGTACTCCTCAGAAAATGTAAAAGAACAGAAATCACAACAAACTGTCTCTCAGACCACAGTGCAATCAAACTAGAACTCAGGATTAAGAAACTCACTCAAAACCGTAAAACTACATGGAAACTGAAAAACCTGCTCCTGAGTGACTACTAGGTAAATAACAAAATGAAGGCAGAAATAAAGATGTTCTTTGAAATCAATGAGAACAAAGACAAAATGTACCAGAATCTCTGGGACACATTTAAACTAGTGTGTAGAGGGAAATTTATAGCACTAAATGCCCACAAGAGAAAGCAGGAAAGATCTCAAATTGACACCCTAACATCACAATTAAAAGAACTAGAGAAGCAAGAGCAAGGAAATTCAAAAGCTAGCAGAAGGCAAGAAATAACTAAGATCAGAGCAGAACTGAAGGAGATAGAGACACAAAAAACCCTCCAAAAAAATCAATGAATCCAGGAGCTGGTTTTTTGAAAAGATCAACAAAATTGATAGACAGCTAGCAAGACTAATAAAGAAGAAAAGAGAGAAGAATCAAATAGACGCAATAAAAAATGATAAAGGGGATATCATCACCGATCCCACAGAAATACAAACTACCATCAGAGAATACTATAAACAGCTCTGTGCAAATAAACTAGAAAATCTAGAGGAAATGGATAAATTCCTGGACACATACACCGTCCCAAGACTAAACCAGGATGAAGTTGAATCACTGAAGAGACCAATAACAGGCTCTGAAGTTGAGGCAATAATTAATAGCCTACAAACCAAAAAAAACTCAGGACCAGACGGATTCACAGCCGAATTCTACCAGGGGTACAAAGAGGAGCTGGTACCATTCCTTCTGAAACTATTCCAATCAACAGAAAAAGAGGGAATCCTCCCTAATTCATTTTTTGAGGCCAACATCATCCTGATACCAAAACCTGGAAGAGACACAACAAATAATGAGAATTTTAGACCAATATCCCCAATGAACATCGATGCAAAAATCCTCAATAAAATACTGGCAAACGGAATCCAGCAGCACATTCAAAAGCTTATCCGCCAAGATGAAGTTGGCTTCATCCCTGGGATGCAAGGCTGGCTCAAAATACGCAAATCAATAAACGTAATCCAGCATATAAACAGAACCAAAGACAAAAACCACATGATTATCTCAATAGATGTAGAAAAGGCCTTTGACAAAATGCAACAGCCCTTCATGCTAAAAACTCTCAATAAACTAGGTATTGATGGAACGTATCTCAAAACAATAAGAGCTATTTATGACAACACAGCCAATATCGTACTGAATGGGCAAATACTGGAAGCATTCCCTTTGAAAACTGGAACAAAACAGTGATGCCCTCTCTCACCACTCCTATTCAACATAGTGTTGGAAGTTCTGGCCAGGACAATCAGGCAAAAGAAAGAAATAAAGGGTATTCAATTAGGAAAAGGGGAAGTCAAATTGTCCCTGTTTGCAAATGACATGATTGTATATTTAGAAAACCCCATTGTCTCAGCCCAAAATCTCCTTAAGCTGATAAGCAACTTCAGCAAAGTCTCAGGATACAAAATCAATGTGCAAAAATCACAGGCATTCTTTTACACCAATAACAGACAAACAGACAGCCAAATCATGAGTGAACTCCCATCCACAACGGCTTCAAAGAGAATAAAATACCTAGGAATCCAATTTACAAGGGATATGAAGGACCTCTTCAAGGAGAACTACAAACCACTACTCAACAAAATAAAAGAGGACACAAACAAATGGAAGAACATTCCATGCTCATGGATAGGAAGAATCAATATTGTGAAAATGGCCATACTGCACAAGGTAATTTATAGATTCGATGCCATCCCCTTCAAGCTACAATGACCTTCTTCACAGAATTATAAAAACTACTTTAATGTTCGTATGGAACCATAAAAGAGCCTGCATTGCCAAGATAATGCTAAGCAAAGAGAACAAAGCTGGTGGCATCATGCTACCTGACTTCAAACTATAGTACAAGGCTACAGTAACCAAAACAGCATGGTACTGGTACCAAAACAGAAATACAGACCAAGGGGCCGGGCGCGGTGGCTCAAGCCTGTAATCCCAGCACTTTGGGAGGCCGAGATGGGCGGATCACGAGGTCAGGAGATCGAGACCATCCTGGCTAACACGGTGAAACCCCGTCTCTACTAAAAAAATACAAAAAACTAGCCGGGCGAGGTGGTGAGCGCCTGTAGTCCCAGCTACTCGGGAGGCTGAGGCAGGAGAATGGCGTGAACCCGGGAGGCGGAGCTTGCAGTGAGCTGAGATCCGGCCACTGCACTCCAGCCTGGGCAATAGAGCGAGACTCCGTCTCAAAAAAAAAAAAAAAAAAAAAAAAGAAATACAGACCAATGGAACAGAACAGAGCCCTCAGAAATAACACCACACATCTACAACCATCTGATCTTTGACAAACCTGACAAAAACAAGAAACGGGGAAAGGATTCCCTATTTAATAAATGATGCTGGGAAAACTGGCTAGCCATATGTAGAAAGCTGAAACTGGATCCGTTCCTTACACCCTATACAAAAATTAATAAAAGATAGAATAAAGACTTACATGTTAGACCTAAAACCATAAAACCCTAGAAGAAAACCTAGGCAATAACATTCAGGACATAGGCATGGGCAAGGACTTCATGGCTAAAACATCAAAAGCAATGGCAACAAAAGCCAAAATAGACAAATGGGATCTAATTAAACTAAAGGGCTTCTGCACAGCAGAAGAAACTACCATTAGAGTGAACAAGCAACCTACAGAATGGGAGAAAATTTTTGCAATCTACTCATCTGAGAAAGGGCTAATATGCAGAATATACAAAGAACTTAAACAAATTTACAAGAAAAAAACAACCCCATCATAAAGTGGGCAAAGGATATGAACAGACACTTTTCAAAAGAAGACATTTATGCGGCCAACAGACACATGAAATAATGCTTATCATCACTGGCCATCAGAGAAATGCATATCAAAACCACAATGAGTTACCATCTCACACCAGTTAGAATGGCAATCATTAAAAAGTCAGGAAACAACAGGTGCTGGAGAGGATGTGGAGAAATAGGAATGCTTTTACACTGTTGGTGGGACTGTAAACTAGTTCAACTATTGTGGAAGACAGTGTGGCAATTCTTCAAGCATCTAGAACTAGAAATACTGTTTGACCCAGCGATCCCATTACTGGGTATATACCTAGAGGATTATAAATCATGCTGCTACAAAGACACATGCACATGTATGTTTAATGCGGGACTATTCACAATAGTAAAGACTTGGAACCAATCCAAATGTCCATCTATGATAGACTGGATTAAGAAAATGTGGCACATCTACACCATGGAATACTATGCAGCCATAAAAATGGATGAGTTCATGTCATTTGTAGGGACATGGATGAAGCTGGAAACCATCATTCTGAGCAAACTATCGCAAGGACAGAAAACCAAATACTGCATGTTCTCACACAAAGGTGAGAATTGAACAATGAGAACACTTGGACATAGGGTAGGGAACATCACACACCGGGGCCTGTCGTGGGCTGGAGGAATGGGGGAGGAATAGCATTAGGAGAAATACTTCATGTAAATGACGAGTTAATGGGTGCAGCAAACCGACATGGTACATGTATACATATGTAACAAACCTGCATGTTGTGCACATGTACCCTAGAACTTAAGGTATAATAAAAAAAATCATATGGAAAACCATTTAATTTCATTAGTATTCAAAGCAATACACAGTAGACATTATTGAGATGCAATTTATCAAAATGATGATGCTGTATATACATATTTATAATAGATACATATTTACAAAATGTATACACACATTTACTATATATTCACAATACAGATATATTTACAATATATATTCATAATACATATATGTATTTACTATATACATATATTTACAATAGAGGTTTAAGAAAGTGAACAGAAATGGGATAGACAGGTAAAGCTTTTATGGAGGAAAATTTGGCAGTATGTTTCAAAAGTCTAATAAATGAACTTACCTTTTAAACAAAACATCACATCCAAAAATTGAGCTTAAGATTTCCTTCAGAAAATAGGAAAGTCAGTACAATTGAGAGGGGCACAGGGTAACCTCTGACATGCTGGTAATATTCTAAGTCTTGATTTCAGAGGTGTGTGTGAAAGCCTGTTAGTGTCAAGATAATTTATCCAGTTTTATCCTTAAAATTTTTGCACTTTCAAAAAGAGTAACAAAAACATCCATAGAAACAAAGAATGTAGCCTAGAAAAACAAATGGATTTATACAGTATTTAGCAAGAGGGATGTTTATCATGGTATTGTTTTCAGTGGGGAAAAATAAAATTAAAATTAACCTAAATATGTAGGTCATGAGAAATAATGACAGCAATTGCATAAATTACAAGTAATGGGATATCACACAAAATTAAGCCACAGAAATATGTTTATGCATACCGTTAAGTAAAAAGAGAAGCAAATAATATGTTCTATACACTATATATGCAAAGGAGGTGTAGAAATTTTGCTTCTTGATGTAAAAAGTGGTTATTTCTGCGTGATGGGATTCTAGGTTATGTTATTACAAATATGGACCACTTTTTAAAAAAGAAGCAATTCAATGTTTTCTCCTGTGAAATTTTGTCTGACTTTCAAATAGCAGGATCACTTCCTCATTTGTGTGCCTGTGATACTCTCTATTATAGCTTTTTTCACATTATATTACCTTTATTTGTTTAACTTTCTACTCCCCTAACATATTTTTGAGAGTAGTTATTGCCCCTGCTGTCTCCCCAAAGACTAGGCTCTAGGAAACTGACCCGTAAATTTATCATAAGATGTGAATGGAAATGTTTTATTTCTATTACACACTTCCACAGATCCTGGAATAATGTAGATGCTCAGTAATGTCTGTCAAATACAAAGTGAAATGAACTGGCATCAATGAGTTCACTTGTGGTCATAACATATCCTGACCTGGAAGACCTCATTCTCCTTGTCACCAGGAAACCTCATCTTGACCCACTTGAGGCTGGGGGCATCCCAAAAGTGAGTGCTTTGTATCCTAAGCACGGTGCAGATGCCTGAGTCCAGCCCAACTCCAGACAGGAGATTGGGCTGTGTGGCCCTTGGCATTCAGCCCTGCCTGCCTTATCCCCACGCTGGGATCAGTACACAAGGAATTGTCCTTGTTACTACAGACACATGAATTAAATGGACCAAGGTGATATGTGATCAGTGCAGGACATCAGTAATTATCCTTCCTTGGCTTTCTAAAAAATGGTCTCCAAAAACAAAATGCCTCTTTCACTTGATTATTCAACCATCATTTAATGAGTTCTTAGATTGTGACAGATTCTGTTCTGAGCACTGGCAACATGAGTGAATGATGCATAGAGAACCTGCCTCATGTGCTTATGTTCTAGTGGGGAAGACAGATAACAAATCAGCTAAATAAATGTGGCGATGACAAATGCTAATGAGAAAAAGTAAATCAGAAAAGAGTATAGAATCTATCTTGAATAATAGATCATACACCTTTCATTTTAGATCCTCACCAAACCTAATGAAACTATCCGATTAATATATATTCTTCAGAACCAAATATAACTCCAATTCTATGTTAAAACAGAATATATAATAAAATATAGGTATATATATGTCTTAAAATACACATTTGAATATAGAGTCATCAATATGCCTTCTATACATTAGACATATATATGAAATACATGGTTAGTGAATTAACCCTTGATACATTTTGAGCTAAAAAATAAAGTAACTGAAATCTGTTCAAAATGCAATTCTATGCATCCATGTCCTTCCATAATCACAGAAGTGTAGAGATATTTAACATTAGGTTGAGTCATTTATCTGCACCGGAAGTTGCTAATAGGTGAGCCCATGGATTTTTCTTGCCTGGAATTTTATTTTGTTTACTCTGGGAAATTCAAAAGAGTACGAGTCAATAATTTTGTTAATTGGCAGCTTTCACTTAAAAATTGAGAATGTTAGTCTCTTTTGAAAAAAATAGAGTATGTGAAAACAGTAAATCAGCAACCCCACATGTCAGCAGCTGGCTGGAACTGAGTAACGACGTCTTACACATCAGGGCCATTGGCCCAAGTGAGGCTCCACCACTGAGCTGACTGACTGCCAGCTGTGGTTTATCTTCATGCTTGCTTCCTGTCTGCACCTCCCGCACGTGGGGACATGAAAGGGAACCATACAGGAATATGTTTAGAAGAAGAAACGTTGGGTCAACATAGCGTTTTATAAAAGTAAGCAATATGTCTATAACTTTACTATACAAAACAAAACAATCCTTCCCACCCACATGCAATCTGCCTAGGTCCTGCAGGCATTCAGTTTTGTAATCTCTACGCAACGCTGTCTCACCTTGACCGAGACAGTTGCCCAGGCACTGAAGAACCACAAACATCAGGCTCTTCTCCTTCAGGTGCTTATGATAGAGATATGTGGAAGAATTTGAGAATATGATAAGACAGTAAATTAATATAATTACAGGAGTGATGCAGGTACCAAAATCTATGGGTCATCTAAATTGGCTGAAGCTTCCACTAACTCCAGCCTTGGTGACAGAGCAAGACCCTGTCAAAAAAAAAAAAAAAAAAAAAAAGATAAAAAAAATTAAAGAATTCCTCCAATCCCAAAATAGTTCTATCAGAAGCAAGTTGTTAATTCATTATATTGAGTATTGCACAGCCCCTGAAAATATTAATCATTGAATCAATAGGCTCTAGAATTTTTAAGTGTGCTATAACAAAAATAAGTGCAATAAAGAGAGCAGGAAGACACCTTTGGAGGAAATGGGTAGATTTATGGTCTTGGTTGTGATGGTGGTTTCATCAATGGTGATGAGTTTATCTCCAAACTCATCCTGTTGTATACAGTAAATCTGTACAGCTTTTTGTAGGTCAATCATACATTAATAAAGTGGATTAAAAACTGCTTGGTAGGCTGGACACAGTGGCTCACTTCTGTAATTGTAGCACACTTGGGAGGTGGGAGGATCCCTTGAGCCCAGGAATTCAAGATCAACCTGGGCAACATCATGAGAACCTGTCTCTTAAAAAAAAAAGAAAGAAAGAAAGAAAGAAAAAAACATTAGCCAGATGTGCTGGTACATGCCTGTAGTCCCAGCTACTTGGGAGGCCAGGGTGGGGAGATTACTTGAGCCCAGGAGGCAAAGGTTGCAGTTTGCAGAGATCACACCATTACACTCCACTCCAGACTGGGCGACAGAGCAAGACCCTGTCTCAAAAAAAAAAAAAAAAAAAAAAAAAAAAAAAAGCTTACTTGGAGATTCAGTGTCTCTTAAGAATATTTTCAGAAGCTATCTGAGAAAGAAGTCAATACCCCCTCTTGGAGAAAGGGAATAAATAATGAGAAAATGCTGAGGTTAATAAGGTAATAAAGAAGCAAGGGTGTGTATGTTTTTCCATTTTCACATTTATATGGGTTTTCAGGAAACAACTGACAGCCAGATCAAAGCTAGTCCAGTCATTCCAACACCAAGTCTGTTGGTGGGAGCTAAAAGCACTGTGAGCCTTTCATATCCTCTGTAACATGCCCCTCTGACTCCCTCCTCCCTCTCTTTGCTGTTATTTGAAAGGAGAGACAAACGACCAGCCACGTAAATCATGCAGTGTTGAAAAGGTCACACTAACAGAGCTGGTGACTGCCTTTAAGAGCATGCTGGAAGGATTTAAAACCTCATTACTGTGTCCAGGATTGTAAAGAGAAAATGATAACAGGAGTTTCAATAAGAGTTGAAAATGGAATAGTCGACCATTTTCTTGTTACAGTGAAAATGTGGGATGCTGACACAATGCCAAGCCCAAATGCCATTGCCTCAGGTATGGTAGAGAGACTGTGGACATCCCATTAGAGAGACCGCTCACCCCTCCCCAGAACCCCGCACTGGGAGTAGTCAGCGGCAATGACAGCCTGAACCGGATGCCAGGACTCAAATCTTGATCTTGTCAGTAGCGGACATACTCACCTATGAGTTAGAAAAATTCTGTGTTAATGAAAACACTGAAATAAAATGTATCACAGAAGCGCTACCCATCACCTTTCTCTCCTTTCCAGATTTGCATTCTCCATTTCATGGACTTTATCCTTCCTACGACCCACAGTAATATTCTCAACAATTCATCATTTGAGGACATTTCTAACTCTTGTTCACCTCCAAGTTCACTCCCAATGAATTCCCTTCCCCCCATATTTCTGATCGAAGAGAGCTTAATTACAGTATCTCACCCCCATGGTCAGAACCAACTTTAGAAATCTTCAGGCTCTTTTTATGGAAAGGAATTGAAAACCTTATTATAAGATCTCATGTTCAACATCTTTTATTGTGAGAAATACTGAGTAGAATCTCTGATTCTAAAAATGACTTGTTCTACACAGACTGAGAAGTTACCCTCCCATAACAAAACTTAAGAATTCCTCAATTCAAAAAAGTTCTGATATGGGAAAACCTGGATTTTCATGATAAAAGAAATCCCCTAGTTTTGTCTGATACATGTATAACATCATTCAATTTACAAAAATGTCATTTACTCGTGATTTTTATCAGAACCACTACCTGGGAGTATGTGTTAGGATAGATAAGAAGGAGGCAAAAATAAAACCCCTCCAGCATCCAGACAGGTAGCAGGAATCACTGAAGCAGCTTCAAGGTAAACAATGGGGAATGCCATCAACTGTGGTAAATGGGACTGAACCTCGTCCAGCCAAATCCACAGCTACTGATCAGATGGACATGGCCGTTGCCAGGTGGGAACACTGACACAGTATTTGAATTTTCAAATTGTTTAAGAAAAACAACAAATTTTGAATCTCCTACCTTTTCAATATTAGTAACTAATTAAACATGTTTAAAACAAACAAACAAAATCTTGATTATGTGACTTGGATTCCACTGGAAAGGCACTGAAGTTGGTCTGTATTGCTTTTTATTTGTTTAAGTGTTTTAAATATATAGAACTTTAAGATACAGCTGTTGGCCTGTTTTGCATAATGTTCATTTTTTTCTTTTTTTTAATTATACTCTAAGTTCTAGGGTACATGTGCACAACATGCAGGTTTGTTTGTTCCATATGTATACATGTGCCATGTTGCTGTGCTGCACCCATTAACTCGTCATTTACATTAAGTATATCTCCTAATGCTATCCCTCCCTACTCCCCTCACCCCACAACAGGCCCCGGTATGTGATGTTCCCCTTTCTGTGTCCAAGGGTTCTCATTGTTCAATTCCCAGTCATGAGTGAGAACATGTGGTGTTTAGTTTTCTTGTCCTTGTGATACTTTGCTGAGAATCATGGTTTCCAGCTTCATTCATGTCACTAAAAGGACAAGAACTCATCCTTTTTAATGGCTGCATAGTATTCCATGGTGTATATGTGCCACATTTTCTTAACCCAGTGTATCACTGATGGACATTTGGGTTGGTTCCAAGTCTTTGCTATTGTGAATAGTGCCACAACAAACATATGTGTGCATGTGTCTTTATAGAAGCATGATTTATAATCCTTTGGGTATATACCCAGTAACGGGATCACTGGGTCAAATGGTATTTCTAGTTCCAGATCCTTGAGGAATCACCACACTGTCTTCCACAATGGTTGAACTAGTTTACAGTCCCACCAATAGTGTAAAAGCATTCCTATTTCTCCACATTCTCTCCAGCACCTGTTGTTTCCTGACTTTTTAATGATCACCATTCTAATTGTTGTGAGATGGTATCTCATTGTGGTTTTGATTTGCATTTCTCTGATGGCCAGTGATGATGAGTATTTTTTCATGTGTCTGTTGGCCGCATAAATGTCTTCTTTTGAGAAGTGTCTGTTCACATCCTTTGCCCGTTTTTTGATGGGGTTGTTTGTTTTTTTCTTGTAAACTTGTTTGAGTTATTTGTAGATTCTGGATATTAGCCTTATGTCATATGAGTAGATGGCAAAAAATTTCTCCCATTCTGTAGGTTGGCTGTTCACGCTGATGGTAGTTTCTTTTGCTGTGCAGAAGCCCTTTAGTTTAATTAGATCCCATTTGTCTATTTTGGCTTTTGTTGCCATTGCTTTTGATGTTTTAGCCATGAAGTCCTTGCCCATGCCTATGTCCTGAATGGTATTGCCTAGGTTTTCTTCTAGGGTTTTCATGGTTTTACGTATAATATTTAAGTCTTTAATCCATCTTCAATTAAGTTTTGTATAGGGTGTAAGGAAGGGATCCAGTTTCAGCTTTCTACTTATGGTTAGCCAGTTTTCCCAGCACCATTTATTAAATAGGGAATCCTTTCCCCATTTCTTGTTTTTGTCAGGTTTGTCAAAGATCAGATGGTTGTAGATGTGTGGTGTTATTTCTGAGGGCTCTGTTCTGTTCCATTGGTCTACATCTCTGTTTTGGTACCAGTACCATGCTGTTTTGGTTACTGTAGCCTTGTAGTATAGTTTGAAGCCAGGTAGTGTGATCCAACAGCTTTGTTCTTTTTGCTAAGGATTGACTTGGCAATAAGGGCTCTTTTTTGGTTACATATGAACTTTAAAGTAGTTATTTTCAATTCTGTGAAGAAAGTCATCGGTAGGTTGACTTTCTGATGGGGATGGCATTGAATCTATAAATTACCTTGGACAGTATGGCCATTTTCACAATATTCATTCTTCCTATGCAAGAGCATGGAATGTTCTTCCATTTGTTTGTGTCCTCTTTTATTTTGTTGAGTAGTGGTTTGTAGTTCTCCTTGAAGAGGTCCTTCATATCCCTTGTAAGTTGGATTCCTAAGTGTTTTATTCTCATGATTTGGATCCCTGTTTGTCTGTTATTGGTATAAAAGAACGCCTGTGATTTTTGCACATTGATTTTGTATCCTGAGACTTTGCTGAAGTTGCTTATCAGCTTAAGGAGATTTTGGGCTGAGACTATGGGGTTTTCTAAATATACAATCATGTCTTCTGCAAACAGGGACAATTTGACTTCCTCTTTTCCTAATTGAATACCCTTTATTTCTTTCTTTTGCCTGATTGTCCTGGCCAGAACTTCCAACACTATGTTGAATAGGAGTGGTGAGAGATGGCATCCCTGTCTTGTGCCAGTTTTCAAAGGGAATGCTTCCAGGTTTTGCCCATTCAGTATGATATTGACTGTGGGTTTGTCATAAACAGCTTTTATTATTTTGAGATACGTCCCATGAATACCTAATTTATTGAGAATTTTTAGCATGAAGGGCTGTTGAATTTTGTCAAAGGCCTTTTCTGCATCTATTGAGATAATCATGTGGTTTTTGTCTTTGCTTCTGTTTATATGCTGGATTACATTTATTGATTTGCATACATTGAACCAGCCTTTGCATCCCAGAGATGAAGCCCACTTGATCATGGTGGACAAGCTTTTTGATGTGCTGCTGGATTCAGCTTGCCAGTATTTTATTGAGGATTTTTGCATTGAGGTTCATCAGGGATATTGGTCTAAAATTCTCTTTTTTTGTGTGTCTCTTCCAGGTTTTGGTATCAGGATGATTCTGGCCTCATAAAATGAGTTAGGGAGGATTCCCTCTTTTTCTAGTGATTAGAATAGTTTCAGAAGGAATGGTACCAGATCCTCTTTGTACCCCTGGTAGAATTCAGCTGTGAATCTGTCTGGTCGTTGACTTTTTTTTTGGTTTGTAGGCTATTAAATATTGCCTCATATTCAGAGCCTGTTATTGGTCTTTTCAGGGATTCAACTTCTTCCTGGTTTAGTCTTGGGAGGGTGTGTGTGTCTAGGAATTTATCCATTTCTTCTAGATTTTCTAGTTTATTTGCATAGAGCTGTTTATAGTATTCTCTGATGGTAGTTTGTATTTCTGTGGGATCGGTGGTGATACCCCTTTATCATTTTTTATTGCGTCTGTTTGATTCTTCTGTCTTTTCTTCTTTTTTAGTCTTGCTAGCAGTGTATCAATTTTGTTGATGTTTTCAAAAAACCAGCTCCTGGATTCATTGATTTTTTGGAGGGTTTTTTGTGTCTCTATCTCCTTCAGTTCTGCTCTGATCTTAGTTATTTCTTGCCTTCTGCTAGCTTTTGAATTTCCTTGCTCTTGCTTCTCTAGTTCTTTTAATTGTGATATTAGGGTGTCAATTTGAGATCTTTCCTGCTTTCTCTTGTGGGCATTTAGTGCTATAAATTTCCCCCTACACACTGCTTTAAATGTGTCCCAGAGATTCTGCTATGTTGTGTCTTTGTTCTCATTGGTTTCAAAGAACATCTTTATTTCTGCCTTCATTTTGTTATGTACCCAGGAGTCATTCAGGAGCAGGTTGTTCAGTTTCCACGTACTTAAGTGGTTTTGAGGGAGTTTCTTAATCCTGAGTTCTAGTTTGATTGCACTGTGGTCTGAGAGACACTTTGTTATAATTACTGTTCTTTTATATTTTCTGAGGAGTGCTTTACTGCCAACTATGTGGTCACTTTTGGAATAAGTGTGATGTGGTGCTGAGAAGAATGTATATTCTGTTGATTTGGGGTGGAGAGTTCTGTAGATGTCTAATAGGTCCAGTTGGTGCAGAGCTGAGTTCAATTCCTGGATATCTTTGTTAACTTACTCTCTCATTGATCTGTCTAATGTTGACAGTGGGGTGATAAAGTCTCCCATTATTATTGTGTGGGAGTCCTAGTGTCTTTGTAGGTCTCTCAGGACTTGCTTTATGAATCCAGGTGCTCCTGTATTGGGTGCATATATATTTAGGATAATTAGCTTTTCTTGTTGAATTGATCCTTTTACCATTATGTAATGGCCTTCTTTCTCTCTTTAGATCTTTGTTGGTTTAAAGTCTGTTTTATCAGAGACTAGGATTGCAACCCCTGCCTTTTTTTGTTTTGCATTTGCTTGGTAGATCTTCCTCCATCTCTTTATTTTGAGCCTATGTGTCTCTTTGCACATGGGATGAGTCTCCTGAATACAGCACACTGATGGGTCTTGACTCTTTATTCAATTTACCAGCCCGTGTCTTTTAATTGGAGCATTTAGCCCATTTACATTTAAGGTTAATATTGTTATGTGTAAATCTGATCCCATCATTATGATGTTAGCTGGTTATTTTGCTCATTAGTTGATGCAGTTTCTTCCTAGTATCAATGGTCTTTACAGTTTGGCATGTTTTCGCAGTGGCTTGTACCTGTTGTTCCTTTCCATGTTTAGTTCTTCCTTCAGGAGCTCTTGTCGGGCAGGCCTAGTGGTGACAAAATCTCTCAGCATTTGCTTGTCTGTATAGGATTTTTTTTCTCCTTCATTTATGAAACTTAGTTTGACTGGATATGAAATTCTGGGTTGAAAATTCTTTAAGAATGTTGAATGTTGGCCCCTACTCTCTTCAGGCCTGTAGAGTTTCTGCCGAGAGATCTGCTGTTAGTCTGATGGGCTTCCCTTTGTGAGTAACCCAACCTTTCTCTCTGACTGCCCTTAACATTTTTTCCTTCATTTCAACTTTGGTGAATCTGACAATTATGTGTCTTGGGGTTGCTATTCTCAAGGAGTATCTTTGTGGCATTCTCTGTATTTCCTGAATTTGAATGTTGGCCTGCCTTGCTAGGTTGGGGAAGTTCTCCTGGGTAATATCCTGAAGAGTGTTTTCCAACTTGGTTATATTCTCCCAGTCACTTTCAGGTACACCAATCAGATGTAGATTTGGTCTTTTCACATCGTCCTATGTTTCTTGGAGGCTTTGTTCATTTGTTTTTACTCTTTTTTCTCTAAACTTCTCTTCTCGCTACATTTCATTCATTTGATCTTCAATCACTGATACCCTTTCTTCCAGTTGATTGAATTTGCTACTGAAGCTTGTGCATTCATCACGTGGTTCTCGTGCCATGGTTTTCAGTTCCATCAGTCACTTAAGTACTTCTCTACTCTGGTTATTCTAGTTAGCCATTCATCTAATCTTTTTTCAAGGTTTTTAGCTTCTTTGCAATGGGTTCAAACTTCCTCCTTTAGCTCAGAGAAGTTTGGTCCTCTGAAGCCTTCTTCTCTCAACTCATCAAAGTCATTCTCCGTCCAGCTTTGTTCTGTTGCTGGCGAGGAGCTGTATTCCTTTGGAAGGGGAGAGGCTCTCTGACGTTTAGAATTTTCAGCTTTTCTGCTCTGTTTTTTCCCCATCTTTGTGGTTTTATTTACCTTTGGTCTTTGATGATAGCGACATACAGATGGGATTTTGGTGTGGATGTCCTTTCTGTTTGTTAGTTTTCCTTCTAATCGTCAGGACCCTCAGTTGCAGGTCTTTTGGAGTTTGCTGGAGTCTCCACTCCAGACCCTGTTTGCCTGGGTATCAGCACCAGAGGTTGCAGAACAGCAAATATTGCTGAACAGAAAATGTTTCTGCCTGATCGTTCCTCTGGAAGCTTTGTCTCAGAGGGGTACCTAGCCGTGTGAGGTGTCAGTCTGCCCCTACCGGGGGGTGCCTCCTAGTTAGGCTACTCAGGGGTCAGAGACCCACTTGAGGAGGCAGTCTGTCCATTCTCAAATCTCAAACCCCATGCTGGGAGAACCACTACTCTCTTCAAAGCTGTCAGATAGGGACATTTAAGTCTGTAGAGGTTTCTGCTGCCTTTTGTTTGGTTATGCCCTGCCCCCGAGGTGGAGTCCATAGAGTCAGGTAGGCCTCCTTGAGCTGCGGTGGGCTCCACCTAGTTAGGGCTTCCTGATGTCTTTGTTTACCTACTCAAGCCTCAGCAAGGGTGGGTGCCCCTCCCACAGCCTCGCTGCCACCTTGCAGTTTGATCTCAGACTGCTGTGCTCGCAATGAGTGAGGCTCTGTGGTCATGGGACCCTCCGAGCCAGGTGCGAGGTATAATCTCCTGGTGTGCCATTTGCTAAGACCATTGGAAAAGCGCAGCATTAGGGTGGGAGTTACCTGATTTTCCTGGTGCCATCTGTCACAATTTCCCTTGGCTAGGAAAGGGAATTTCCTGACCCCTTGACCTTCCCAGGTGAGGTGATGCCTCGCCCTGCTTTGGTTCATGCTCGGTGGGCTGCACCCACTGTCCTGCACCCACTGTCCGACAAGCCCCAGTGAGATGAACCCGGTACCTCAGTTGTAAATACAGAAATCACCCGTCTTCTGCATTGCTCATGCTGGGAGCTGTGGACTGGAGCTGTTCCTATTCGGCCATCTTGGAACCACCCCGCATCATGTTCTAATTCTTATTAAAAGCTCTTTCTTGCTCCACACGCTCTGCCAAAAATTAGAAATAGGTTTCATCTCAGTTTCATTTCCAATCAATCAGAAAGGCAGCCTCAGAGTTCTGTCTGTGGAAGAAATGGGCTCTAGCTGGAAGGAGTGCTGGGATTGATTAGTGATGTCTTCCATGAGCACATGAGGTGGGTGGTAACATGCACATCTTGTCTCCACCATTCTGGGCTCCTAAATTAAGTCCAAATGTCAACATATATTTCAAAGTATTTGAAGACTCTACTTACATTTATAGTCTCACACACTGCCACTTCTTTCCCCCAGAATGCACCTTATCAAAAAGACCCTTCCCCTGCACAAATGTACAAGAAGAGATGAATCACACATCACGTCCCCACATTTCTCCAAACTTTTGATATGAGTCCAACTGCCTGATATACAATCCTTGCTTTTGTTTGCCGGGTGAACCCATACTCAAATAGCACCTCCTCTGTATGTCTGTCCTGAATCTTTGTTCTTAATTCCTACATGCTTCCATTATACTTCATTACCATATCAACAGAAGAGTTTTTGAAACTGTATTATGTCTCCCATAATACAGCATGAGCCATTCAAGGTCATAAATCATGTCTTAATTATGTGACTAACTAGCCAATAACAGATTCAGTGTTTGTTGAATAAATAAATGGGTAAATAAAGCAATTATCTTCTAATATACAAAATATTTTAACAATGGCATCTCTTAGGTCCAATTTTACCAAACTTCAGTTAGTTGTGTGGTACTTTCACAATCTCTGCCATGTCCACATTCCAAAAATTACTTAAAAGTTTTAGTGTCACCAAAAGGAACACAGCATATCAGCTTTAAAATAAGAAAGTGAGAAACCCTATTGGTGATTGATGTGATCTGATCTTTCCTTCCAACCACTGTGGCAGAAGGCAATGTTCACCTACTAAAATACTATGCACATGGACACAGCTGACCACACACCTATAATTCAAACAATAATATATTTTGCATTGTCTTCATGT
This sequence comes from Macaca fascicularis, assembly GCF_037993035.2. Lineage (NCBI taxonomy): Eukaryota > Metazoa > Chordata > Mammalia > Primates > Cercopithecidae > Macaca > Macaca fascicularis. Next base: position 133,488,331 of record NC_088385.1, on the reverse strand, counting down.
CATATTATTTTCTAATAAACATTCAAATAAATATAGAAGTATTGATATAATTTTAAAAATTGCCCCTTTACCACCAGAAACCATTTTATAAACCTACAGAGTCACACTAGCCATGTTTGAGGAAACAATGATGTCAGTGATTTGTTTCTTGAAAGCACACAATGTGTCCATTTGCAAAGCTTTTTGACACATCACAGGAATGATCCATTAATCACGCTGAAGATGACACTGACTTGAGGATATCTATTTTATGGATGATTAAATAGGAGCCCTAGGAATACAGCATTTCCTCTTAGTGAGCGTCATGACAATAGCTCCAATAGAGGTAGTGACACACAATTCTTATACCCTAAGTGCCAGTCACCAACACCTTGTGTACATCAGATTTATTTTAACCAAATTACAACCTCCCTTTGTCCTTTACAAGTGGCATTGATTATTGATTCTCCCCTCTCTCACAAAGAAGTACAACTCAAAATCATAGCAATCATTTTTAATAAACGGATGCCTATGCCCAGTGTCCCCTGCCACAACAGACCATTTGACCTATTACATGCCACAGCAGGCAGGCAGACTAGGTGTCTTCCAGGCCTAGAAGAGTACACAGGGGCAGAATGTTCTTTGGAAGCCAGGGGCTGGTACACCTGGCCTGGATTTTATGCACACAGATTCTGTGTGTCATCCTATCGCCACTCCCTTGACACAGCAAGAACACACTTAGCTGTTCCAAAAACAGCCCAGGGAAATTCACCCAGGAAACGCCATCATCCTGCAACTGTAAAAAGTCTACTGCAGTCCAAAACTTGATTTCACACTTAACCCCCAAGATTCCTGCCTTGCACTAAAGTCTCAACCGCTTTGCTTCTTTGATCTCTCCCTTGTCTCAATAATACTTATAATTAAAATAAAATGGAAACACCATCTTTGATATAAGCTATCACATTTTAAAATCATTTCATAAAATTACTTTGGTGACTTCTAAACCTTAGCCATTTGTGTATTGTAGCGAAGGTTTTTGCCATGTTCTTATATCACCTTTTATCTTAATTCTTTTAAGAATTTCCTTTAAATTGGCATTGCTCTTTTCTCTATTTAACAAAACTCTAGAGAACTCATTATGAAAGTGCATGTTGTACATGATAGCTTTATGGTTTTCATAAAAATATGTATATATGTGTATACATATACATCTATATAGACAATCACCCAAGTATGGGAATTTTTTAAGAAGCTGATCTCAGCACCTTCTAAAATAATTATCACCTTGCTAATCCACATCCTGCCAAAAATTTAATTTATTTTCAAGAATTTTCTTAAAATTCTCTCTTAAATAAAATCCTCCGGTAGTTTTTCAGTGATAATAGGATACAGTCCAAACCCCTTGGCTTAGCTAAAGTGACCATAACAATTTAGCTTCTATGTGTACTTCCAAACTCACATCTTCACCCATTTCCTATCTTTTTTGGTTGGTTTGTTAACTAGCTGATTCACTCTTATATAAATATCAAGGACAAGCTCAACCCTTGCCCAAGTCACCAAAATAGAGTTTAGTAACAACCTGTGCTAAGTTTTCTTTTCTGTCGCACCTAAATTCTGAAAGAAGGCCTAGGTATCAAAAAAAAAAAAAAAAAAAAGTCCTGTTTTTTAAGATATCCCAGACTCAATGAATAAGTTTGGAAACAATTTAGTCTTTACCTTGCTTCCTTGAATCAAAAGTTTTTGCAGAATTGATCTCATTGTTTTTTTTTGTGTGTGTGTGTGTGTGTGTGTGTGACTTCATGGCAATCCTCTTGTTTACTTCTAATCAGGGACGGTTATACACAGGAGTGGTCACAGGCCCCATCAGAACACACCAACGCCTTCAGTACAACCCCCTTTACCCTCTGTAGCCATTAGACCAGTGCTGGCAACTGAGGCTGAGTGATATGGTTTGGCTGTGTCCCCACCCAAATTTCATCTTGAATTGTAGTTCCCATAATCCCCCATGTGTCATGGAAGAGACCCAGTGGGAGGTAACTGATTCATGGGGGTGGTTTCCCCCATGCTATTCTCATGATGGTAAGTGAGTTCTCACAAGATCTCATAGTATTATAAGAGGTTTCCCCCTTTGCTCAGCTCTCATTCTTTTCTCTCCTGCCACCATGTGAAGAAGGACATGTTTGCTTCCTTTTCCTCCATGATGGTAAGTTTCCTGAGGCCTCCCCAGTCATGCAGAACTGTGAGTCAATTAAACCTATTTCCTTTATAAATTACCCAGTCTCAGTCAGTTCTTCTCAGCAAGGTGAGAATGGATTAATACACTGAGCCAATTCTCTGTTCTTGGAAGTTTTGAACTGATGCTGGTAAGAAAAATTATTTTCTTTTCTTATTGCAAGGCTGTACAAATTTAAACCTAGGTCTGCACTTGGCTTTGATCCCTGCCTAATGGAGAAGTTCCTCTGGAGAAATAAAATTCATTAAAAAAAACAAAAACATAAGTGACATCTCCTGACATAGATCCTTTTCTTGTCACTCTCACCATGAAGGCCCCAATCTTTTGCAATTTGCTTTGAGAGTGAATAAATTCCTTTTTGTCCATTTCTTTTGAGAGCAGACTTAGATTGACCTTGCCACTTATTATGAGAAAACTGGATTAATTCACTTTTATGTCTAATTGTGAAGGCCATACCCTGAGGCTGAATACTCTGCTCTTCTCCTTGAGGCAAATAAATATTGAAAGAAATAAATGTTGACATCACACAGCATCTGTACTACAAAAGGGGAAGGTTTACTTCAAGTAAATTGATTTTTATTTGTACATTGCCTATACTGAAGCAAATGTCAAATGCATTTCCTTCTTCCTTTTATTTTGTTCTTATTCTTGTAATCGTTACAGCTTCATCTTTATAGTTAAATCTTGGAACTACAGGGCCCATTAGACATGACTTTCTGATATAACTCTATTAAGGTTTCATGTTTTATTCAGACTAGAAATGTAGGCCTATTGATTGAACTTTAAATAGCACATTATTCGATTAGAGTAGATCTTTGCTTCTCTGTAATTTGCAGGCTCCGTGTGTCTAACAGGGCTTCGTCACTAAAGTCATATAGATTGGTGCAAATCACCGATTTTTCAGTGGACTAGTGAACAATGCAGAACACAAGTAGATTCCCGTTGCATCAACCTGAAGGGAAGTCTTCTTCAACAAGTAAGGCCTGTGTCTAGTTTTTTGTCCATGCGCTTCATTGTCAGCAAAACAGGCAAAATCTAATTGCTCTATAAAGAGAATAGCTCTAATGTGTTGGTGCGGATCAACATGTAAGTGTTTACCCTTCTCCACTGTTTTTTCAGAGAACCAAAATCTCCTAGTGCTTTCTCCTTCAGCATGCATGTGTACCGCAATCCCTCAGCCATCATTGTAAAAATGTTGTTCAATCAAATCGCTGTGTCTCCCAACATCTACACACTACAAAGGGCCCTTCTTCCCAACTCCAGTTAAGAATCTTGAGATCGACTAAGTCTTTTATAAATTTTATAGAAAATATCATGGCCGGCAGTGCACACCCAACAGAACACATATCCTGGAGTAAGGTAAACTCAAACTCAACACCTGTTTCCATTAGACACTAAACCTCTTTGAACCTTAATCTCTCTGTCCATAAAATTGAGATAATATAATTTACTATAAAGGATTACTATGACCTTTACATAAAATAACCAACCTAGAAGATATTCTAGGAGATTGTCAAGCACCTGCAAGTTATCAAAAAAATTTGAGTCTCCATTCCCTCCAATTATGATTTGAGAGAGGTAAAGGACAATCTGAAAAAAAAAAAGTGGGGGGTGTGGGAGGAGGTTGGCAACTTTCTAACATTTTTGTTGTTGTTGTTGTTGTTGTTGTTGAGACAGAATCTTGCTCTGTTGCCCAGGCTGGAGTGCAATGGCATGATCTTGGCTCACTGCAACCACCACCTCTCAGGTTCAAGTGATTCTCCTGCCTCAGCCTCCCGAGTAGCTGGGACTACAGGCGCCCACCACCACACCCGGCTACATTTTTGTATTTTTAGTTGAGACGGGGTTTCACCATGTTGACCAGGCTGGTCTCGAACTCCTGACCTTGTGATCTGCCCGCCTTGGCCTTCCAAAGTGCTGGGATTACAGGCATGAGCCACTGCACCTGGTCTAACAAGTAATTCTTAATAAAAGATTAGACACATGTTCATTTGGATTGAATGTTTCTGAATATATAACATGGTCCTAATACTTTGCTATAGAAGGTAGAATAGTGTTGGGTGCTCTCTGATCATAGGATGATGATGTAAAATTGTAATGGTCTCTCTTTGCAATTATATAATAGCACATATTTATACACTGTGAGAGGAATCCTCCTTGAAGTACCTAGGGGACATGAGAATTTATTTGTGTGAGTTACTTGAACCAGAAGAGTAAATTGAAGCCAGAGATGGTAAGTGGTTCAATAACATCAAGCATCAAAGTGGCAAACCATCATCTCCTGACACCATAATCTATGGTTTTATTTTTTCCTGCCAATTCTTTACAAATAAAATACATCGAAACAAAAACAATGTGTAATCATAATAACTACTGACATGTATCCATGGCTCACCTTATGTCAGACCTTGTAATAATGTTTTGAATTTGCTGCCTTGCTTCCGCTATCTTGTTTATACAGTCAATGCTCTCTGCTACAGACTCAGTATAGGAGAGAACAGTTGTTTCAGCCCCAGTATTAGCTACGGCAAAATAACTGGGGAACCATGACCAGCAAATCTGCAGATTTTCTTAGCATTCGTATTACAACCTCACCAGGCTTTCAATAATGAGTATGAAAAATGTACAGGCCAAGCAAGTTGGTTTTCAGATAAAGGGAAAGCTCGAAAAATGGATAACTATCATGTTTTTGCACAATTATACTCAAAAGAAAATAAATCAGGACTGCGACTCCCATATTAACTCAATGATACACTCTAAATATAATGGACAATATTTGATTTGTCATTCAGTGCTTGGTAACATATTTATTGGGAAATTATAAGGTGAAAGCCTTGGTTAATAAGAATGGCTGTTGGCAGGCCAGAGCATCACAAGTTCACTTTATTGGACAGTACTTTGGGTCCAATGCTTTAATTTTAAAAATGTGATACAAATCATGTGAGATTTGGATAAGTTGGCCTGAGAAGTGATCAATAACATAAAGACACTTTGTTTTGTTTTAGTTTTTTTTTTTCTTTTCAACTTTTATTTTGGATTTAGGGGGTATATGTGAAGGTTTGTTACATGTGTAAATTGCCTGTTGCTGAGGTTTCGTATATGGATAATCCCATCACCCAGGTAGTGAGCAGAGTACCCCACAGGTAGTTTTTCAGCCCACATGTCCCTCCTTCCCTCTCCCCTCTAATAGTCCCCAGTGTCTATTGTTCCCATCTTTACATCCATGTATACTCAATGTTTAGCTCCCACTTATAAGTGAGATCATGTGGTATTTGGTTGTCTGTTCCTGCATTAATTCACTTAGGGTAATGGCCTTCAGGCAGCTTCCATGTTGCTGCAAAGGACATGATTTTATTCTTTTTAATGGCTGCCTAGAGTTCCACTGTGCACACGAACCACATTTTCTTGATCAGATCCACTGTTGATGGGCATGTAAGATGACTCCAGGTCTTTGCTATTGTAAATAGTGCAGAAGTAAACATCCAAGTGCATATGTCTTTTTGGTATACACCCAGCAATGGGACTGCTGGGTTAAATGGTAGTTCTGTTTTAGGTTATTTGAGAAATCTTGACACTGCTTTCTACAGTGGCTGAAGTAATCTGCATTCCTACCAACAGTGTGTAAGCATTCCCTTTTCTCTGTAGCCTGGCAAACATATGTTATTTGTTTAACTTTCTAAAAATCACCATTCTGACTGCTATGAGATGTTCTTTCATTGTGGATTTGATTTGCCTTTCTCTGATGATTAGCGATGATGAGCATTTTTTAATATATATTTTTTTAGTGATGATGAGCATTTTTTAAATATATTTTTGACCACTTCTATGTCTTCTTTTAAGAAGTGTTTATTCATGTCTGTTGCCCATTTTAAAAATTTGATTATTTGTTTTTTGCTTGTTAATTTGTTTAAGTTCCTTATAGATTCTGGATATCAGACCTTTGTCAAGTGCACAGTTTTCAAATATTTTCTCCCATTCTGTAGGTTGTCTGTTTACTCTGTTGATAATTTCTTTTGCTGTGCAGAAGCTCTTTAGTTTAGTTAGGTCTCACTTGTTAATTTTTGGTATCATTGCAATTTTTGTTTTTGTTGCAATAGCTTTCTTCAATTTACTTAGCTATAAGTTCTTAAACTATTCCAAAAAATCAAGAAGGGGCTCCTCCTTAACTTATTCTGGCAGAGACACAACAACAAAAAGAAGAAAAATTCAAGCCAATATCCCTGATGGACAGAGATGCAAAAATCTTCAACAAAATGTCAGCAAACCAAATCCAGGAACACATCAAAAAGTTAATTCACTACAATAAAGTAGGCTTTACCCCTGGGATGTAAGGTTTCTTCAACATATACAAATCAATAAATGTGAATCATGACATAAACAGAATAAAAAACAAAAATCAAATTATCATGTTAATACATGCAGAAAAAGGCTTTAATAAAATCCAACATCTCATCATGATAAAAACCCTTAACAGAGTAGGCATCAAAGGAACAGACATCAAAATAATAAGAACCGTCTATGACAAACCTATAGCCAATAACATACAGAACAGACAAAAACCATAACCATCCACTTGGGAACTGAAATTAGACAAGGATACCCACTCTCATCACTCCTATTCAACACAGTACTGGAAGTCCTAGCCAGAGCAACTGGGCAAGAGAAATAAATAAAATTCATCCAAATAGGAAAAGAAGAAGTAAAACTATCTCTCTTCATTGATGATATGATTCTATACCTAGAAAACCCTAAAGTCTCTCCCAAAAGGCTCACACAACCAATAAGGAAATTCAACAACATTTCAAGATACAAAATCAACATACAAAAATCTGTGGCATTTCCATACACCAATAATGTTCCAGATGACAGCCAAATCAAGAACACAATCACATTTAAAATAGCCACAAAAAATGAAGTACCTAGGTATTTATTTAACCAAGGAGGTGAAAGATCTCTACAAGAAGAACTACAAAATACTCTTGAAAGAAAGCAGAGATGACACAAATAAATGGAAAAATATCTTATACTCATAGATTGGAAAAATCAACATTATTTAAATGGACATACTGCCCAAAGTAATTTACAGATTCAATGCTATTTCTATCAAAATACCAATGCCATTTTTCATAGAATTAGAAATAAACTATTTTAAAATTCACATGGAACCGAAAAAGCCAGAATAGCAAAAGCATCCTGAACAAAAATAACAAAGCTGTAAGCATCACATCACCCAACTTCAGACTATACTATAAGGCTAAAATAACCAAAACGGCATGGTACAGTTAAAAAAAATAGACACACAGGCCAATGGAACATCATAAAGAACCCAGAAATAAAGTTGAATGCCTACAGTCATCTGACCTTCAACCAAGTCAACAAAAATATGCAATGGGGAAAAGACTCCTTATTCAATAAATAGTGCTAGGATAATTGGCTAGGCATATGCAAGAAAATAAAACTGGACCCCTACCTTTCACCATATATAAAAATTAACAAGATATACTAAAGATTTAAATGTAAGACCTCAAACTTAAAAAATCCTAGAAGAAAACCTAGGAAACACCCTTCTCCACATTGGCTTTGATAACGACACTTTGTTACTTAACATATTTATTTGGGATAGGCGGTCTTCAAGAAAGTTAAGACAATTCTTCAGGGAGTTAAAGAAATGAAAATAAAGAGGGCTGTTGGAATCTGTTATTTTCTTATCATTGTAGCTTTGTCCATAAGTGGTAGTGCTATTTCCATTGCAAATTAAATCCAAACGGCAGTTTACAAGATGTAATTAGGAAAGAATGAATAAAGGATATGAACAGAAATGATCTTTTTCTGCTAGCTGTCTGTTCACTTGACAATAGAAGTAGAAGAGAGACTTTCTTTTGTTTAATGAGTGTTCTGTGTAATCTGAACGTTTCCTTTGCTTTATAATCCTGTGGTGTTCTTAGCTTACTATGATTTATATTTCCTCCAGTTCCTAGAGCCAGGAATATCTTCTGAGCATTCATATTCTCTGAGTGATATACATCCGTGAAAAGCCATTAAATTATCAAATCCCCTGCATATTTAGGGAACAACATGACTTAATCAGAGGTGTTATCTCTCCTCTTGCCTCTATTTGTGCATTTTTTTTTTTTTTTTGGCTAAAAATGAATTGCAGGTTTTTATTTGTGATATTCCTTTGTATGTCCCTTAATTCCTAATATAAGTAGATTTATATTCAATTATTTTCCAAGTTTTAGAAAATATTTAGAAAAAACCAGAGGACACATTTTTATCTTTGACAATATCTTTAAACTCAGATCTTACTTAAAACAAGTCAGTTTGTGGACAATTCAAGAGCAGAAAAGTTAAAGAAATAAAAAGTCCCCGAAATAAATAACCTCACTATTCACCAGGAGCTGTGTTCAGTGGAAAATTGTACTGTTCTATTTATGTGGTAGGTAAAAGAATGTGTACCAGAGTTCAAACCATGATTCTGTTCCTTACCATTTGTGTTAATCACAGGATAAATGACTTCACTTCGTTGTGCATCCCTACTATATCCCACATAGAGTTTTCCGTCTATAAAATGGGATTCATAATAGTAGTTAACTCAAGGTGGTGCTGTGAGGATTAAACAAGTTAAAACACATGAATCACTGACAACAGTGCCTGGCACATTAGCACATAATAAGTGCCCAATCAGTATAAAGCATCATTGATATTATGTGCAAAGGTGATGCTGTGGTTTGGATGTTTGTCTACCCAAACCTCACGTTGAAATTTGATCCCAATGTTGGAGCTATGGTCTAATGGGATGTGTTTGGGTCATGGGGGTAGATCCTTCGTGAATAGATTAATGCCACGTCTGTGGGAATCTGGGAGTGAGTGAGTTCTCACTCTATTAGTTCCCTTAAGAGCTGGTTGTTAAAAAGAAGCCTGGAACCTCCCTCACTTTCCTCCTTCTCTCACCACGTGATCTCTGCACACACTGGCAGCCCCTCACCCTCTGATATAAGTGGAAGCTTATGGTTCTGCAGGTTGATATCTTCTTGCAAAACCCGAAGCTGTACTGAAGAACTGAAGCCAATCTAATTCTAAAACCTTTTCTTTTCCCCGTATCTAGGAATATCATTTTCTAGGGTAAATATGCTTTCCTAATGGAAAACATGGACCTCTTTAGAATCAGAAATCTCATCTGTACCTGAACCGGATTTCAACCCCCGAATCCTGAATTTGAATTGACGATCTAAAAGAATAAGGTTTTCAGGAGATCTTGGGAGGAAGTGAGTCTATTTTGCATCAGGGAGGAGCATAAATAATCTTTGATCAGGGGTATTCATTGAGTGTGGGCTGCATTTAGTGACCAACTTGTCATGAATAAAATGTGTCAAAAGTTATAGTGTTGTTGGGATTCAGAGATAAACATCACTGTGACATCTTCCTCTCTCTTTTAAATCCTTCACATTGCAGGCAGCCAGCTGCCATGTCATGAAAACTTTTAAGTGATCCTATGAAGAGGCCCAAGGCGTGAGGAACTGAGACCTCATGATAACATCCAGCATGAATTTAGCTGTGGGAGCCAGTTACGTTGGAAGTGGATTTTGTAGCCCCAGGCAAGACTGGAGATGACTGAAGCTTTTGTGAACATCTTCACTGCAATATCATTACATACCCTGAGCCTGAGTCAGACAATTGAACCTTTCCCAGATTCCTGACCCTCAGAAACTCTATTCTAATAAATTCTTATTTTTCTACATTGCTAAGTTGTAGGGTGATTTGTATATAGCAACAGGTAATTGGCACAATTAGACACTCAGTAGGTATTTGGTCACATAAAGTATGCCTCAAATAGTTTGCAAATGCCTCCAGAGGTTTGCCATAGTTCCCCCAACATGGTAGGTTTTCTATCAGGATTTGCTGACCGACTGTGTTCGTCCTAAAAAAAAATTAGGGAATTTTCATGGGAAACTGAATGGATAGCTGTGATTATTTGCCTATCCATTTCCTCGGTTTTTCCCGAGGATGGACTCTCAAGAGAGTTGAACTCTCAGTTCCACATATGGATATGCGGCACAGGTCTAGCCAGTGGACATACTTCATGTTATGTCCACAGTTTCACTGATTCAGAAATGGGCACTACACCCCAGTCTGTTTAATCAGGTAATTCTTGGTGCATTGACAGAGAACAAACACTGGCTTCTCACTGGACTAGAAGCTAGAAAAATATGAACCCCGAACCCTTGGGAACCCTCCACACAGAAGGAGCCTGATTGGGAATAAAGACTACACAGAGGGCGTCAGTATTGAGAAACAGAGAAAACAGGTCCTAGAGAAGGCTGCGGTCCAACTTTGCAATAAACCTTAAAAGCTCTCTTCAGGTACATGATCCAGCTAATTTCATTTTTGGCTTAAAATTTGATTTGTGCTTTCATTAGTTGTAACCAAAAATGTTTAACTAATACAGGTTGTGTTCTAGGCCTGCCAGGCCATTGCTCCCTACCCAACTGTCTACATCTTCTCTACTTAAATCTTCATTGATGCCTTTAACTCATTTAAGGTGCTCAAAATATCCTCTTTAGAGCACCCCATTCAGAAAACACCACCTCCCATCTTACCCTTTCTGTAAATCCAACGTTTTGGGAAGTCTTGGGCAGTGAGCTTTTTTCTAGTTGCTGTGTTCTAACCCAGGCTACGCAGATGTTATTTCAAAGCCAATGTTTTTTGCCCTATTTAGGAGCCGTTTGCTACACATTTCTAAGCAAGCAGCAGGACAACTTTAAATTTCCATATGACAGCTCATCCATCACATGTTGCCTTAAGCACTCATAAGCCAGGTCCACAAAGTGCTTTCCCCGGGCCAGGAAGACTTAAGCATATTAATGTTTTTATTAAGTCTTTAGCATTTCATTATTGCCTAGTCCAGCTGAAGTTAGAGGCCTGGGCATTTAATTATCACATCTATAAGTTGGTGGGCACTCTCTCTGTGCCGTTATAGATCCATTTATGTTTCTTTTTCAAGAATGAAAGGAATTCAGTACTTGCTAATGATGCATGACAGTCTTCTGCAGTCCGGAAAGCCACAATTTATTGACAAATGATATAATTACTGACCCATAAATGCATAAGACCATCGTTTATCAGAAAAAGAGACATGAAAAGATGACTACTCTTGAAATCCATGCTTTTATCCTTCCTGTGATGACCTTCAAAGAAACTTGACAATGAGAAGACAACATGCCTTTCAGGTGATGTGGTTGAAAACAATAGTGTGTTATAAATATTAGAAAAGCTCATTATCAACCAACTGACCCCTCCTGTGGGGAAGCAATAGGAATGGCATTTTGTTACTGTTCATGAGATGTTCCTCCCACCATGTTGGACACAAACTCCAAGGAAGATGAAGCCATCATGCACAGGGATATGAATGCAGGCTCAGAGCCAGCAGGCTGAGTGGAAACCCGAGCTCCACCACCCACCAGCTGTGTAACCTTTAGGAAGTTACTTACCCTCTAATACTTCTGATTTTTCATGTATAAAATTTAGGTAAAAGCCTTACCTACCTTAAAGTCTTACATGAGGCAGACATATGTCAATGCTACTAACGTGCTTGGCCAATAATAAAAGTCAGCTCCCTTAGCTACAACTGCTAAGTAAATGACTAAGGGTAGAAGCCATATGCATTCCATTTTTGTAACATCCTAAGCCCCATAAGCACTACACTGAACACAATATGTGGTCAGTGAATGTTTTTGGGGAAAAATGCTTTCCATGAGGACAAAAAACCAAAACAAAAACAAAGAAAACCCCTAGATCTAAGTATGCAATTCCAAGTCTCCACCCAATAAAAACTCATTTGACTGTAGAGAGCTCCTTCTTTCTTTGATTTCCTCCATTGAAAAGGAATTCACAGGAGATGCTCCAGAAAGTTATGGAACAATTTAGGCAACCACATATTCCATTATTGGACCAACGTCTTTCCTTCCTTCCCTCCCTCCATCCCCCTTCCCTCTTTCCCTCCTTTCCTCTTTCCCTCCTTCCTCCCTTCCTTCTTTCCCTCCTTCCTTTTCTCTTCCTTATTTCTTCCAACTATGTCCACTGTGTACTTACAGCATCCCAGGCACTCTGCTAAGCAATGGGAAATCCACTGTTTCATAAAAACACAGTCCTAGAACCCATGAAGCTTCCAATCAATTAGAAACTAAAACTTATAGATATACATATGAATACCTACATAGACATATGACAGATTAAACATTGTGCTGTCTTTTTACAAATACTGTATGACTTGATTCTTGCCTGATGAGAATGAATTACACACATATTAAACACATAAAAATTCAATTATATGTGCTGAGAATAAAAGATCATAAGAAAAAATTAAAACCTATCTATGATGCCTTTGATACCCCTTTTAAACTAGACTTTGAGTTTAGGACCCAGAGAGTTTAGCAACAGCTAAATGCAAGAGAAAAAAGAAAATTAATTCTTGAATGTTGAGTTTCGAAGAGCCCGAGTCCTTGTGATTTAAGTTTAATTTACGGAATTTCAAAGGGTCATTTTCATTAGTGAAAAAGTCTGCCTCAGGAATGCTGATTTAGAACTAATCTCTGCATACAGTACAATTCCATTAGACCATTACCATCTCCATATTACACACAAGGAAATTAAGGCACCAAGAGCTAACAACTTGCCAGAGATCAAATAGCTACAAAGTAGTGATGCCACATTTTAACCAAAGACTGAAAAAGTTGGCCATTGTAAGACACTGATTCTGAAATACTTATTTCTTTATAATGAGCAAGAATTGCTTCCCTTACACTTTCCACTTTAGAGATCCAGAAAAAAGAACAAATCTCTGTAGTCCATGCAGTAGCCCTTTCAATGCTTAAGAAAAAGCCATCATGCCTCCCACTTTGTGTTAGCCCTGGGACGTTTCTCTTTCTCCTCATGAGGTTAAGCACTTGCACTTCCTTCAATTTTTCATACTGTAATGTAATTTCTAGGTCCTTCAGCACCCTGAAATCTTACCCTCTGGCAGAACATGTGTCAATTTCCCAGTGTTACTCTTATGACCTAGAGTGCCACGGAATTCTAGGACAGAGTGACAAAGTGAGGTCTGTCATTTGTTGCCCACTTTGTGTAGAGACCAGTATACACTCATTTTTCACTTTTTTTTGTGAACTCTAAGCGGCTATGTGTGATGGGAAGTGGCTTGTGCCCTTCAACCTTAATACCAGAGACACAGGAGAGAGTCGTGGGGACTGAGGTCAGTTGGAGACCACAAGCACCATATAACAGTTAGTCGCCACTCAGTCCCAGCTGATGTTAACCAGGCAGGAATGTGAGCCCAGCTTAAGCTTTTCAAGAACAACAGAAATCCAGTTTCCTACTCAATATTGCCTATTTTTTATATCTTATATGCAGCATGTAATTTAAGTTTTCAATTCTATGTCCAATATCAAATATAATCAAACAAACAAACAGAATTATATGCTAATATGGCTTTCAGTCGAGTTGCTAGTTGTATTTTGACCTCTTTTCTAGAAAATAGGCACCATTTGTTGCTGTTAAATACCACATTAGTACTTTGGGAAGCCTCATTTAACAACTGACATATATGGAGTCTACTATTGATAAAACTATCCAAGGCTTTTCTTCATAGACATTGCTTTTAGGCTCTATTTCCCGAATCATACACTTATAAAGGTGGTTTTTCTTGTTTGCTTATTTATTTATTTATACGGATGTACGTTATTTTTGAAAATGCATTTAGATATAAATATAGAACTTTACATTTATTTCTTCTAATCTTGTTACATCAGGTCCAAAGTTCCAGCCTATCAAAATCTTTTTTCCTCCCTCCAGATTCTGTGTCCTAACAACTTCCCCATTTCATCCCTCAAAAGTGTAGGTAACTTGGGGACATAAAGAAGCTAGCAAATTTTGTGTTTGGATTGCCATAATTTAAATTTTCCTCTAGGTTACACTTTCTCTTTTGGGTAAGTCAGGGTCTCAACACAGTTTCCCCAATGTGTAAATATTATGCAGATATTCCGTAAGAGCCTTGACTGTTTCTTGAAAATACATCTCTGTGGATCACATAGTTTTCGGGACCTTGGTGGAAATAAAGTGTTCGTAGGCTGGCGTCTGTCTACAGGGTGCTCATGAGTCCTGTGCACCTTTGGAGGTGTCTTTGGGATGAATGCACAGGTTGCTATGAAGATGAGAACAACTGTGCAGAGGACTGTTCATCTCAGAGTCATACAGTTTATCATTAATGTGGATAGTGTATTTCAGCTAATTAACTATATCCCTGCATTTTACACAAGCCCCCTACAGAACTTGGCTTTTCCCAGAAAAGCATTAGAGCAGCTGTGAGCATGGTCACCTGAGATTCCACGTGTAATCACTGATCACGTCTGATTAAGAGGAAGGTTCCCTCTTCATTCAGTTACAAGAGTAACCGTGAAGCATGTAACTACCATCTTCCTAAGATCTATCTATGGAACTGGGCACAGGATGGCTTCAGTACGTTTCTGTGGAGAGACAAGGTGGTATAATGCAATAATGGAATCCAATCTGATACAGTTTGGTCCCACCCAAATCTCATCTTGAACTGTAGCTCCCATAATTCCTACATGTTATGGGAGAGACCTGGTGGGAAATAAATGAATCAGGGGGTTGGTTCCCCCATATTGTTCTTGTGGTAGTGAATAAGTTTCACGCAATCTGATGATTTTACAAGGGGTTTCCCCTTTCACTTGCCTCTCATTCTCTCTTGTCTGCAGCCACGTAAGATACGCTTTTCACCTTCCACCATGATTGTGGGGGAGACCTCTCCAGCCATGTGAAATTGTTAGTCCACTAAAACTCTTTTTCTTTACAAATTATCAAGTCTCAGCTATGTCTTTATCGGCAGCATGAAAATTGACTAATACAGTAAATTGGAAGCAATAGAGTGGGGCACTGCTGTAAAGATATCAAAAAATGTGGAAGGGACTTTGGAACTGGGTAACAGGCAGAGGTTGGAACAGTTTGGGGGGCTTAGAAGAAGACAGGAAAATGTGGGAAAGTTTGGAACTTTTGAGGGACTGGTTGAATGGCTTTGACAAAAACCATGATGATAATATAGACAATGAAATCCAGGCTGAGGTGGTCTCAGATGGAGATGAGAAACTTGTTGGGAACTGGAGTAAAGGTGACTCTTGCTATGGTTTAGCAAAGACACTGGCAGCATTTTGCCCCCACCCTAGATATCTGTAGAACCTTGAACTTGAGAGAGATGATTTAGGGCATCTGGTGGAAGAAATTTCTAGGCAGCAAAATATTCAAGAGGTGACTTGAATGTTGTTAAAAGCATTCAGTTTTAAAAGGGTAACATAAAAGTTTGGAAAATTTGCAGCCTTATGATGTGATAGAAAAGAAATACCCATTTTCTGAGGAGAAATTCAAGCTGACTACAGAAATTTGCATGAGTAACGAGAAGACAAATGTTTATCACAAAGCAATGGGGAAAACATCTCCAGAGCATGCCAGAGACCTTTGCAGCAGCCCCTCCCATCACAGGCCTGGAGGCCTAGGAGGAAAAAAATGGTTTTGTGGGCCAGGACCAGCGCCCCCCTGCTGTGTGCAGCCCAGCAACTCAGCACCCTGAGTCCCAGCCACTCTAGCCATGGCTAAAAGGGGTGAAGGTACAGCTCAGGCCATGGCTTCAGAGGGCACAAGCCCCAAGCCTTGGCAGCTTCCACATGGTATTAAGCCTGCAAGTGCACAGGAGTCAAGAATTGATGTTTGGGAACTTCCACCTATATTTCACAGGCTGTATGGAAATGCCTGGATGTCAAGCCAGAAGTTTACTGCACAAGCCGGGCTCTCATGGAGAGAACCTCTGCTAGGGCATTGAGGAAGGGAAATATGGGGTTGAAGCCCCCACACAGAGTCCCCACTGGAGCACTGCCAAGTGGAGCTGTGAGAAAAGGGCCACTGCCCTCCAGATTCCAGAATGGTTGCTCCATTGACAGCTTGTACCATGAGCCTGGAAAAGCTGCAGACACTCAGTGCCAGCCTGTGAAAGCTGACAGAAGGGGGGCTGTACCCTGCAAAGTCATGGGGGCAGAGCTGCCCAAGACCATGGGAACCCACCTCTTGCATCAGCATGACCTCAATGGGAGACATAGAGTCAAAGGAGATCATTTGGAAACTTTAAGATTTGACTGCTCCACTGGATTTTGGACTTGCATGGGGGCCTTTAGCCCCTTTGTTTTGGCTGATTTCTCCCATATAGAACAGATGTATTTACTTAATGCCTGTACCCCATTGTATCTAGGTATCTAGGAAGTAACTAACTTGCTTTTGATTTTACAGGTTCATAGGCAGAAGGAACTTGCCTCATCTCAGTTGAGACTTTGGACTGTGGACAGTTGAGTTAATGCTGAAATGAGTTAAGACTTTAGGGGACTGTTGGAAAGGCATGATTGGTTTTGAAATGTGAAAACATGACATTTGGGAGGGGCCAGTGGTGGAATGATATGGTTTGGCTGTGTCCCCACCCAAATCGCATCTCGAATTGTAGCTTTCATAATTCCCATTGTTTTGGGAAGGACCCTGTAGGAGATACTTGAATCATGGGGGTGGTTCCCCCATACTGTTCTCATGGTAGTGAATAAGTCTCACAAGATCTGATGATTTTATAAGGGGTTTCCCATGTATTTTGGCTCTCATTCTTTCTTGCCTGCTGCCATGTAAGATGTGCCCTTCACCTTCCACCATGATTGTGAGGCCTCCCTAGCCAGGTGGAACTGTGAGTCCATGAAACCTCTTTCTTTTATAAATTACCCAGTCTCGGGTATGACTTTATCAGGAGTGTGAAAATAGACTAATACACAGCCCTCCACGGGCTTGGATTTGCTTCCCTAAGGTGGAGTTCTTCAAGGGAAGAGGTGAGGGATTCCACACCAGGCTCTTAGGTGGGGAACAGAAGGCTGAGGGAACTTCAGAGTGAGTGATTTGTTTAGGCCCATCATAGTGTAAACAGGCAGATACCATCTCCCTGGAATGCTTGTCTCCCCACTGTAATAATGATGCGAGAATGATAAATTATGTCCATCATAAAGGTCAGCAGGAAAAAAATGCATCATTACCATTTTTAGTTCATTTGCAGATGAGCTTCTGAAATTTGGTTCAGATATTTCAAAACACTTAATATTTAAGGAATTTCAATTTATTCAACTAAAACCTGCCCATAGAATACACAGATAAAAAAACAGGTAAGCCACATTGAGAAAATAAAAATATAGGATTTCCAGCTATATTTCAATTTCAGACATGCAACAAATGATTTTTATTGTAAGTACGTCTCATAAAATATTTATGACTGAAAAAAAAACCACTGCTGTTTGTCTGATATTCAAATTTAACTGGGCATTGGAAGTCCTGTATTTTATTTGGTAATTCCAAATGCAGGGAGTCTTCACACATTGATATTTATGAAGATTATATGCCAGTTTATCTTTTGTTTTTAGTAAAATTGTATTTTCCAAGCCCAAGAAATACATCATAAGAAATTTCAGTTTTGCTAAGGATGACTTTTTTCAAAGTTAGGCCTCTCAGAAACATCACTTTTTAAAAATCAAAGCCGACATTGTTTAAGGTGTAGCCACCTTCAAAAATGTTTACCCTGAACAGTAGGCTTCAAGAAGAAAAAAATAATTCTTCCAAGGCATTTTCTACCATTAGAAAATACTTACAGACTTCTATATCCATCTTAAAGATTTTATGATTGAGACAAATCTATGCTCATTCTCTGTATAGGGGCAGGTGGAACAGGTACAGTAGCAGAATTCAGCATTATTATTATCCTTTCCCTAAAACAAACAATAAACTGGACTCTAGCGGGTCTCAGAAACTTAGAAAAGGACAGGCGGAACTGAAGAGCCAGTGTTCTCTTCCAGATGTGTTAAGGGCTCTATTACAAAAATGTAGTTGTACTGTATTTTTTAACAAAAGCATAAACAGAAGGTCTGTATTTCAGTCTTCTGCAAAGAGCACAACAGGCACAGGCACTGGATCCTGGTGGATTTGTAGACCCAGTTGAATAGAATTAGAGGAAAAACAGAAGTCAAAACAAACCAAAAACAGGAATAATGTTCCACAGAAAGTTTCTAACTGCGGAATTTATAATACAGGCAATATTTAAGATTATTTTAGCTGGTACCTAGATAAATTTGTAAGATCTTTGAAAAAATTTAACTTTAACATCTTAATGTGTATTCACAAAACTCATGGTCTCATGAATTGTTTACTTGATGTGTGGCTTAATTTAGTTTTTCTTTTTAAGTCTAAAACGTGAATTAACTTAAAGAAAAATGTTAAATATATAAAGCCACAAATGTTAAGTTCATTTGCCAAAAACTGTGAAGGTGATGTGTAAATGCACTTTAGGAAATATTGCCCCATGAGAGGGTTATTTCTGCTAAGATTGCGAGCAGGATATCCATTCCAGAAAGAGGGAAGCAACATGACCTGCTGCTGTATCCTACTGATCCCAGAGTCTCTATCAGCCATTCACTCCTTAGTGAGGCCATTTTGGCCTCCAGCCTTTCAGAGCATGAGAAGCTCAGTCAGAATAAGACACTGGGAAATATAGAAGAAATAAGAAAGAAAGACTGAACACTTAAGAGATCTGAAGATAAAGCCCCCTCATATTTTAATGACATCTTCATCTGAACACTTGCATTCCACAAATTTCCACATATCAACCATAGAGACTCCCTCTAGAACTGCCACAGTGAAGACACCGCATTGATTTTCTTAAATGGAGTCTCAAAAGGAGAGTGATTTTATTTTGCAAAATAATAAATCAAATCTGGCCAAAACTTGTGCTCTCCTCATACATGTATTTACATTTTCATCCAAGACTATTCTATAAGCTTTTCCATAGTATTTGCAGCTGCCTATTGTAGCTTCCATTAATAATCTTCCCAAATCCCTAGGGTAGCTCCTATACATCTTTGGCACAAGGAAAGACGTATTTCTCTAAGGTAAATGTACATTTAAATAATTCACTTGTAGCAGTCTGCCAAACACTTCATACGTCAGTGGATGAGCCTTTCATTCAGTTCTCTATTGTGAATCACCTTTGAGTTTTATGCTTTAAAAGCATGTTTATGTTTACTTACAGCGGCCAACTGCCATTCAGTTTTCATGTTGGTCAAACAGTGGGAAACTGTGTGTCTTTGATCCTCCAAAGCACATTGAGCACACATGCAAGTGGTAGCAGTGAAGCTCACTTCTCAATATTAGCGGGAAGTTCTGTTATGTAAGAAGTAGATAGTGAGCAGCACAAAAAAGGAACTGAAAAAAAGGATATATTTTTTCAGAATCAGAATCCTTGTGGAGGAGTATTATAACTTCAGTAACATTATGAGCAGCTAAAATTTTACCATTGAAGATGTTAAACTCATCCTCCATGAACAGAGATTCAACCTCTAGCAACCCTAAGAGTAAATGACAGTGTAGTAAAGTTTTGGCCAAAAAGAGATCTTGCCTGTTTTGGCTCCGAGGAGGTAACCTCCAAGCCCTTGAAGTTTCTTGCCTGATAGAAGTATCTTTATTTATCTGGGATTCTTGGGCCACACAAAATTCAAAACAATTTAGGGTAGGGGCTTCGGGTAACACAACATCAGCTTGACCTCTGAAGGGCCTGATGACAAAGACCAACCACGTGAATGGTCTAGCAAGATTATGTGTTTGAGCCCCAGCAAAAACTCTGGACACCATGGCTCAAATGAGCTTCCCTGATTGGCTGACTTCAGTGTGTACTGCCATGCATCATTGCCAAAAAATAACATTGGCTATGACTTAATGAGGAGAGGACCACTGGAAGCTCCATGTTTGCAACTTTCCTGAATTTGGTTTTATTTCCTCTCTCACTTGCTGATTTTAGTGTATTTTTGTTGTTGGTATATACTGTAATTATTAGTATAACAGCTTTATTTCAACATTGTGAGTCCCTCCAGCAAATTATCAAAATAAAGGTTTTGAGGATGAATCTGCAATTGATGTCAGAAGTGAGAGTGATCTTGTGACATTGTTTTCTGACTTCACAATGGCACTCCCTCTTTTCATTTTGTTCAAATTAGTTTCAATTTTTAAATAATAACCTATCTATTGACTTCTCTGCATAATCTCAAAGCTGGAAAGAACTGTAAGAGAGTACTAGTTCCAAATACCATCTTTCGGGAAGGGAATGAAGCAGTAATTTCTGCCTGGATGTGGGGAAACTGAGGCCCCAATACACTATATATGGGGAGTGGCATTTGCTGAAAATTAAATATCAAGTTAACATGTTAATTCAAAACAGTATGTAATTTCAAATTCCACAACCTATCAGTTTCTGGACATGAAAGGCATTTTAAATATGGTAGTACCCAGTGAGAATAAATTTTAAAAATAAGCTAATATAGTTTGAATATTTGTTCCCTCCAAATCTCATGTTGAAATTTGATCCCCAGTGTTGGAGGTGGGCTCAGTGGGAGGTACTTGAATTATGGGGGCACATCCCTCATTAATAGCTTGGTGTCATGCTCCTGGAAGTGAATGCATCTTCATTCTTAATTCCTGCAAGATCTGCTTGTTAAAAATAGACTGTCAACTCCCTCTTTCCTTCCTTTCTCTCACCATGTGACGTCAACTTCCCTTTGCCTTCTGCTATGAGGGGAGGCTCTCTGAGTTCTCACCAGATACAGATGACAGCTCCATGCTTCTTGTACAGCCTTACGACTATGAACCAAATAAACCTCTTTACCTAGCCTCAGGTATTCCTGTACAGCAACACAACATGGATTAAGACCTCAGCTAAGCTCAATGTGGTGTCTTTACATTTTTGTCATAGTTACTATTAGAGAAAATGTGGTGAAAATGTTGGAGCAGAATGTTTTAATGATAACTCCATGGTAAATTCCTACTACTGTGTGGAATTAGTGGGTTCTTGGTCTCCCTGACTTCAAGAATGAAGCCACGGACCCTTGCAGTGAGTGTTACAGTTCTTAAAGATGGTAGTCCAGAGTTTGTTCCTTCAGACGTTCAGATGTGTCTGGAGCGTCTTCCGTCTGGTGGGTTTGAGGTCTCGCTTAGAGCAGTGAAACTGCAGACCTTCGTGGCTAATGTTACAGCTCTTAAAGGCAGTGCGTCTTTTCGTTCTTCCCCGTGGGTTTGTGGTTTTGCTGGCTTCAAGAGTAAGGCTGCAAACCTTCACCGTGAGTGTTATAGCTCATAAAAGCAAGACAAACCCAAAGAGCGAGCAGCACCAAGCTTTATTGCAAAGAGCAAAAGATCACGGCTTCCCGACTCTCAAAGACGACCCCACAAGGTTGCCCCTGGCTGACTCGGGCAGCCCGCTTTTATTCCCTTATCTGACCCCACCCACATCCTGCTGATTGGTCCATTTTATAGAGAGCTGATTGGTCCGTTTTGTCAGAGTGCTGATTGGTGCATTTACAATCCTCTAGCTAGACATAAAAGTTCTCCAAGTCCCCACTAGGTTAGCCAGATACAGAGTGCTGATTGGTGTATTTACAAACCCTGAGCTAAACACAGAGTGCTGATTGGTGCTTTTACGATCCCTTAGCTAGACATAAAGGTTCTCCAAGTCCCCACTAGACTCAAGAGCCCAGGTGGCTTCACCTAGTGGATACTGCACCGGGGCTGCAGGTGGAGCTGCCCACCAGTCTCAAGCGGTGCCTGCACTCCTCAGCCCTTGGGCGGTTGATGGGACTGGGCGCCACGGAGCAGGGGGTGGCGCCCGTCAGGGAGGCTCACGCTGTGCGGCGCCGGAGCTCATCGTCCCTGGGGGAGCTCACACATGGCGGGCTGCAGGTCCCGACCTATGCCCTGCGGGGAGGCAGCTAAGGCCCGGTAAGAATTTAAGCGTGGTGCATGCGGGCCGGGAGTGCTGGGGGACCCGGCACAACCTCCGCAGCTGCCGGCCTGGGTGCTAAGCGCTTCAATGCCCTGGGCCCGCGGCGCCACCCGGCCGCTCCGTGTGCGGGGCCGCCAAGCCTGCTGGCCACACTCAGCCCCCGTTCCCGCCTGCACCTCTCCCTCCATACCTCCCCACAAGCAGAGGGAGGGGGCTCTGGCCTCGGCCAGCCCAGAGAGGGGCCCCCACAGTGTGGTGGCGGGCAGAAGGGCTCCTCAAAAGCCACCAGAGTGGACACCAAGGCCGAGGAGGCGCCGAGAGCGAGGGCTGCTAGGGCGCTATCACCTCTCACTATCTCAGCACACTAGGAGTCACTAACAAGGAAGACAGTTGGGAAATAGGCCTTATGAATATCATCAAAATATTTACTTGATCAAGAATAATATTCACCACTAGCCCTAAAGAATGAAGAATAGGTGCATCTTTAATCTCTCTATTGGCAAGCTGGAAGCTGATAAATTAACATTAAGGATGAATGTTTTCCCTGCAGAGAATGGGAACTGAATCAAAGAAAAACAACAGGGTGGTAAGCTCCACGAGGGAAGGGAATGCATTTCTTTGAGCCAGTGTCTAGCAGTGTCAGGTGTCTGGCATAGCGTTCAAATAATGTTTGTTGAATCAGTGCAAAGCCATTAATCAATGCTGCCATAAGCACCTGTTGGGAATTTTCCTCTTCTTAACCCCCACTGTCACAGAAACATCAAAAGGTTGCCTGGTAACCATTATGTCAACATAACCCTGCCCACCTGGCTGCTGTGGATTGGTCCAAAGTTGATGCACATTGGGTCAATGAGCCATTTCCTTGGGGAATTGGAAGAAATAATTGATTCCAGCCTTGGTCTGCCTTTCCTTTGAAAGAAAGAGACGTTAACTCAGAAACGATTGATAGCTACTTTCTGCCACATGAGCTGGGAAGTGGAGAAGGCAGGGAAGCATGAAGCAGAGGTGCTGACAGAAGCAGAGATGGAAGGTGGAGGAAACTTCCTATAGGTCTGGAGCTTTGGGTCCAGCTCATTCCTGAGGAGTGCCTCCTTCCCTGTCTTTGGGGTCAGTGAGGCATGCTGTTATCATAATAAATCCTATCTGTGCTCCAGCTAGCTCCAGCAAGTTTCTCTTACTTGTAGTCAGAAAAGTCCCAACCAAAGGGTTCTAATAAAAAATAAATCAATGTCTTCTGCGATCTGACTTCACTGAGGGATTTGTGATCTAAGGGCATCACGCCTTCCACCGGAACCTAGAAGTACCAGTGATTCCTTCACTTGTACACATGCTTTGCTTTTTCAACTACAGACACTGCTTATTACACCAGCAACTTAAGGATTCAAGACGAATGGCTGTGAGGAGACTCAGGAGACACAGGTTCAAGTCCTAGTTCTGCCACCAGCTTCCTGGTGACTCAGACCTAGCAATAATCTCTCTAATCTTCATTTCCCATTCATAAAGGTGGAAGTAATAATCCCCAGTCTGCCAGCTTTGCAAAAGTGAAAAGTTCTTTGCAAATGTTCAGTGATGAATAATTCTTTAAAAAATTATAATCTACTTTAATGGGAGAAAAAGCTGGTTTGGAAAGCCTAAAGGAAGTCGGCTTCACCAAAAGGATGTATGCATGAGCCAAGCAAGTGAAGGTTAAGACCAGAGCAGTCCAAGTGGATACCGAGGCAAGAGCAGACAACCTGAGAAGGAACTACTATCATTAACTTTATCATTAACTACTATCACCAACTTTTCAGAAAAGGATACTGAGGTGTGTAGTTACTCACTCAAAGCCACACATCTAGTCAGTACCAGAGGCTGAATCACACCCATGGATGCCCATCTCTGAAACACATACTCTTAGTCAATGCCCTTAACCCCTTAAGGGAAATTGTTTTCAATGAAGCAATGAGGATGCAATTGGAAAAATGAGCTGTGAGTGGCTTTTGCTGTGTTGGAATCTGTGCAGGCTCATATTGTTTTAAAATAAATAGAAAAGTATGAAGAATTTGAACAAACTCCTTCCATGGCCCAGCCTCAGCTATTTTTTATTGTTGTTATTATACTTTTAAGTTCTGGGATACATGTGCAGAACATGCAGGTTTGTTACACGGGTATACACGTGCCATGGTGGTTTGCGGCACCCATCAACCTGTCATCTACATTAGGTATTTCTCGTAATGCTATCCCTCCCCTAGCCCCCTACTCCCTGACAGGCCCAGGTGTGTGATGTTCGCCTCCCTGTGTCCATGTATTCTCATTGTTCAACTCCCACTTATGAGTGAGAACATGCGATGTTTGGTTTTTTGTTCCTGTGTTAGTTTGCTGAGAATGATGGTTTCCAGCTTCATCCATGTCCCTGCAAAGGACATGAACTCATACTTTTTTATGGCTGCATAGTATTCCATGGTGTATATGTGCCACATTTTCTTTAGCATAGTAATGGTACCAAAACAGATATATAGACCAATGGAACAGAACAGAGGCCTCAGAAAAAAAATGGCATACATCTACAACCATCTGATCTTTGACAAACCTGACAAAAACAAGCAATGGGGAGAGTTCCCTATTTAATAAATGGTGTTGGGAAAACTGGCTAGCCATATGCAAAAAACTGAAACTGGACCGCTTCCTTACACCTTATACAAAAATTAATTCAAGATGGATTAAAGACTTAAATGTGAGACCTAAAACCATAAAAACCCTAGAAGAAAACCTAGGCAATACCATTCAGGACATAGGTATGGGCAAAGACTTCATGACTACAACACCAAGAACTATGGCAACAAAAGCCAAAATTGACAAATGGGATCCAATTAAACCAAAAAGCTTCTGCACAGTAAAAGAAACTATCATCAGAGTGAACAAGCAACATACAGAATGGGAGAAAATTTTTGCAATCCATCTGACGAAAGGCTAATATCCAGAATCTACAAGGAACTTAAACAAATTTACAAGAAAAAACAAACAAACCCATCAAAAAGTGGGTGAAGGATATGAACAGACATTTCTCAAAAGAAGACAGTTATGTGGCCAACAAACACATGAAACACCACACATCAAAACCACAATGCGATAGCATCTCACACCAGTTAGAATGGTGATCATTAAAAAGTCAGGAAACAACAGATGCTGGAGAGGATGTGGAGAAATAGGAATAGTTTTACACTGTTGGTGGGAGTGTAAATTAGTTCAACCATTGTGGAAGACAGTGTGGGGATTCCTCAAGGATTTAGAAGCAGAAATGCCATTTGACCCAGGAATCCCATTACTGGGTAAATACCCAAAAGATTATAAATCATTCTACTATAAAGACTTAGCTTTCCATGACGACAAGGAATAGGTGAGTGAAGCGCTGATGTTCTCAGCACCCATAGTATTTATTTTCTGAGGCTGAATAGAGGATGCTCTTTGAGAGACAGGTTCCTGTCAGTCTGTTAGAGGCATACATAACTGCTTCATTTTGAGCCAAGAGGTACAGGCTAAGGAGATCCCTTCTCGGGGAAAGAGGAAGAAAAACAACAAGAAATATAGAGGCAAACAGACTGAGAGCTACAAAAAAAAAGAAGACTGATGGTAAAATGGAAAAACAAGAGACCACGTAAGAGTGCACACAAACCTAAGTAAAGAGAGAAGCATAACAGAGAGACATAAATAGAAGAAATAGGATATTTAAGAGAGGTAAAGAAAGATAACCTTAAACAAAGACAGAGGGCTAGAGATTAGCAATTAGAGAGCGAACATGATTAGAGACAGAGAGAAAGATGACATGTGGCAGAAAGAAATACAGAAAGAAAGGGAGGCAAAGAACATGCAGGTTTAAATAGAGACAGAAACAGAGTTCAGACAGGTAGCAATAGACAAAGAAGATCACGTTAGAGACACGTAGACAACTGCAGATTGAGAGAGAGGGAGGAGAGAGAGAATGAGCCTTCAAGGTAGATAGAAAGACAGCCATACAGCAGAAGGACATGAAGAGAGAAGTAGGCAGATAACTTGCAATTTTGAACTTCATTGTGGATTCCCTGTGCTTCTCCATCCTGGGCTCCTACCAATGCAGGCTGGTCTGCATACACCCCGGCTCCAATGCCTGATAACAGTTACTAAAGTGTTTATCCCTCCTGTACCTGAATCTATCCACACTTCAGTATATTTCTGCCTCATCTCCACTGTACCTCATTCATCACGTTTCTTTTTTGTCTGAAGAAATATTCTTATCCAGCGTGGACTAAATTAAAATTTGGGAAACACCAGGTTTCCACAGGACTAACAAGCGAATAGCAGCTGTTTAATTAAAACCTAAGCTTGATTACATGGCACTACAGGGAGGAAAACTCCAGAGGAAAAGCATGAAACTGTTAAAAATCGAGCCTGAAATGAAGATTTTACTTAAACATAAATGAACCCTGTTGTTCAGTAGAAACTGTAAGCTGGTAGGTGCCACATGGGTTCCAATGGCTAGAGTCTTGGGCTACGCTCTCTGTCCCTCACACACACACACACCATCTTTGCCTCTTGGCTGTACAGGGAGCTTCAAGGAAGAGAACAGGTCTAACTAATTTTGTATGTCAACGTGCAGCACAGGACCTGAAACAGAGAGGGCACATCAAAACAAAACAAAACAAAACACAAAATAGCACAGCAGCTGTCATCTCTCATAGACTCCATTGTCTGATGCTGTACTGAGTGCAGGTGACTTGGGGAAGGGCAAAACATGCAAGCGCCTTTTTAAATCCTAGACCTGCCACAGTGACCCAAAACTCCAGATCTAAGATGTATCTCAGAGGAGTGCATCTAGTTAAGACAAATTTATAAAATGTTCAATGGTTTCCTTAGAAAAAACAGAAGGAAAGAAAACAACATTTTTGGGGGAAAATTCATGGAGAACTCTCATCTCTTTCATCCTTCCAAATCAATTTTATTTTTTTAAAATAAAAATTAGCAAGCTGTAGGATTTTTGAAAAACATATTTCTATTTATAAGTTAAATATAATTCTGTATTATAAATTATCTATTTCTTCCACATTAGATTCACCAAAAAGAAACAGGTGATGTCAGGAGGAACAGGAGAGAAATCACATCAGAAGGAATCTGAGAGCATTCTTCCAATGCCTCATTAAAAAAATAAAAACTAGAAGGCCAATTATGACAAGTATTGTTTTTCTGTTTGATAAATTATTCCCCATCTTATCCTTCAAATGGAAAAGTGAAGCCATATGAACCTATTAAGCCAGCTGAACGTACAAATAAGATGCTTTGCTAAGTTATTATAATCCAAACCAATCATGATGCGATGTGATTTTCCAACACTTACACATAATATTTCAGGACACGAATACATATTAATGGAACCACTTGCTGCAAAAACTGTTTCTGTTTTCCTGTATCACATCAAATCCATCCCCATCATTTCTTTACATAAGCCTTGGGCAGCACTGTGCAATGGGGCCTTCCGCAGTGGAGGTGTTCTATACTCTATGCTGATCAATGGAGTGCCCACTGTGACTGCTGAGCCCTTGACATGAGGCCAGTGCAACCCATGCACTGAATTTTGAAATTATTTAAAGTTAAATAGCCACATGCAGCTAATGGCCATTGTCCCGGGCATTCCGTTCTCAGATGAGTAGATTTATTTCTCAAGAATACATAAAACAACACTGAAAATGACCAGTCCCTAACATTGACCTCTTTACAGAAACACAACCAAAATGTTGTGTCACTTACTAAAGGAGAGAAAACAATTCTTCTCAGTCCTTCAACAAATTTCCCCCTGATAAGAGGAAACCATATGTTTTTCTTTGTTTGTTTATTTGCTTTGGTTTTCTTAAATGCAAATGATAATTTCCAACGTAGGCAACTCTTTTTCTATAAATGGGAACCATGGTATTCAGCCACCTACAAACTCTCAGCAATCCTAAAGATTTCACTATTGCTTTTAAAGAATCCACTTTGAAACAGAATGCTTATCTACTTTCATAAGAAAAGTGGACCATCAATTTAGTAGTTTCCGAGAAATAACTATTTCTTCTTAAATATGGGCAATTGCATGCCCTTCTTTAAACAATGCCACCCTCTGGGATCCAGGGGTCTACAGGAATTGACAGCTTGAGATATCTTTGTGTTATAACAACACTGTTCATTTCTGTGCTTAAGTAATCAATTCCTAAAAGCTTATGATGTTGTGGTGGATGGCAGTTGTGGGGGCCTCATCTAGAGAAGGAAGATGAGAAGCATTACAGTTAAGTGGGATCAGGGTGTCCAAAGCACCAAAGCAGTTTGGTGATTTCTGTCAAGTGTGTAGCTCATGGCTATGTCCGCTTACAAATTCCACTTGAAAGAGAGATCCCAGGAGAACAACTTTGGTTATTTGATTTCAGCTGATCCTGTTGCTGGACAAGGAAAAAAATGCATGCCCTTTCTTAATACTTCAAATTCAGGACTTGCATTCACTATTGGGAAGCAGGTGAATCATGACTGAAGCAAAGAGGCACAGGTACCAACCCAGTGACCGGGACTGTGTGATCACACCAGGGAATACTGACACCCAGAATTAAACTAATCTCTGTGTTTGCATGTCATGGCGAAAACTGGAAATAACTCCCAGTGCTAGTGTTAAAATGTTGAATCTTGGTGCATCTTAAAACACCATAAAAACAGGCGGAGAAACTTAACTCAGAAAGCAAGGTCCTGATCATGGAACTGTTGTTACATAGCACTTCATCCCAAATATGCTATGTTCATTGTCCTGCAATCCTGAGAAAACTACTCTCCCCCAGCCACTTTTATTTATATTTATCTTATCTGAGCTGACATCACCCCCAGTCCCAGAGGTACTGCCTGGACCAATGCCTGCAGCCAGTCAGCATCTGACATTCCTCTGTGCCTTGAAATGGGTTCAAGAATTGGCACACAACCAAGGCTCATTCTATCAGAGTGAGTGTTTTTACTTGTAAGCAAAAACATCCTACTTAATGCACAGGCTCTTTCCAGACACTGTGTCTCTTTCAGAGACTTTCTTGCGTAGCTCCTACTCTGTTCATCTTATGGTGGAGGACACAGGTATCCTACAAGCAAGTTGTCTTTTCCAAGATCATAACTAAAATCTATGGCAGAAATAGAATTCAAACCAAAGTCTAGAGGTTCCAAATTAAATTGAATGGTTCACTTCAGTAATGACCATAGTAATATTAGCAGTATATGTGACTTTGTTAATAGTAGAAATTATATTTCCATATCATATTACAGTCATGGTCAATGTTTTAAAATGTCACTTATATTCACCACTACTTTAAAATTATGCTAGCTATTTGACCCATCACTAGATCTTTGTATTAGTCTCTTCCCACGCTGCTAATGAAGACATACCCAGGACTGGGTAATTTACAAAGGAAAGAGGTTTAATTGACTCACAGTTTCACATGGCTGGGGAGGCCTTACAATCATGGCAGAAGAGAAAGGGGTATCTTACGTGCAAGACAGTCAGGGAAGAGAGAGCTTGCGTAGGAAAACTCCCTTTATAAAACCATCAGATCTTGTGAGACTTACTCACTATTATGAGAGCAGCATGGGAAAGACCTGTCCACATGATTCAATTACCTCCCACTGGGTCCTTTTCATGACATGTGGGAATTATGGGAGCTCCAAGATGAGATTTGGGTGGGGACGCAGCCAAACCATATGAGTCTCGTTACTAACAAGGAAATTGATATGCTATTACTGTTTCACAGATTGTGATACATACATTGCAGTATAATTTATCACCTTGTGATGCTATGTATTTTACTTTATGCATGTAAAGTACTTTATTTTACTCTAAATAATAATGTGAGAAGGTTCTACAGGCAGATTCTTCAGACTGCCAGAATGAAGAAAGGTTCAGACACTGCAGCACTACAGTAGAAGCTCTAGAACAGGAACTAAGTTTGTTTGGTTTACTGCTTTCTCCCCTGGGCCTAGAACAACGCTTGGCACATCATAAACATGTAAAACTGTTTGTTCCAACAACTTATGTAATGAATTTTGTAAATGAAGAAACGAAAGCTCAATTTGGATAACTTTGCAAAGATTCTGGAGCTGGGAAGTGGAAGACCCGGGATGAGAACACACATCTGCTTGGCTCCCATCACACCCCAAATGCTGCCTATCACCATTTGGACATGGAGGGTTCCCGATTTCATCAAATAAAACTTTCACAGAGCCACACTCTGTACAACTGATGAAGACAGAGCAGCTGCTCTGTGTGAAGGAGCGTGGAGTGTCTGTGTTGTGCTTTTCATTGTTATGATTTTTGTCTATGTTGGTCTTCAGTTCTCTCTATTGACAAGGGGCCACGAGCTGAGATAGCCATTTTTCAGGAGGGCCCTGACAGGAGAAGAGTTAGAGTCAAATGTGTCAGTCAGGGCAGGGACACAATGAAAAGATGAAGTCAGAATGCATGGAAGAGAATGAATGTATTACTTCCAGACCCCAGAGAGGTTATGGGTGCTGATGGGAGGCCTAGGGGAGGTCTGGAGGCAAAGGAGACATCAACCAGCAGGAGGGGAGAAAGACAGGACCTATGGGACTCCACCTTTATTAAGGTTCATGAACATTCTCCCTTAGGCTTTCCTACGGGGGTTATGGGTTGGATATCTAAAGAAAACATGCTGGAAGCAGGGAACTTATTTACATCACTCTGGTGTCGACAAGTAGGTTTTATCATGGTCAGCAGCTGTGCCATTTGTGGATTTGGGGTCAGTGAGATGAGGAACAAGCTGGCTGTATCGCAAAGAGCACACGGGGAGGGGGAGTTTTAACAAGGCCAAAGATGACAAGTTGTGACTGGGTTTTAAACAACTGATGACAGACCTATAGGTGAATGCCCAGGCAGCAACTCTATTAAACAAATTTATGGCAGTCTGGAAACTGCAGTTTGGACACATCTGGGCCTCAGACCTCACCTACTTTAACCCACTTCTATTGCAGCTGTGAGCAATCTAACTAGAGATGTCAATGGGGTCTTGCCAGATCACAATCTTGGATGAACTGGGTCTTTAACTCCTGCCTCCATTCTGAGCTCTTCCCTGTGCATTGTGATGCTGGCAGCATCCTCAGATTGTATGGACGGGCTGGCCAGGATCACCATGCAAAGTGAGGACTGAGTTCCAGCAGACTGACCAAGCACGACAATCACAGTTGTGTTTTTGAGAGGTGCCCTGTGCTGGGCACTGTGCAACACTTACTACACGTATCAACTTATTGAATGCTGACAACAACCCTTTGAGATGGTGACTCAGACAGGATAGAAGAGATTTGCTGCTGTAACAAAAAATCCCTAGCATATCATAAGTTATTTGGCTTAAAACAACAAACGTTTATTTCTTGCTCATATATGTGTCCATCATTAGCTAAAGCCTATTACATCCATGGTCCCTATACCAAGAACCGGCCTGATGGAGCAGCCTCTATATGAAAAGCAGACGTTCACATGGAAATAACACTCTGAAGTTTCTTGCCATGGGGACTACATTTTCCAGCCCAGAAGTGATACAGCTGACATCTGGTCACGCTTCCATTGTCAGTTACATTGATTTTACCTAACAGGTAGAAATATTTGTAAGCAGCACTAACGACTATCACAGGTAGGTTCTATTATTAGCCCTATTTTAGGATGGAGAAGGCGACCTTTAGAAAGATAAGGTGACTTGCCCAGAGTCACATAGCTGGGAACATAGGAGTCAGGCTTGGGATCAGGGCAGCCTCACTCCAGAGACTGGGCCCTTAGCACCTGTGCCATTCGGCCTCTTCCTAACTTGTGGGTTCTCCACTCAGTGTCAGGAGTTGATACTATTCCTGACCTGAGTGGAGAGTCACAGGTACTGCCAATATTACTATAGTCATTACAGAAATGAACCATTTGATGTAATTTGGAGCTTCCCTGAGGAGATGTACATGGTGGTTCAAGTCAGAAAAGCTTCCAACCCAAGTTTCACCTTTACAAAGCCCATCACCATTAGTTCGTGTATTTTATCTCTGAGTCATGTTGTGTACATGCAGCTACAGAGATATTCTGACAGAATTGAACAAGAACATGGTGGCCACACAGTGATGCACTTTGGTTTCATCAGCAGTTGCAAACTGCATGTTCACTGAAGTAGCAACCTAAACCATTTAAGAGGCAAAAGGGAGTCAGGCATAAACAAGCGGTGTAGGCATACCTGTTCAGAAGAGTGAAACATTAGCCTAACACTTTTTGGAAAATTGTTTATGTTAATAAAACCCACAATCATTTTTAACAAGAACAGTTGTTTCGTATGTACATTAAAAGTGTCAATTCATTAAATGTAAATATTTAAATGATACCACAGTTTTGGTAACTCTGTTGTTAGTTTCATATTTTTAAAATAATTCTGAAGATCTAAAAAAAATGGAAATGGGTCAAAGCTTTCAACTGCACTACAAGGCACTGGTCCACAGGGAAGGGCTACAGCTCCTGAGAAAATCCTCTTCCATCTACCTAGAGACTCCACCAAAATCTAGGCAGCTCCATGCTGCAGAGCGCTCCCCCACGCTGGATTTCCTGCAGCCTCAGAGGTGGACACTTCAAACCACCCGCAGGTGATTTAGCAAAGCCAATTTCATTACCATGGGTCAGAAATAGAAACTCATTATTTCAAGGGGGGATGCAGTAGCCTCTAGAGAAGCTGTCTTAGAGAAGATTGGGTTTTTCTTCTGAAAGCTATCCCTTTATCTTTTAATAAAGAAAAATGGAACCAGGACTCCAAATGCTTTCCTAGACCAATCTGTAAGATGACAACGACGGATGCAAGATGCCAATCCCAGAAATCGTGCTGGTTGAGGACTCAGATGCTGTGCCTGCTCTTAAGAGGCCATCTGGTCTTAGAAAAGTATTTTCTTCTCTGTGGGAGTTTTTCACACTAAATTATGAGGGGACAGCAATTGCCATTCCAGATTACCCTCACAGGTATTCAAGTAAAAACCTGGGAGTAACCCAGATCCCTTGGAGGAGAGGAGGGGCCCTCACCAGACAGGCTCCCACTGGGTATCCCCTGCAGTCTTCCCCAGCTATAGAGAGCCCCCTCACTTGAGATCACACCCCTCCCAGGGCAGGGGACCTGGTGCCTGAGTGAGATGGGGTGCGAAGGCCCATTTTTTTGCCTGATGCTGGCCACTGAGATCAGCAATGCCTGCCCCAGAATTCACTTCTGGGCTGGCTGAAGTAGATTCTGCATCCAAGTTTGTCTTCAGCTTCTCTCTTTCCCGGGTCTTGGTCCCTTAGACTTTGCACCTCAAATTCTGTCTAAGCATCTACTACGGAGAGTTCAACTTGCAGCTGACCCAATAAATGTGAGAACGAGTGGGTTTGAACCCCAGCTTCTTCGCCGTTAGACAGGCAATGCAGAGCCAAGCTCTGTCCACTCTCAGAGCGCATCCTGTGGGATGGAGTCTGCATTGATAACCCACTCATCAAGACAAAGGGTGAGCTTCTGACGTCTACCCATTCCTGTCTCACCACCCTCCACCTCCCACTCTCTGCATCCTCATCATGCTTCCTGGAGTCACTTTCCTCAAGCTATGGCTGCACCGAAATCTTTGCTTCAAGATCTGCTTTGGGGGGCAACTGAAGCAAAGACAGCCTCACATATCCCATGGGCACCTGTAAAACACAATACCAGCATTTCCCACTGTGTCTTACTGCTTCGTAACCTAAAAGCCTCCTTCACAGATAGTCTCCCATAAAGCCCCAAAGCATGTCTCCTGTGGTGGGTGACATCCATTTTGAAACATAACAAAACAAACGAAAGGGAAATCACACCTTTCATTGACTGTCCCCAGAGACCTTGTGTTATAGATTTTCTCCGTCAATCTATGCCCTGTGAAACTGGTCTATAGAAGGTCTCATTCTCCAGTTAAGGAATTAATGAGTACCTATGTATGAAGCATTTTTAGAAAGACAACTCTACATCGATCTCAATTTGCTGGATGAAAGAACGAAAACATGGACACAGAGTCTGGAGGTATCTCAAAATATTTCTCTCCTATCCACGTGCTTGGAGTGGCAGAGACACAGCCCAGTGCTGCTCAACAGCCTTGTTGTCCATGAGCCCGAAGCTCTGGTTGCAAGTCCCACTGATTTCACTCACGAAACCGAACCTCTCCCAGCATAGGGCACACCTGAGAAGGTCCAGGAGAAGGCCTTTGGGTAGATGACAACTGAATGAGACCAGAATGAGAAGACGAGTTGTCCATGAAAGTCTCTTGGGTATGAGGATCTCAGAGGAACAGCTGGTTTCAATGGCCTCAGGCAGAAGTGAGCCTGGGGTGCTCACCACAAAAGAACACCAGGGTCTTCTGTTACTTAGTGAGGGACAAGGGGAGTGTTTGAACACAACATTGAAGTGAGAGGCAGGGGCCTGATCTTGATAGGCCACACGGACTACAGGGAGGAACTTGGATTTTATTCTGAATGTAATGGGACACAAGACTGTGTTTTAAGGAAAGCAGAGCAAAGGAACTGTAGCTCCGGACCACCAAGCCTTCCCATCTTTATGGATTATCACATGCATTTTGCATATTGAAAGCTCTATCAGTATGAAATCTGTATACATTCATGCAATAAACAGAATAATGTTCCTCCCACTTCCAAAAGATGTTCACATCCTAATTCCCAGAACCTGTGAATATGCTCCCTTATATGGTAATAAGGGTTTGAAAGACATGATTCATTTAAGGACCTTGAGATAGGAAGATTGTCTGAGATTATTTGAATGTGCCCACTGAAACCATGGGGTTTTCATAAGAGAGACAGAGTGACATAGGGTAAGACTTGCTCAGTCATGGTTCACTTTGGAGATGTCAGGGAGACACCAGCTAGGGAATGTGAGCACCTTCTAGAAGCTGAAGGAAAGGAAGAAATCGTGCCTTTGAGCCTTCAGAAGGAACAGAGCCCAGCCAACACCTTGATTTCAGCCCGATAAAGCCCATTTTAGACTTCTGACCCTCCAGAACTGTAAGAGAATAATTTTTGTCGTTTAAAGTCACCAAGTTTTAGTCATTTGTTACAGCAGCAATGAGAAACTAATACAGTTCATCACTTTAGTTGTCTCCTGACTTTACTAGACCCCAAAACATTTGTTTAATGGGCCATCTGTTTATATCCTGTAATATCATGTGGGAAGAAGCACACGTGAGGAAATGTCCTCTCCTCAGTAATGAACGCCTGGACATCCCAATGCTGTGAAACCTTGAATAGTGACATTGAAGAACCTGTATAGAATTGGGAGACCCAGGGTCATGTACCCCCAAAATGTATGTGTTCTTAATGGATTAAGGCCCCATAATCTTTTGAAACTCAAATTTATTTTTCAGTAAAATTGAGACTCATTATTCATTCAGCAGATATGTATAGATCACCTATTCCATGTCAGACACTGGTCTAAGTCACTGCTATACACAGTGAAAAATACAAGAGAGAAAAATATCTTGTAACCCAAGAAGCTTACATTCAACTTGGAAAAAGACACCACACACAAATATATATTGACAAGACATAGGTATGATAAAGAAACATAAAGCTAGAGAAGAGACAGTAATTGATGGGGTTAATGTTTCATGCAGGGTGTTTGGGGACAGAAGCGCTGACAAAAATCATATTTATGCAGAGATTTGATGGATGTAACTTGGGACCCAAATGACTATCTAGACAAGAGGGGGTCAGCCACAGGAATAGTATGTGCAAAGGCCCTGGGGCAGGACTGTGTATGGATGGTCTCAGAGATAGTAAGGAAGCCAGAGTGGCTACAGTTCACTGAGCTAAGGAGACAGAGAGTGGTAGGAGGTGGGGTCAGAGAGCAGGCCAGGACCCCAGGCTGATGGTCCTTGTAGGCCATAGGAGGAATTTGGGGTGCAGCTCTGAGAAAGATAAGAAGGCACTGCCAGGGCCTGGGTAGAGGTGGGACATTATCTTACCAGCAAAGAAGTGATTGCAATAACCAGGCAAGAATGATAGCGGTCAACAGTGGCAGTAGAAGTGTCGAGGAAGTTTGGAAAAGGGAGACA
The DNA here is from genome assembly GCF_037993035.2 of Macaca fascicularis. NCBI lineage: Eukaryota > Metazoa > Chordata > Mammalia > Primates > Cercopithecidae > Macaca > Macaca fascicularis. Next base: position 133,452,128 of record NC_088385.1, on the reverse strand, counting down.
CTTTGAAATTAGAGCTGGCAGTTTTCTGATGGGTTGAATGTAGGAGTGAAAGAAAGAGAAGAGACAATCCACATTTGCCACTTAAGTCTGAATACCTGGAAAGATGGTATACGAGTTACCTAGGGTCACTGCAACGAAGTGCCACAAACTGCAGGCCAGAAGTCCAAAATGAAGGTGTCAGCAAGGTGGGTCCTACTGGAGGCTCTCAGGTATAATTTGTTCCCTCTCTCTCAGCTCCTGGTGTTGCCGGTGACCCACGGCATTCCTTGCCTTGTTGATGATTTGCTCCAACCTCTGCTTCTGTCTTCACGTGGCCTTGTCGCTTGTGTCTCTGTGTGTCTTAAATATCTCACTGCCTTTCTCTTATCCAGACACCTGCTACTGGATTTAGGGCCCAACCGAGATCCAGGATGATCTTATCTCAAGATTCTTAACTTAATTGCATTCATAAAGATCCTCTTCCCAAGTAAAGTGAAGCTCTTGGCATGGATATTATCTTTTGGGGCAACCAATCAACCCACAACAGATGAAAGCGGCCTTTTCTGGTTTTGAGAAGACAAGAATTGCAAGGGAATAGGGATCAACAAACCAATTTGGGACACTGCAAGGTGAAGAGACCTATTAGCCACCTGAATGGAGATTTTGGGGAGATAGTTCACCATATGAGAGTAGAATTTCAGGGCAATCATGGCTAAAGATATTAATCTGGGATAAATAAATGACATTTAATCACATGCTACTGAATCAGGTCACTTGGTATAAAACTAATGATGCATAGAGAAAATATGTTTTATAAAATTCGATTTCTGGGATACTCCAATGTTTGGAGGTCTGGAAGAGAAAAAAAAGACGAGCAAGTCTACCGAAGAACATTAAGGCAGCAAGGTTGAAGAAAAAGGACTGAGAGAGTTGTGTACCAGATGGGACGTAAACAAAATGTTTGAAGAAAAATCAAGTAATCAGTTCCACCAAATCTTGTTGAGCATTCAATTATAAAGATCATTGTTTCTTCTCTACTCATCTTACAAAGAATCAAATAAGAGTATGCATAACAAAGCGTTTGGTAAATTACAAACCATTATAATAATGCAAAGTGAACCCAGGCTCCTACCCTGTTTTACCTGAGATCAAAACACTCCTGTTAAACTCTGCCCTTTTGATATGGTTTGGCCGTGTCCCCAACAAAATCTTGTCTTGAACTGTAGTTCTCCTAAGCCCCATGTGTCATGGGAGGTAATTGAATCATGGGGGCAGTTACCTACATCTTGTTCTCGTGATAGTGAGCGAGTTCTCACCAGATCTGATGGTTTCATGAGGGGCTCTTCTCCACCTTTGCTCTGCACTTCTCCTTGCTGCCACCATGTGAAGAAGAAGGTGTTTGCTTCCCCTTCCATCATGATTGTAAATTTCCTGAGGCCTCCCTAACCATGCTGAACAGTTTCCTTTACAAATTACCAAGTCTCAGGTATGTCCTTACAGCAATGTGAGAATGAAATAATACAGCTTGTGATAAAATATTACAGGCCGGCACAGAAGCAAAACTCTCTGGGAAGAATTTAGACAAATGGGAGCATTAGAAATCTGAGGCAAATATAACCAGCTGCCATTTCAGATGCAGAGTGATAAAATTAATGTCACCCAGAGTCAGGCATTGACTATAGAGATGTCTGCATATTCAGGGCAACGTGGAGAGAAAGCATTCTTCAAAGGACATGCACGGTGTCATCAGCATCAAGCCAGAACCTCCTGGCTCCATCTGCACTACGGCCAGATGAGCTCCACATGCACCGACCCTGGTGGCTTCTGTGATATAGACAGCAGGCTTTAAAAAGATTCTTTGCACAGTTGTTTTCAAAATTGGGCCATGCTTAGTTCTGTGAATATTGAGAGGCAGTGAGACTACAATAGCATCATCATATTAAAAGTTGCACCAGCAAAAATTTCCAATTAGTCCTCACTGCAGGGCTTTTGAGTATAAGGCTATACTAAAACTAAAGCTTTCAATTCCATAGGTGTAATTCCTGCTACATGACTAACGGGTCTCATTTATACAGACAGCCCAGAAACAGGGGTAGCTATGACCCTACAGAAAGAACAAAAGACCTGGTTCCTTCCTGGAGACCTTTGCCTCAATCCCAACCGACCACTCAGCAGAGGTATCGAGCATACTTGTCAATTTCTTTGTGCCACTTTGGGCAAGATACCTGGTATCCGGGAGCTTCAGCTTTCTCATCTCTAGAATGGCAGGCACAACATCCATGTCACAGGGGACTGGACGATGAAAAGAGAAAAATCTACATAAAATAATAAATCATGTGTGTGATAATGTTGTCGTTATTGCACATTTTCAGTTTAATCTCAAAGCTGATTTCTGTCCTACCCTTTATGAGCTGCATGAATTGTCATCAGTAAAAGACAGGCAGAATGGCCTGGGTGCCATACTTTAGGTAGGTAATGTAGGAATTGAACAAGCTAAAGTGTTTACTGGTGATTACTAGAATGTAAAGTAATGCACAACAGTAGTCAAATTGGTGACCCTTATTTGGTGACATGTACTGTGCTCAGCATTTTACATAAATCATATCATTTTATCTTACAAATGTCATAAAGAGTTAAGAACTGTTAATAAATTCATGATACAAATGAGGAAATGAACATGCAATGATAAGAAACAACCCAAAGCTGGTGTGTCCTTTCCGTGGGCCCTTGGATCTTTTTGCTCTCCCATCCCATCATATGGCTTCCACCATCAGAGATACTTTGAGGTCCAAGATGAATGCCAGAGCTCCAGTCATCTCCTCTCAGTTAAAAGCAGCAAAAAGAAGACAGAGGAATAAAAAGAGCCCTTGTCTCCAAGCTGAGGCAGCTTCCTTAAAGTGGCCTTTACAGAAGCTCAACACACTACGTCCACTAACATCTCACTGTCCGCAGTTTAATCACCTGGGGCACTAAGCTGCAATGGAAGATGAGAAATGTGGACTTTTAGCTCACCATTGACCTTAATGAAATTCTGTTATTAAAGAGGAAAGAGAAATCAAATATTGCCTGGGTAACTGGCAGCCTGCTACACCATATAAAATGCATTTAGTGTTCTGATAAAATTTTTTAAAGTTAACATGCCCTTTTTTAGACAACAAAACATAATAGAAAAGAATAAAGGAAACAAGAAGCGAGAAAGCCAGAGAAGGTGAAAATGAAGAAAGGAATCAGACAGTTAGCCGGGTTGTTCCTCCACAGATCACATCTACTTAGAAATCCAGGAATTGCAACTAAATCTGAATGGGAAACTGAGACACAATTTTTTTGTTCTTCCTCCTGATAGGTATCTCCACAAACCCTCCCACATGTGCACCTGAAAATTAAGCAGTGAGCAGAGTGGCAATCCAAATGCACACAGGGATTTATTGTTTCAGTGATTAAACATGTCTTAAACATCAGATGTCAACTTCTTTGTCCAGTAAACTTCTACTTGTTCTTCAAGACCCAACACAATTGCCCCTTTTTCTACGAGCCCTTCATGGTTCCCCTTACAGAGTTACTAGCCATTCTTCTTTCCTCCCTTGGAGTTTGGTACCATCTTACAGAACAGCATTTCTAACCCTAGATTGAAACCATTATTTTTTACCTGCCTGATTCCCGAACTAAACGAGATTTTCAGGAGAAAGATCATGTCTTATTTTCGCTTCTTTCCTCAAATGCCCACTGCAGGGTCTGCCATGTTGGAGGCAAATTACACATGATCACAAAGACCTGGCTATCCGCTCACAATGGTTACAGCGCTATCAAGAAGCAAAGGCCTCTAGAGGTGGGTCCTTAGTCAGTAGCTTCACCACTTTCCCTTGAAGAGCAGCAATTTTAGGAGACCAAGGCTACAATTCACCCTTTTCCCCAGCAGCCCAGCTAGTGACAAACCATACCAAATGTAAGACTTTTGAGAGCGAAGAAAGACACAAGATACACTTAAAATATGGTGGTTACATTCCAACAAACAGAATACCCACCATATGCTAAGCACTCTTCCAGATTCTGTGAATAGAAAATTATAAAGCCATACAAGATCTGCATCCCTATGGAGGATACACTAATGGAGAAAGAGAGATACAAGTGAGCAAATAAATATATAATAAAATCATTTTGAAAAGGGCTGAGTATAATAAAGGACAGCAAGGAGTTTGATATCATAGAGAATGACTAGGAAACAGCAGGTCTACCAAAGGAAGGGAATCCAGTGTTACCCTGCCATGATGGGCAAGCTGCAGCCAGTCCTCTGGGGGCAGACTGTTGCTGGCAGAGGCAAGGGCACATGCAAAATTCTGAGGTGGGAGCAGAATTAAGCTGTTCCTGGAAAGAAGGAGGATGGAGTGTGGTGAGGGAGAGGAATATCAGTGAGAAATGCGGGAATAGGGCAGGCAGAGCCAAATCAAGCAGATATCTTTAGTTGACGATGAGAAATTTACATTTACTACTAACTGCGATTGTCAGTCAAAGGAGAATTTTAAGCAAAAGACTTATATTATCTGTTTTATGATTTAAAAAGATGACTGTGGGCACTGTATGGAGACTGAATCAGCTAGAAGCCAGAAGGGAGAAGGAGGCTGGGCAAGAGGTTGAGGAAGTTTACCCAGGGAGAGGTCTGCATGATTTGGGCTGGGATGGAGGCAGCAGAGATGGATAAAACTAGGTGACTTCTACCTGTATTGTGCAGGTTAGAGCCACCAGGGCTTGTAGATGGACTAGATGTGGTGGTAGAGTAGAAGAAAGGCATCAGCATTTGCCTTAGACCTGTGGTCAAGGCAATTTTGTGGATAGTGGCGCCATTGGCCGAGATGGAGATAAACGAAGGAATAGTGCTGTCAACCAAGAGATGGGGCACTCCTTAGAACTCCCCTGAATTTTGGTATTAAGCCCTTTGCAATTAAGACACCAGTTAAGGGATGCAGCCCAGTCCAAAATAAATTCTTCTGCGCAGTTCATGAAAGTGAATTGGCTGGAATTTCACTGTATCAGAGTTTTGTTTGCACAATCACAAATGATGCCTTTTGAACCACAGCTCGTATTCGAATTACTATGTCATTAGCCACAGACTGGGAGCAGAAGACTCAATCAATTGGCAGTGAAATGAAGATGAGCTGCTGTTGAAAACACAAATGACTTTCGTGGAAATGACTCACTAATTGTTAATCAATTGCAATCAATTTTCTGGTCTACCGCTAGGGATGGACTGTGTGTCCTGCCTGAGATAAGGCCAACCCTTGGCCATTTCACTACAACCAGCGAGGACTTCTGAGCAGAATTCATGCCATGCCCCCTGCCCGCCCCCCACCACCACCACTCCAAGATAAACATTTTTCAGTAAAGAGCTGAAACTTCGGCCAGGCGCCGTGGCTCATGCCTGTAATCCCAGCACAGCGGGCAGATTGTGAGGTCAAGAAATCAAGACCAACCTGGCCAACATGGTGAAACCCCATCTCTACTAAAAATACAAAAATGAGCTGGACATGGTGGTGCACGCCTGTAATCCCAGCTACTTGGGAGGCTGAGGCAGGAGAATCACTTGAGCTGAGGAGGCGGAGGTTGCAGTGAGCCAAGATCATGCAACTGCACTCCAGCCTGGCAACAGAGTGAGACTTTGTCTCAAAAAAAAAAAAAAAAAAAAAGAGCTGAAACTCTGGAGCCGTTGGCTCTCAGGTCAGTTCAACCTCTGTTTAGGTGGTGATTATAAAAATATTCTCCTTGAACCAGGGAGACAGCAAGAAATTTAAAGGACAAGGGAAATATGATCCTCCACAACTGAGCATCCCTGGAAGGATGAGCTTGTTGAAATAAGCTCCAACGTTGCTGCCCAAACCAAATACAATCTGTGTTATATGTTTTTTATTTGTACAAATGTATGGGGCGTGTGAGAAATTTTCTGACATGTGTATAATGCATAGTGATCAAGTTAGGTTAGAGTATTTGGGTTGTCCTCACCCAAGCAGGATACACTTTGTTAAGCATAGTCACCCTGGTGCGCTATCAAACACTGAATTTATTCCTTCCATCTTACTATATATTTATAGTCTTCAACCTACTTCTCTTCATCTTTCTTCCTCCCGTCCCACTGACCCTTTCCAGGCTCTGTTATCCGTCTTTCCACTCTCTACCTCCATGTTTTCCCATTTTTTTAGCTTCCACATATAAGTGGGAACATGTGATATTTGTCTTGATATACCTGTCCTATTTCATTTAAGATAGTGACCTCAAGTTCTATCCATGTTGACACAAATGACATAGTTGCATTCTTTTTTGTCTGAGTAGTGTTCCATTTTGTATATACACCATGTTTTCTTTATCCATTGATCCATTGATGAACACTTGGGTTGGTTCCATATCTTTGCTATTGTGAATAGTTCTGCTATAAATATGGGAATGGAGGTATTACTTTGATATATTGATTTATTGTCCTTTGGGTGCATACCCAGTAAAGAAATTGCTGGATCAAATGGTAATTCTATTTTTAGTTTTTTGAGAAATCTGTGATATTATAGCAGTGGGAGAACAACTGACTCAGGGGCAGAAACTCTAATGCCAATGAGAGCCAGGCAGGTTAATGAGTGAATCAGGTCTGGTTGGGGAGAAGCTGCCATAGAGGAATTGTGGAAGAGACACCGGGAGCCAAACGTCTTGTTTCATTTCCAGCTTAGTCGATAATAACTGCATGACCCTAGGCAAGTCACTTAACCTCTCTGTGCCTCATCTGTAAAATGGGGATTCTCTTTGTCTCTGCCTAAGAGATGTTGTCCACAGTAAATGTTCAGTAAGTGTCAAAGTTAGCATCATCGTCATTGTAACCAGAGAGCCCACGCTGAGTTTCCGGCAGGCAGCATGTTCTCAGCTACAGCTAACTGTAGCAAGGGGGTCAAGGAACCCAGAGTAGCCAGGTCTTCAACTACGTCACTTCAGAAGCTTCAAAGTTACGTAAAATTTCTAAATAAATTTCTAAATTTTAAACTTGAAAATAAATTTAGAAACTGTGAATATGTTGGGAGGGCCAAATGAAACACCTGGAGGATACATCTTCCCGAGAATCCAAAACTGTACACATCACATGGGTGAGGTAGGTTGTGTAGTCTCAGTGCCCAACTTGAAGGCAACGATGCTGTTCTTTCTTTCACTGATGGTGTTTCCTGAACACCAGGTGCTCTGCTGTACCATTCCGAGACAGGCAGTATTGTAGCCATCAGCAGATGGGAATATCGAGGCTGGGGGAGATCAAGAGACCTGCCCAGTGCTCACAGTCTGTTAGTGGCAAGGCTGGGATTTGAAACTAGGTTTTCCTGATTCCAGATGCAATTTACTTAACTGTGGTGCTACATGCCTCTCCTTCCACTTCTCCAGCATACCTGTTTTTCAGCTTCTGCTCAGAGGCAGACAATGGCCAAAGTGGCAACTGGACCAGATGTTTCCATCCAGTTCTAAGCAGCCCCAGGCAGGAGCATCTGCTGCCTAACCTGCCTCATCTGCCTTCAGCACAAGAAAACAACCAGTGACAAAATGACTGAGCTTGCGGCAGCTACTGCTGGCGATGTGCCTGATAAGTATTAAGTAGAAGCTGTTGTTTCCCCTACAGACATTTCTGTTTGGGTTTATATACATTTATGTGCTTCATACGGAAATCATATTTAATTAAACACAAGGAGCTGACTCAAGCATACTAAAAAAACTGTGACGTACCATTTCCCGCCCTCACCTGCCTTCCTGTTAGAACTTCCCAGGAAGGTACTGGCCAGGGCAAGTCTTGCTCATCCTGTTCAATGACACTGTTAGGTTCTGAGGATTCAAGGGCACTGTCTCTTTCTCTCTGTCCTTCATCCTTTCTTCCTTAATTGAATTGAAAATAAAACAGAGAGAAAGACATTCCAATAAGAATCCATAACCATGAACATCATAAAATTCAATGTCATAGACTGGCTGAGGCTTTTTACCAAGGAAGATGCCAATTCCTTGGCCAATGTCAAGAGCAAGACATTCACCCAGGAGGTTTGAAAGCCACTGGCCAACATGGCACCCAGGATCCTCAGAGAAATGAGATGAGGACTGGAAACAGAGCAGATTCTGGGGCCAGAGAGGCAGGTTCAAATTACGTTTCTGTCACTGTAGTCTCAGGGAAGTCATATGTATTTGGATTCTTTTTGGTTTTGTTTCAAAAGATGTATCAAAAGATGTTTCAATAAATCTGGAGATTTGCTTTCAGTTTCGTTTTTTTTTTCTTTTGATAATACCGGCACATGATAAAGAAATCTAGAAAGTACTTACAGATATCCAGGTAAAGGTAAGTTCACATATGATGAAAGGAGTAACAATAAAGTGAATATCTGTGTTCTCTCAACATGGGTTAAGAAATGGAATATATATGTGAAGTGTTTAGTTTTATAAACCTCATTGTCATCATTGATTGTATTATTCCAGTTTCCCTATTTGTCTGCAGATAGACAAATGCATAGATGCTGTGAACAGCATATATGAATGCAGCCCTTGTTCACTGATGTCATAGGATACACAGCATTCTGCATATGCATTTCACACTTAACAGTGATTGAGCTGCTATCTGATGTTTGATTTCAGGGTCTGTGTTCATGACTTCTATGCTAGAAAAATGGTCTGAGCTTAGCTGGAGTAGTTGAAAGAAATCTTATTATAGCGTTAGCTAGATGGGAGCTGACACAGCCACTGAGACCAACACTGAGTCACTGGTGGCCACTTTCCCAGAGACAGGGTGCGTGTTGGAGCTCAGAAGACATGTCTTGACACTCTGAAGGGAGAAGATCCTTCAGGACACTCAGCCCTACAGGGAAAGTCTTATACAATGCAGGAAGCCATAAATGCAACTTGGAAGTCCACAGACTGATTTTGGTCAGTACATACCCAAAATGATCCAAAAGGTTACTCTCTCCCTCTTATCAAAGCATTGAGTCAACTGTCTTCACCAAGTTCTAGTTAAAGCCATGAATGCTTACTGAACGCTTACTGAAACTACCACTTGCAAATGAGCCAAGGACCACAACATAGACTGGCCTTGAAATTCCTTGGAGCAGGATTTCTCCACTTTTGTGCTATTTGGGATCAGATAAGTCTCTGGGGTGGAGGTTGTCCCACGCATTGTAGGATATTTATATGGCCTGTCCTCTACTCACTAGATGCCAATAGCAATACCCCTGCCCTCAGTTGAGGATTTGAGGATAACTAAGATGTCTCCAGACATTGTTAAATGTGCCCCGAAGGTGGAGACAGAATCACTCCATTGAGGATTACTGATTAAGGTTATAGAAGTTTATCAAAGTGTACAGTCACAAAAGGCTTTCTATACCCAGTTAGGTACAAAATGCCTGGTGTTCACTTAGAGGCCTCTCCAGCAGCTGGGACATTGGAAGGGATGAGAAGAGGCCGGCAGGAAAGGGTGAGCATGGACCCAGTCTGGCCAATGGGACACCAGGGCAAGGTCCCGGGGAGTTTCCAGGCAGTCCACTCCAGCATAAGACACACCCTCTAGAGGTCAGCACTGCACCCTTCTCCTGTTTCTGAGCATACCTGCGTGAGAACACAGTGCCTGAATTGGTGACCTCCGCCTTGCAGCCCAAGGCAGCAAGCCTGAGATCAGAAGAAAAGGCCTGAGGACAGTAGGTAGAAAAAAAGAAAAAGCCACGTCCTCCCTTTGTCCTTTTAACCTAGGAGTGGAAACAGCCTCCTCTTGCTGCTGAAACTCAGGGAGCCTCAATGCCCAGAGCGGTCATAGCGTCTGCGTACAGCCCATTTACTGCATTGCTGTCTTCTAAACACAACAGGAGTTTGGGTGTCCTCGTAAGACACTGACTAATATAATAACCATCCAGCATTGTATTTGTTTTGTATTTAATTCTGTAGGTGGGTCATCTGCAAATCTTTTTCAAAATATTTTAAAGAATGCCAGTAGTGGGTTGATTCAGAACAGTGGTACCTCAGGGAATTAATGTGTACACTGTCCTGTTCCAAATCAAAAGCACTGTGTAAAGGGAAAAACGTCGTTCAACTACTGATCTTTCTGGTTCTTGATTTACAAGAAATAGGTGCATATAAAATACTTATAACCAAGTGTGAATGTGGATTATCTTCCTCTGAGAACAGGGGTCTTTCTGAAAGAAGCAGGGAAATTAGCTAACATTTACTGACCGAGGACAACCTTCAGTAGTTTATGCGATTTGGAAACAGCTAAAACAGTTGATGCAAAAGGTAACACAAAAAAAGCAAAAACATCAAAACCAAACAATATTTATCATCCTGTAAGTAGTTTCTTCAAATCCTTTCAGAGCTAATTTTCAAGGTGAACTAAGAGATACACTAGAACAAACCAGCACCCAATGCGGCCAGCTTCTTCAGACTGTAATGAAGGCCACCAGCTATTTTAGGTCCTAACAAGACACTTTTCTAGTTCCTCATTAGTCTGATTTTGTTGGAGGAGATTTTGATAGCCACAGAGGCCATAGAAGCTTTAAATGGGTGAATTGCATGGTATATGGCTTACATCGTAATAAACCTGTTTGTTTTAAAGCTTAGTACTTTTCATCACATCTACATCTTCAGCCTTGGTGCAAGTCAGCTTCATCTCTGACCCAGGCTGTTACAAAATCTCCCACAATGGTCTCCCTGTGTCTGCTTTTGCCCCACCTCTACCCCATCATCCTCTCTCCAGGCAGCAGTCTAGTGATGCTGCTAAAATATAAGTCCTATAATGTTACTCTGTATTCAAAATCCTTGATGCACCCATCTTATTCACAAAAAACTGAAAGTCCTTATAGAATATATACAGTCTTGGCAATCTGAGTACCCTTGCCTGCGCTGCCCACTGTCTGTTCACAATCAACTGCTAAACTTCCCTGACTCACTGTGCTCCAGCGGCTCTGCCCCTCTTGCTGTTCCTGCAGCACCAGGCAGGATTTTGCTTCACATCTTTGCACTGGCACAGCCCCTGCCAGGACCACTCCTCCCTCAGGACACTGTCTTAGTCTGTTTGTGTTGCTGCAAAGGAATATCTTGAGGCTGGGTCACTGATGAAGAAGAGAGGTTTATTTGGCTCACAGTTTTGCAGGCTGTATGAGAAGCATAGTGCCAGCATCTGCTTCTGTGAGGACCTCAGGCTGCTTCTACTTCTGGTGGAAGGTAGGGGGAGCCAGTGTAGGCAGATCACATGGCAAGAGAGAGGAAGTGCCAGGGACTTTTCAACAAGCTCCTACAAGAACTAAAAGTGCGAACCCATTCACTCCTGCAAGAACGACACCAAGCTATTCATGAGGGATCTGTCCCCAGGATCCCAACACTTCCCACCAGACTCCACTTCCAACACTGAGAACCAAATTTCAACAAGCAAACCGTATCCAAACCGTAGTGGATATCCACCCCCCAGTGCTGCCTCCTCTCCTTCAGGTCTTCATTCATGTGGCCCCTCCTAAGTGAGGTTTTGATTGACAGCTTCTCCTAAAACCCACTCATCCAGGCTGGCACTCCTTACTCTCTCTCCTTGCTTTATTTTTTTTTCCCAGAGAACTTAGTAACATCTAACATACTAAATATTTAACTTATTTGTATTTTGTGTCTCCCCACTGCAAGGAAACTTTTTTGATGTCAAGGATTTTGCTTGTTTGCTGCTGTTTCTCCAAGAGTAACTGGCACATAGTAGGAACTCCACATATATACCATGAATGCATGAACGAATAAACAAACAAATGGATGGATGGATGAATGAATGAGTGAATGAATGAATGAATGAATGAATGAATTGGCTGTGATTAAGAGCACAATGTCACTTCCACATGTGATTCCTTCTTCTTCCTGGCAGCCCTAACTTCCAGTGGTTTCCTTTGAACTTCTTCTGCCTTCTTTTCTGCCCATGTCTTGATCCTCTTGTTTATCAGTCACTGTCCCACATTTCCCACTTGCATTTAGGATCTTTGCAGTCACGTTTATCTCTACCAATCCCACTGCCCTCTTAACAGAAAGAGAGATTTCCTTTGTCCAGGAGAATCATACAATAGCAAAGCCAGATGACACTGGAATCTCAAGTGGCTAAGCATGGGGTCTGGCTGCTGTATTTAATTGGTATCATGCATCTGATGCAAAAGTCTTCTCCTGGGGCATTTATTAAGCACCCACAGAGTGCTGAGCACCAATATATGGGAAAGATGCAAAACCCAGTCATCCTTGAGTCAACTTACTCTTATGTGTAAGGTTTGGTTTACAATGAGATCTGAGAGTCTATTGAGACTCTTTAACTTCTTGGATACAAAGGTTGGATCTGATTTATTGGGGGAACCCTTCACAGTATTGTGAGGCAATTAATGCTCAATAAATATTTGTTAATATCAAAACCAAGAGCAATCCATTTAAGATAACTATATTTTTAAAAAGCATCACAGTCAAGATAAAATGGCTTAGAATTAATGTCCACCAGCAAGGTGGGCCATGAAATGGTAATGTTTCAAAAGCAGTTCTTGTTATAACTGACTCAGCACTGAAAAGGAGAGTGACGATGACCTTTTTCATGGGGTGTCACAAACGACAAGGGTCATTGACTTTGTCCAGGAAAATTAAAGCGTATAGCACCTTAGAAGCACTAGTAATTATCAGTGATTATTTAAATACCACTAGAGCAGAGAAAGAAATTAAATGTCCATCTGAAAGAAAATATACATACACACACACACACACACACACACACACACACCTACAAACATATATACAAACATACATACTTATGCCTCATATTCATAAGAAAAAACACAAGTGAGATATCTAAAAACTGTAGTTCAAAGTACATGTCCTGAACATCCTCTAAGTGCAAAGACACTGGGCTTTAAAGACAAATTTAAACAGTGCCTCCAGCCCCAGAAAGCTTGAGAATTTCTTGAGCGAATTATGATTAGCTCCAAGTGGAATGACATACTGAATGCCATTTCAGACTAACTTAAATTCAAATTCCTGTGATTCTGGAGTCCCTCTAAGACTTTTCAACTGGGCAGAAATTCAATAGAAAGGATTTCCTGGCTCTTGTAAACATGAAATGTGTACACATCCTTAAGTGGGGCTCTCCTTCAGAAGAAATGAAACACTCTGTCTCCAGCCAATGAAAATTATTTGGTTATAGCTCCTACTTGGTTCATTTTGTTAATTACAAAAGCCTCAAACTCTTTCTTCCAGGACAGGGTTTCTCAGTTCGGGTGCTAGTCACATTTTAGCCCAGATGATTGTTTTTTGTAAGGGGAGCTGTCTTATGCATTGTAAGATGCTTAGCAGCTTTCCTGGCCTCTACTCACAATATATCAGCAATGCCCCAGTGCAACAACCAAAAATGCTTTCAGACATTTCTCTGTGTTCCCTTGGGGACAAAATGCCCTCAGTTCGAGTCCACTGGTCTAGGATAATTACTCTAAAGTAATTAGATCTAACCATACAGTAGAAATAATTATGCAGATAACTTCTCTAACTTCTCTTTCATGTATCATATCCATTGAAGCAATCCTGAAATATTATGTGTGCAATTGTGCCCCATTCCCACCTGCAGTAATCTGATTAGAAATGATTAATTTGCTCTGGGTAATTATAAAGTGAGATGCATGTAGGAAGTGATGGCAAATTATGATTAAAAAGTAGTAGGTTTCTCTTTTGCCCTTAAGACTTGCTCATGGGTCCAGTTACGAAACCAAAAAAAGAACAAAAAAACACTGAAGATAAGGAGCAACTCAAGGTAAAGAAAGACCTCCATGCTCATTACCTGAGGAGTTCTTTCTCTGGGTTCCAGGAGGAGTGAAGCTGGTTCACACGGTGTTGGGGACACATCGACAGGGCTGGTAAAAATGGACAGCACCATCTTAAGTGCATTTCCAGGCATAATCAAGATTCCAGGTAATGACAAGACCTGGTGCCTGGAGGATGAAAACCACCCATGGGTCCCGGAGCAAAAGGTGACGTGCCTTCTGATGGCTGATCTGGCCTGACTCTGCCCACACTGCACTAACGGGGGGCCAGGGGATGTCTGATGGCAACTGGGGAGATGGACTTTTGCCATCTTGAACATGCTCCCACCTTCCTGTCCCTTGCTGCCACAGGGGAGGGTCAGGAGTGCCCTGGGAGCAAACACAGCCTGCTTTGCTCTCATTCCAATATTTCAACAAAGAGTCAATTTCTACTCCAGCTCTGAACATTCAAGGTCAGATCCCTTGGAGCCAGTGACTGAAAACCCCATTGAATCCCAGAGCAAAAACACGTCCTCTCTCTGATCTAGGTTGACTGGTTCGCCCTAAGGAGGGTGATCAGAGTGTAGAGAACACACTCTTTGAATACAGAATCAGGATATGTGTTCTATTAGGTGCCACCTCATTAAGGAAACAAAAGCATTTGAAGTTAGGAGGGTCTCAGAATGTCCAGGCCCCACACCTACGAGGAAATAACACAATAAAGACACACAATGAGCCACGTCAGTCAGCATATGCATGCACCTTGGGCAGACACACACCAGTGCTCAATCCCGAGCCACTGCTGCGTACCAGGCTCCGTTCTCAGCACTGGGTGCGCAGCAGTGAGCCAGGCGAGAGTGTCGTGGGAATGCTGTGTGAAGCCGAGGTTTGGAGGACAGTAATTTTTTTAATCCACCATTCTCCCTCCACCCTCTAGTACTCCACAGTGTCTGTTCTTCTCATCTTTATGTCCATGTGTGCTTAATATTTAGCTGTCAGTCGGGAGCAGTGGCTCATGCCTGTCACCCCAACCCTTTGGGAGGCCAAGGCAGGCAGGTTGCTTGAGGCCAGGAGTTTAAGACCAGCCTAGCCAACATGGTGAAACCCTGTCTCTACTAAAATTACAAAAAATCAAAAAATTGCTGGCCGTGGTGTTGCACATCTGTGATCCCAGCTGTTTGGGAGGCTGAAGCATGAGAATTGCTTGAACCTGGGAGGCTGAGGTTGCAGTGAGCTGAGATTGTGCCACTGCACTCCAGCCTGGGCAACAGAGCAATAGACTCTGTCTCAAAAAAAAAAAAAATATATATATATATATATATATGTGTGTGTGTGTGTGTATTTAGCTCCCACTTGTAATTGAGAACATGTGGTATTTGGTTTACTGTTCCTTCCTTGATTTGCTTACAATTATGACCTCCAACTCCATCCATGTTGCTGCAAAAGATCTGATCCTATTCTTTTTGATGGCTGTGTAGTATTCAGTGGTATATATGTACCACATTTTCTTTATCCAATCTACCATTGATGAGCACCTGGGTTGATTCCATGTCTCTGCTATTATGAATACTGCAGCGATGAACACACAAGTGCATGTGTCTTTTTGGTAGAATGGTTTATTTTTTACAGCACAAACCCCTCGAGGACCAGCGGCACTCAAAACGGTGGCCGCTTCTGCTCATAGTTCCCCTTTATAGTCAGTGAGGTTGCAAGCTTGTTTGACACCTCACCATAAACTAGTGTGTTTAGAATGTTGCAGAGATAATGCTAAGATAAAGGAAAAGAGGGATGGTGTGAAATAAGAGGATTCTGTAGATATGGGTGTAAAGATGAGCTTCTCAGAGGGTGTAAAATTTGAGATGTGATCTCAGGGTTTGAAAAAATGGAAACAGGCTGGGCATGGTGGCTCATGCCTGTAATCCAAACACTTTGGGAGGCTGAGGAGGGTGGATCACTCGAGGCCAGAAGTTCAAGACCAACCTGGCCAATATGGTGAAACCTCATCTCTACTAAAAATGCAAAAATTAGCCACGTGTGCTGGTGCACACCTGTATTCCAGCTACTTGGGAGGCTGAGGCACAAGGATTGCTTGAACCCGGGAAGCAGAGGTTGCAGTGAGCTGAGATCATGCCACTGCACTCCAGCCTGGGCAACAGCAAGACTCTGTCTGAAAAGAAAAAAAAAAAAAAGAAAGAAAACAAAAAGGGAACTGCAAGATCAAAACCCTCAGGTAGCAATAGCTTCTCACATCCAAGCATTCTCCACACACATGCACATAGGCAATCACGCCAATACACATGCACATTCATACACAAAGACGCAGATGGAGAGAGACAAGCAACAGGTGGGGATGAGGAAGGGCTGCCCTGTGGACCCTCATGCACACATATCCAGGAGACCCACACCATCAGTGGTACAGGTCCTTTTAGTAAAACATCTCCCAATCCAAACAGTGGCTGCGTTTTCCACAGAGCAGTATCAACTTTGGTTCTTTTCTGGCTGTGGAGACTTAACACCATCTGATTGACCATTAGCATATATTAAAAGCAAGATACACTTCAAGTACTTAAGCAGCTACAGAACGGAGCAGTGCAGGCTTCCCCAGTCAGGTGTGGTTTACCGCTCTGACCACGGTTCTGAGACTTAGGGCTTTAAATTGCATCCACCTGAGTATCTGCCAAGTACCTGGACCACATACCTTTTTCATTTACATCTCAAAATTACCCTCTGAGGAAGCTTTATGACGGTCAAATGACACATGAGGAAACAGGTTTGGAAAAGTTAAGTGAGTTGCTCAAGTTATCACAATTAATAAGAAATTGAACCAGGATTCAAGGTAATTCTGACTTCAAAACTTTGTTACTTCTACTGTTCGACGTTGCCTCTCTGCTAGAACCATAATCAGTTTGCAGCTTGCTTTTCTGACACTGCCGAAAAACTAGAAATTCTGCATACTTGTAGATGATTAGCTAGTCCATTTATCTCACCCTTCAAAAGCAGGGTGGTTAACACACAGTGGACATAACCTCCATCCATACACAGTAACTTACAGTGCTACGTGATTTGCTTTCTTTCCCTCTGATGGAACCAACCTCAGGTGTTCAGACTCCTAACGATCAAGGGTAGATGAAAACTGTTGCATCTTTGCTCTAAAATTTCAAAAGTACCATTGTCCTCTTTTGGACAGAGTGATACTTCAGGTATCACCAAACTAATCTATGATTTCTGGGTTCAAACTAAAAGGAAGAAAAAATAAATAAATCTCCCTAAGGCAACCCAGAATACCCTGGCGTTAAATTCCATCCTAGACCATTCTGTTCATCTGTTCAATTGACCTGAGTCACAGAGTTACCGTTAAAGACATTTTCCTACTCGAGAAGCTGAGGTGGGAGGATTGCTTGAGTCCAGGAGTTCAAGGTGAGTTAAATGAGCTATGATCATGCCACTGCATTCCAGCTTGGGAGACACAGCAAGCCCCCATCTCTAAATAAAGACATTTCCCAACTGCAGGATGAGGTACGTTTGACTTCCCATCTCTTTGGGTAGCCAGCCATTCTGCTCCCATCTCACTCTCTTGCTATTGTTGGTTCTCATGAGGGCGGACAAATAAAAATAAAACATACAGGAGCTAAATGACCTAATTCAAGCCTTAATAGATTTATTTGCCTTTGCTCATACAGACTATAAGGAATCTTAACCCAAAGTAGCCAGAAAGGGAAGAGGTACATGTGAAAGCCTCCATATATTAATAATATAGTTTGGGGAACTTAAAGTCAATGGCAGGATTCACCTTTCCAGGACCTTGGCCAACAAGCCTGTGGTGCTCTAACGTCTTCGCAGCAAGAAAGGACTCCAGGCATCAGGACTGCACCAGTCCAGTAGCTCCTCCAAGCCTTGATCTTCAGCAACAATGACCCACCTCCCAGGACTCCTCTCTGTCCTAAGGAAATTAAGTCTTACCAACTAGAATCCATCTCAACTCATCTGAACCCTGACTGGTGCCCTCTGAGCTCCCCCACCCCAAGATCAGCCAGAGTGGTTTTTTACTCACAGGATAAAAAGACATTGCATGCAGATGGCCTAATCTCAGTCATTTCTCTGTTGAAAAGTCAGGCCATTTATTTCTAGTACATGCTGAGAACCACATTCAAAATGTGATTAAACACCACCAGCTAAGAATGACCATTATGCTTAAAAGACTTATTAGCAAGGGAGGAGAGTTGCAAACTACACACAGAGTAAATGGGATGTTTCAAATTACACTAGTTGGTCTATCTTCATTTTTTTAGTGCAATGGTTTGTTACATGTATACCTAATAATGCTAAATAGTGAAATGCCAAGTCTGAGCTCTTAATGGCCTCATTTAAATTAAATTTATATTTATTGTCTTTCTAATTATTTTCCCAGCCATCTGACCAGGACATTTTCCTATGCCACGGTGAAATGGCTGTCTCCCTACCACGAGGTTAATTAAAATACACTGGCTCTTGAGAATTCAAAATGATGTGGTAGAGAACCTGGCAACAGACTTTCCACTAAAGCCTTTTTTTTTCTCTTTCCAAGATCACATTTTAGAAATTGCTTAAAAATTGCAAATGAGTCATTTAGACCATATTTTTAATTGCAAGCACAACTTCCAATGGACTGCATGATTGAGATACCTTCCTTCCAAGGCATCTGTCCAGATTCATATAAAATATCACCCCTGTAATCTTCCCACAGAACTCTCAAAAGCCTCTCTGTTTAGACCCATTCACATTCAGCAGTCAGTCCCTGAGCACCCAGAGACAAATGTTTTCAGCCTGGCTCCAGGCACTAGGAATGAATCTACTCTACACTTGAAGTACATGCATTATGAAACCGTGGACTAGGCACATCAGTTACTGCAGGGTGCATGTGTTGGTTCCCACACACTTCTGATGACAGCTCTACTCTCAGTCCACATGGTATGGGTGGGGTTGACTCCCCTCTACCGGCACTGAAGAGAGCCCATGGCTTCTACTCAGCTGACCAGAGCATAGCATCCGCCTAGGCAGAGATGGGCATGGGACCCCATGGTGGAAGAGCTTCATGTGCAGGATGTTAAAAGTATCTTTTAGGAATTGCAGAAGAGCCCCTCCGTCTTCTAGGATTTAAAACTATAGGGTTGAGAGCCTGGAACTTTCAGGAGCTGGTCCATGAATGGAGTCTGCTTGAAAATAAACCCAACCCAGAAGGAGGCAGAGTCCAGAGATGGTGGAAGAGTTGGCTTAGATGTCAACATTTAAGACCCTGGATCTGGTTATGCTTGGTTTTTGTTTGTTTTAATATAGACTTTATTTATTTATTTATTTATTTATTTTTTGAGACGGAGTCTCGCTCTGTCGCCCAGGCTGGAGTGCAGTGGCCGGATCTCAGCTCACTGCAAGCTCCGCCTCCCGGGTTCACGCCATTCTCCTGCCTCAGCCTCCCAAGTAGCTGGGACTACAGGCGCCCGCCACCTCGCCCGGCTAGTTTTTTGTATTTTTTAGTAGAGACGGGGGTTTCACCGGGTTAGCCAGGATGGTCTCGATCTCCTGACCTCGTGATCCACCCGTCTCGGCCTCCCAAAGTGCTGGGATTACAGGCTTGAGCCACCGCGCCCGGCCTAGACTTTATTTTTTAGGACAGTTTTAGGTCCACAGCAAAATTGAGAAGATACAGAGATTTCCCATATACATCTTAGGCTCCGCAATTCACTCCACCTCTCCACTGCTGACAACCCTCGCCACAGTGGTGCACTTGCTGCGGTCAATGAACACACATGGTCACATCATCATCACCCAAAGCCCCAGGTTTATATTCAGGTTCTTTCACGTTGTTCATCCTACAGGTTTTGTCAAATGTACCAGGACATTTGGATCATACAGAACGGTTTCACTAACCCCTGGCAACCACTGATTTTCTTCCTGTCTCCACAGCTTTGCCTTTTGCAGAATGTCCTAGAGTTGGAATCATACAGTATGCAGCCTTTTCAGACTTGCTTCTTTCACTTAGCAATATGCACTGAAGGAACCTGCAGGTTTCTTTTTCATGACTTTATAACTCATTCGTTTTTAGCACTCAGTAGTATTCCATTGTCTGGATAGATTACAGTTTAGTTATCATTCATTCATCAAAGGGCATCTTGGTTGCATCCAAGTTTTGTCAATTACGAATAAAGCTGCTATGAACATCCATGTGCAGGTTGTGCTGTGGGCATACATTTTCACCTCCTTTGGGTGCCTGGACTTTTTAGCCTGTGACCTATCATTATCTTTATTTATAAGCCACTAAAAGTCAGATTTTCCATCATTTGTAATCACAGGAGTACTGACATGCACAGTTACATTCCAGGTTAACACAATTCAGCCACAAAGTGTCTGTGTGGCCTCAGATAAGACACTAACCCTCATTCAGCCTCAGTTTTATCATCTTTAAGAAGGGATAGGGATATTCTTACTCACCATATCACAGAATTGTTACAAAGACCAGGTAGAACAGCCTGCAATGTTCTTAGCAAGGTTCATCACACAGGCTTTGAGTACTGGGGGCTTTAAACACACCCACACTTCTGCATAACAGAGGTCATCTCAGATTACACAGGGGCAGGGACTCCCTCCCACTTCACAGCTCCAGGCATCATGTGACGGGTCTGGGCATTTTGACTGAGGCCTTTCATGCTGCTTAATGATGACAAGACATAATCAGGAAACAGAGATCACCATACCAGTCCAGCTTCAATAGAGGACTCAATCCAGAATCATCTGGCCCAGTGCCTCCACCCCCAGTTTCAGAATCATCTGAATCACCCTCAGTGGGTTGAGGAACTGGGGCAGATGATTCTGAGTTAAGTCCCCTTTTGCTAAAAGATAATAGATCCAGGCACGGCAGCTCACACCTGTAATCCCAGAACTTTGGGAGGCCAAGATATGCAGATTACTTGAGGTCAGGAGTTCTAGGCCAGCCTGGACAACATGGTGAAACCCTGTCGCTACTAAAAATACAAAAATTATCTGGGTGTGATGGCGGGTGCCTGCAATCCCAGCTACTCTGGAGGCTGAGACAGGAAAATCGCTTGAACCTGGGAGGCATAGGTTGCAGTGAGCCGATACCACACCACTGCACTCAAGCTTGGGCAACAGAGTGAGACTCCATCTTAAATAAATAAATAATAATAGATATGCCCCCATTCCCTTCAAAAGAGCAAATATTTTTGGAGTGTCTACATGTGTCAGCCACTATTATAGACACTATAAATACAGTGAAACTCTGTTCCTAAAACATTTTTTTACATGTGGATTATCTGCTGCTGAGGGTGAGGAGAGTTAGGGATTCACTGAATTCCAGAGTTTGCAAGATAATGACCCTGGGTCCAATCCAGAAGCTCTCACCAGCTCTGAAGTAAGCCACTGGCCTTCCTGATGCCAGTAATTCAGTAAGTGTTTTACTGAATGAGTGGACCCACCGCTAATCAAGTGAGCAAGCTTGCTTCTGACACTCCCTGGTACTAGCAAACACATTGTGTGTTGTGATCTTGCAACTGATCCAAAGGCACATTAAGAATACAGCATTGGCTGGGCGTGGTGGCTCACGCGAGTGGATCATTTGAGGTCAGGAGTTTGAGACCATCCTGGCCAACATGGAGAAACCTTGTCTCTACTAAAAATACAAAAATTAGCTGGGTGTGGTGGTGTGTGCCTATGATCCCAGCTAGTAGTGAGGCTGAGGCACGAGAATCACTTGAACCCGGGAGGCGGAGGTTGCAGTGAGCTGAGATGGTGCCGCTGCATTCCAGCCTGAGCAATAATTTCATAATTATTGAGAGATAATTTCATAAAAGTTGTATATATTTAAGGTGTACAACTTGATCATTTGTTATACATAGATACTGTAAGGTGATTATCACAGTCAAGCTAATTAATACACCCATTGCCTCACAAAAGTAGCATTTTTATATGGGTGGTGAGAGCACTTAAGGTCCAACTTCTTAGCAAATTTCAAGTAGAGAAGATAGAATTGTTAACCGTAGTCATCATACTGTGTATTCTATGTCTGGAATGTATTTATCTTGCATGACTGAAGCTCTGTGATCTTTGACCAACATTTTCCCATTTCCTCCACTCTCCAGCTCTAGGCAGCCACCATTTTACACTCTATTTCCATGGGCTTGACTATTTTAGATTCCACATAGAAGGGAAATCATATAGTATTTGTCTTTCTACATCTAGCTTATTCATTTAGTATAACATGTAGGTTCATCTATGTTGTCACAAATTGCAGGATTTCCTTCTGCGCTAAGGCTGAAAAATGTTATACTGTATGTAGATATAAGATTTTCCTAACAGTCATCTATCAACAGACATTTAGGTTGTCTAGGTAGTTGTGAGTAATGCTGTAATAAACGTGAGAACGAAGATACCTCTTCAACTTATTGATTTCCACCCTTTGAATATATACCCAGAATTGGGATTGCTGGATCATTGCATAGTTCTATTTCAATTTTTCGAGGAATCTACATAATGTTTTCCATAATGGTGGTACCAATTTACATTTCACCAACAGTGTGCAAGACTTCCCTGTTCTCTGCATCCTTGCCAACGTCTGTTATCCTTGGTGTTTTTGATAATAGCCATCCTAACAGGTGTGAGGTGATATCTCACTGCGGTTTTGATTTGCATTTTCCTAATAATTAGTGATGTTGAGCACCTTCTCATATACGTTTTGGTCATTTTTACATCTTCCTCTAAGAAATGCCTGTTTAGGGCCTTTGCTTATTTCTCTTGAGATATAATCCAAGTGCCTGAATCCATCCTACAACTACAGCACGAGTAGCTCCTGCTTATGGCCCCAGCCTCAGATCCACCACTCTTTGTGTACCACAAACCTCCTGCCATACAGATCCGCTTTCAGGTCCTCCAACCCCAGCTCCTTCCAGCCACTGAGCCTTTGCACAGGCAGTTCCCTTTGACCTGACCACAGCAAATCTCCCTATTACAGGCTCTTAGAGCAATGCGTACCTCCTTTTCATTTTTGTGATGATATGGATAATGTGTGCAGCTCTCACTACTTGCTTTTTGAACCACAATTTTACCGTATGTACTGTTGTATTGTTAATGTCTGTCTCTGTGCCTGGTACTCAGATGGCAATCAACTACTAGTTGAATGAAAGAATGGTTGAATAATAAATATCATATCCCAGGTATATTACAGGCATTATCCCTAACCTTTACAATAAAAGCCTGCAGTAGATTGTCTAAATTTTCTGATTTTATAGAAGAAAATGCGGCTCAGAGAAATTAATTAAATTAACCAAGATTTCACAGGTGCTAAGGTTCCATAAATGTCTATTAGGCCTAGATGATTTATAGTGTTTTATAGGTTGTATATATCCTTGTTAATTTTCAGCCCACTTGTTCCATAAATTACTGACAAAGGAGTACTGATGTCTCCAAGTGTAGTCGTGGATTCGTATATTTCCTCTTTCAATTTTATTCATTTTTCTTCATGTGTTTTGTAGCTCTGCTAATAGACACACACATTTATTCCTGTTATATCTCCTTGGTGAAATGACCATTTTATCCTAAGGTATTGACCTTCTATAACCCTGATAATTTTCCTGGTTCTAAAGTCTACTCTTCCTGATGATAATTTAACTCATCTTTCTTTTGCTCTTTACTTGCAAGGTATATTTTCTGCTAGCCTTTTACTTTTAGCCTATTTATGTCATTATTTTAAAGCAGTTTCTTATAGATCACGTATAATTGGTTCTTTCATAAATTCATCCTATGATCTCTATCTTTTGGTTGGTGAGTTAAGATCATTTAGATTTTATGTAAGTGTTGATAAGATCACATTTAGGCTTACCATTTTATTATGTGTTTTGTTTGTCCCTTCTTGTGTTTGTTTTATAATAAAAACTACTTAAGAAAATCAGCAAAAAACATTATTACTCAAGTGTCTGGAAAGGTGGAAGCTGACTGATCTATGTTGGCTTTGACTGGACCACTCTGCCTCATTTGTCTTTCACACTCCTCCTGGGACATTGGACCATTCTTTCCTTGTTCTTCTCGTAGAGCAGGCAGAAGCTCATAAAGCAAGTGAAAACACACAAGGCTTCCTAGAGCCTAGGCTTTGACTGGGCAAAGCAACACTACCTCTTCACTCTGTTGGGCAATGCAAGGAGGAAAACTGAACCCAAATTCAAGGAGCCTGCATACATACTTCTGCTCTAGGGGAAGGACATGGTAAGTCAAATGACAAAGGAACCAACAAATCAGTCTACCATAGTCCTGTAACCAGATAACTAGACATAGTTAGATGGACCACATACTAGGTTGATGTCCAACAACACCTACAATAGACAAAGAGAGGAAAGTTTGATTATAAACAGTAAGTTATATTGAGGACCCAGCTCAAAGTCTGGGCCACAGTGACCAATTAACACATGACCATTGTTGTTTTTATCATTACAATGAGTAACTAAAGTCACCAAAGATAGCACGTTCCATCCAATAGTTGTATACTAAGAGGAAAGACAGAAGGTATGCTATTTATACCTTTCCTGGTAATGGTAAGAATTATTGATTATTTTTGTCTTCCATACCAGGCAGTTAGATGTAAATGTCTCTAGAGCTGTGCTATTTCATGTGTTAGCTTCAATGTCCATATGGCCATCTAAATTGAAATTAATTTCAAAAATAAAAATTGAATTCCTTGGTTGCACCAGCCACATTTCAGTGGCTTGGTTGCCACAAGTGACTACTGGCTACCATATTGGATAGCATGGGTATAGAATGTTTACATTGTTGCACAAGGTTCTATTGGACAACACCCCTCTGGAGCATTACAGTATCACAGGAGGCTTTCATGAAGCCTCTTTTGATGTTACCACTGTAGAACCTACAGGGATAAAAGTGGTCACAGAATCAGCGCTGGTTTTTAAGTTGACAAGTCAGCATCAGTTGCTCATGTAATACTGTCATCTACTCTGCATCCTGTAGTTACACCAAAATGTATTTTGATTAATATTTGGAGAGAGAAAATGATAATGAAAACTGTAAAAAATAAGAAAATAATATGATGTGTAGTGTAAAAGAATGAGAAAATGACTTTTTCAAACAATCATGAAATAATTTAATACAGAAAGCTGAGTACAAGCTGGAACATCTCTTCCTAGGAACCACTATCATTTAAAACTTGACTTTCTCAAGCATATAACTCTGTAGAAAGAAATCTGAAAAATCTATACTAATTCTATGTATCATGTTGAGACTCGATCGATCAAAATGGAAAGAAATAATTTGTGTAGTCTACCATAAAACTAATCTTTCTCATCACACACATTTTTATTGGTGGAAGGATGGGAACTTACGGAATATTGAGGGTATTTGAGAAGAGGATGCCTAGGTACTTATAATCAGACCCAGGAAACTTTAATCTGATTTAATACCAGCTCTATTAGAACCAAGCTCTCACCTGTTTCATGCAAATAATTTGTCTTAATGGTCTAAACCGTTTACCTCCACTGTGTTTTAAATCAGACTTAAATTTGTATCCCTCTTTTTTAGAAGACTACGTATTTTACCTTCACTTAGAGATGGCTGTATGAGTTATGAAAAGTTTCAAACTCGAAAGCAATCCTAGCCTAATTTTTACAGTTTATCAGAAAAATAATTGACGTAAGCAGACAGAAAAGTGATATAATTATTCTGATTTATGGTATATATTCTGCGTCTCACTTAACCACTCTTATCCCTTACGAAAGAGAATTCAGCAGAATTATGTAGCCAAGAGAGAGATCACTTTCTTCAGCTTCTTTTTATTTCTCAGTAAAATATTGTCAGGTTCTGAATGTTGGTGTCCCCCACCCCAAATTCATATATTGAAACCTAACCCTCAATGCAACAGTGTTAAAAAGTGGGGCTTTTAGGAGATGATTAGGTCATGAAGGCAGAGTCCTTATGAATGGAATTAGTGCCCTGGTGAAAGACGCCCCAGGGAGCCCATTAGTCCCCTCCACCACATAAAGACACAGCAAGAAGCCACATCTCGCCTTTTGTTTTCTTCTTTGGTCTTTTGATGCAGGGTATGTAAACATAGTTTGTTGTTCTTATTTTGTCATAAATAAAAATAATGTCCTTAACATGATGACTGCATTGTGTTTGGCATTTTAAGAAACTGCCAAACTGTTTTTACAAAGTGGTTATACCATTTTACATTCCCACCAGCAGGATCTGAGAGTTGGAGTGCCTCCACATACTGGCTAATACTTGGGAAGGTCAGTTTTCATTCTAGGCACTCTAAAAGATGTGTAGTGGTATCTCACGGTGGATTTAATTTTCTTAATATCTCATTTTCTTAATATCTCATGATGTTAAACCATGTGCTTAATTTGCCATCTGTACATCTTCTTTAGTACAACGCTTTGTCAAATAACTTGCTCATATTTAAGTGAGTTGTTTTCTTATTAAGTTTTGAGGGTTCTTTATATATTCTGAATTTATTAAATATGTGATTTTTCAATTACGTTTCACAGTCTGAGACTTGTCTTTTTTCCCCTTAGTTTTAGCAGTCTTTGCTATTAGAAACCACTCTTGCAGACAAAAGGTGGGAAAAGGTGAATTTTCAAACTGCATCAAGGGTATTTTGTCAGTAATGGGTTTTGGAGTAAAGTAAAAATTAATGATAGCTCTTGCTTTATTTAGTTAGTGTATTTTTTCTGGAATATTTGACACTGACTGTAATTTAAAAAATGGGAAGCCATTTACATGTAGTTTTTGATGAAGCTGCAATGGCAATTAAATTAAAAAACAATATTCTTTTTAAAAAATAGTACTAGAACAATGGAACAGCCATATGCAAAAAATAAACTTTGATCCACATTTCATGCCATATGCAAAGATTAACTCAAAATGGATCTCAAATATAAATGTGACATCTAAAACTATTGAACTTCTTGAAAAAAAAGTGAGAAAAACTTTTGCGTCCTTGAGTTAGTCTAAGTTTTCTTGGGTACAATACAGAGTATGATTCATTAAAACAAACAAACAAACAAAAAAACAACAAAAAAAACAAAAACCTTGGGGAAGTGTTACTCACCTGGATTATGATGTAAATGTACCCTCTATAGTTGTGCAGTACACAACCTGCACATCTGTTATTTGGTGGCCCTGCATCTGTGCCTTTGTTAGGATGAAAAGAAGAGAAGTAACTATTCTAAAGTCTTTATGCTGAGTTGGAGACATAATTCAACTTTGGCTCACCAGCATCAAAAGCGCCTTAAAAGTAAGTACAGCATAGGACTGCATTTGCTTGCATGGAAATGGCACTGGTCTAAGAATTCTGAGACTTTCAATCTTTTTTCCTTTTTGCCGCCATCTTGGGAAGATTGAGCAACTGGCATCCATTCTCTGAACCTCAGTTTTATCATCTGCGAAAATGAGGAGAATGGACTAGATGTACTCTAAGGGCCCTCTGCGACCAGCTTTTCCTTGGGGGCAGAAGAAGAGTGGAAGCTCTGAAGTGAGGCCTGGGCTGATTCACCAATACTGTCACGACCTGCTGAGGGGCTGCTGCGTGCCCAGCTAGGACTCGCCCACAGAAGGTGGGTGCCAATCCTGACTGTTACACATGTGTGAAGTGCCCAATGAGAGGTGGAGGATGTTTCCTGGAGTCACTAAGCTAATAACGCATAGGGTTGTGTTTTCAGTCCAAGAATCTAAATTTCAAAGCAGATGATCATGCCCCCTCTGATGCTGCTTCCTCCAGCTCCGTAACCGGATGCTCAAATAGTTCAGCCTCCCCAAACCAGTCCTTGTCTCCCTGCCTCAGAACCATCATGCTCTATAAACTAGGACTCCCCTCTGCATTGCACGCTGGCCAGCGCCTCGGGCAGAAAGCTGGAACAATTGCAAGACTCACCACAGTCATTTCTCTTTTTACAGGAATCACAGAATTCCACTGCCTAATGTCCAATGTCGTATCATATAAATATAATTTTAATACATAAAAATGAAGAAATATTTTATTTACATATAGGTGTACAGTGATGCATCATTTAATGATGGGGATGCATTGTGAGAAATCTGTCATTAGGAGATTTTGTCATTGTGTGAACATTACAGAGTACACTTACACAAACCTGGACGGACTAGCCTACTACACACCCAGGCTATATGCAACAGTCTGTCACTCCTAGGCTACAAATCTCTGCAGCATGTTACTGTACCGAATACTGCAGGTGATTGCAACATAATAGTAAGTATTTGTGTAGCTAAACATAGAAAAGGTACAGTAATAACATGCTATACAAGAAGAAAATGGTGCACATGTGTGGGGTACTTACCATGAATGAAGCTTATAGGACTGGAAGTTGCTCTGGGTGTCAGTGAGTGAAGGGTGAGTGAACGTGAGGCCCAGGGCATTACCATAGAGTACTACAGACTTTGTAAACACTGTACACCTAGGCAATGTTAAGTTTATTTATTTTTCCTTCAGTGATAAGTTAACCATAACTTACTACACAATCATTTGCTTTACAAACTTTTACTTTTTAAAAACATTTAGACTCTTTTTAATAAAACTTAGCTTGAAACACATATTGTATGGCTGTATAAAAGTATTTTCTTTCTTTGTATCCTTATTCTATAAGCATTTTTATTTCATTTTATTAGTTTTTAAACTTTCTATTGAAAACTAAGACAGAAGCTCGCACATTAGCCTAGGCTGCATTTTCCTTACATGAGATGTCCCATTTGAAAGAATTTCCAAAATTCAAAAGAACCAGGAAAGGGGAGAGAAGAAATGACAAAAAACTTGCAGTCACCCTCAGATATACTGATGTCATTCAACCTCACCTCCAAGGAGAGAAAATGACCAAAATATTTAACACTGGCAGAGCCACACTGACGTTTACTAGCTACAAATGGTAGCATTTTCTTTCCAATCTGACCTGCAAGAAAAATATTCAGATTGACAGCTGACTGGAGTAAGAGGAGAGCTTTCCCTCCAATTATATCTTCAATGGTATCTATGTTGGACAAGAATTTGTCTTTCTCCCTTAATTCATTCTTCATGAGATGGAGCATTCAGGGAAATTAACTGTAATCATAAGGGAAGGCTGACTTACAAAAGGAAAAATTTTAAAAAATCTCAGAGAAAAACATGTACTTAAAAGTTGCCAAAGGATACAAATTATGCTGTTTTTCTGTCGTATGAACAATTAGTACAGTCAGAGAAGGAGCTAATCCCCAAAATAAGACCTACATTCATAGCTCATTTTCAAAATGACATTAAGTAGGATCTCTTATTTACATCATCTCTCTGCTCTTTCTTGCTTTCAAACTTTAATAAAAACTAAAGATGCACTGAAGACACAGCTCATAAAGAACTTTGGTGCGGTAGTTTATGTCCAGAGAATAGAGGAGAAAACAAAGATATTTGCATTTCGGATCCATTTATACAATACAACGCACAGGAGTCTAACTCTGCCGTTGGGTATCCACAATTCTAACCAACAAATGGGGATTTTTAGCTTGTGCGTGCCTTCTGGAAATTGTCACTGAAAGATAAAATAAATTGTATTTTAATGTTGGGGACTTACAAAGCCATCTCCGTCTTGGCTGCTAACTACTGTTGGAAAATGTTTCCCAGAGCAAATCTGGCTTCACCAACTGCACAGAAAATCTTATGGGAAACATGGATGAAAACTCACAGCTGTATTGCATGGTAAATGATATCGCATTGTTGATACCATCACACCAACACACAATTCCCAAACAGACATAAAAGACAGTAATGTACCTTTTACTTCTGTACAAATTCCTCACTTTCCAGACAGCTATTTCATCAACCATTGTAGTTAGAGGACTTCTACTGAAAATTGACATGGGCATAGAATGAAAGCAAAAAAAAGTTTATCATTTTGAAGGGAAAATACAGGGCAGAGAAAAACAGGGACAGGTGTACTAGTGAGACTCCATCCCCAACTCATGTGATCTTGTACAATCATTACGTGTCTCTGCGGTTTCATATGTAAAGTTCCTGCCACACTCTGGTTGGCAGAACAAAGGACCCCCAAAGTGGTCCCCACCATAGTCCCCAGAATCTGTGAGTATGTTAGGTTACATGGCAGAGGAGAACCAAGGTTGCCAATAAAATTAATATTCCTAATGAGCTGACATTGAGATGGGAGATTATTGTGGATAATCTTGGTGAATCCAGTGCAACACAAGGGTCCTTAAAAAATGGGAAAAGGAGGCAGAAGAGGAGGTTAAAGTGATACGATATGAGAAGGACTTGAGCCACTGTGGCTGGCTTTGAAGATGGAGGAAGGCGCTACAAGCCAAAGAATGTAAGCAGCCTCTAGAAGGTGAAAAGATATGGGAAATGGACTCCCTGAAGAGCCTCCAAAGGGAAGACAGCCCTGCCAACACCCTGAGTTTAGTCCAGTGGAACCCATATTGAACTTCTGTCCTATAGACCATACAGTAATAAATTTGTGTTGTTTTAAGTCACTAAGTTAGTGGTAATGTGTTACAGCAGAATAGGAAACTAACACACTCATATACACAAATCAAAAGAATTTCTGTATCACAGAAAACCATATACACGAAAGAGCTCTGAAGGGTAGAAAGTATTGAGCGAGCAAGATTTTCTTCATATTGCTGCAAATCAGTATCCACTAGTGACTGACACAGTAAGCAATACATAGGTATCTTTTGACTTAATGTAGAATGACGGTGAGGTATTTTATGGTAGATAAAAGGACATTCTTTGCAATGATGAACAATTATAAATGATTTGAATTTGTCAACATTCCTACAGTTTCAAGTGACAGAACTCCAAATTAGAGGGTTTAAAAAAAAAAAAAAGGAAAATCCTCAGCTCATGTATTAAAATCTTCTGGAATAAGTATATCTGAATCTATAGTAAAATAAATTTTAAAATGTCTTTTTGTCTCTTCTTCTTTGTTAGTGTCTTCATCTTAAAAGGCTCTTTTCCCATGGTGACTCTCAGCAGCTCCTAACCCATAACCTTTTTTTCCCCAGCAATTTCAAAGCAAAGAAAACGTTCTTGACCCCAAATTCCATTAAGATAGCCAAGCTTAATCTAATCTATGTGTCCAGCGGATTAATAAAGCTGAGTGTTCAGGCCTGAGTCCTAGGGCCACGCCACCTTGGGGCCATGGAGTCCATCAATCCCACCTTCATAAGTAAAGGGCTGTGGTGGGAAGTGGGGATGTGTAACTGGTTCCTCAGGAGGAAGTGGCGAGGTTACTCTCAGTTTCTTAAAAGAGACACAGATAGAGGGAAAAAGCATTGTTCTCACTTTACAGTGATGGAAAGCTAGACCAAACACCATGTTGTCAACTTTTCTCAAACCCATCAGAAAGCTAAGTTCACAAAGCAAACAACAGGACCTCAAATCCAAGGAGAAGCAGGTAACGTAAGTACAGACGAAGTGTGAACCTGGACTTAAACGAGGCAGATGCCTGTGGACACCAGTAAGGGGAGGCTGGCTGGGATGACTGGCAAACGGTGAAAGCCAAGAGCACATTGGTGAGATAGTGTGAAGTCAGCGACCACCATAGAAATCCAGAGTCTCAACTGCCTTCAGGGTTTTTCTCCAAACACTCTAACAGGCACTCACACAAAACATTAAAAATGAGAGTTCTAAGGAAGTCTCATCTAACAGGACTGAGAACGTGTATTGAGATCACTTGTAAAAGTAACAAATACGTAAACAAAAGCATAGAGAATTATAGGAAATAATTGGGAATATATTGTTACAAGGAATTTATCTTACACGTGAAAGGTATAATATTATTTGGAAGTAGACTCTGGTAATTCTAGACATATATTATAAGACTTAGGGAAACTATTAAAATATGTAAAGAGGTTAAATAATAAATCAATAAAAGAGACAAAATGAAATCATAAAAATTTTCTCAGTGAACCAAAAATATGAATAAAAACAAACCTAACAACAAGATGGTATCTTTTAATCAAATAATGCATATAATGACATTAAATGTGCATGCCCTAAACATACCAGTTAAAAGGCAAAGATTGTCAAATTGGATTTAAAAAGCACCTAATTATATATTGTTTAAAATAAAGCCATTAAAAAATAAAGACATAGATAGGTTAAAAGTAACTTGTACATGGTGGGAAAAAGATATATTATGGAAACATTAACCAAAAGAAAGTTGGGGTGTATGTATTAATATTAACATCAGGCAATATAACTATATTACAGGGGATAAAAAAGCATTACATAATGATAAAAGAGTCAATAATCCAAGAAATGACCATTCTGAATGTGTGTGATCTTAAAAATGCATGAAACAAAAACTAGTTAGAACAAAAAAAAAATTGACAAATCCAAATCCAAAATAATAACTTGATATTTTAGTGCTCCTCTCTCAATAATTAGAACAAATATACAGACAATCAATAAGGACAAAGGAAATCTGAACAAAATTATAAACTAGCAATGACCTAGTTGACATTTATAGAACACCCCATGTAACAAATAATATATACACATTCTGATCAAGAACTCATGGGGCATCCACCAAGCTGGACCATTTGTTCTGAGCCACAAAAAAAATCTTAGCAAGTTTAAAATAATATAAGTGAGAGTACTAACTATGTACATGGATTATAACAGAATTAAACTAGAAATAGATCTGAAAACCCACCAAATATTTGGGAATTAAACATCTCACTCCTAAGTAAATTATGGGACAAACGTGATACAAGGCTTTTAAAATATTTTTTAATTGAATCTAAATGAAAAAAAGTTTTAAAAATTATTTTTAACTGAATCTAAATGAAAATGCTTTTGGAAAAAAAAATCAAAACCTATAGGATGCAGCTAAATTAGAGTTTGAAGGAACTTTTGTAGCATTAAATGCTTGTATTATATTTTTAAAAATCTAAGCTTCCACCTTAGAAAATGAGAACTAGAAAAGCAAATTAAGCCCAGAAGATAAATCACAGAGGAATGATATTCAATAATATTGAAAAAATAGATAAAAACCAATGAATCAAATCTGATTCTTGAACAGAGATTTTTCATTTCACGAGTGAATATATTTTCTTTTCTGATCAAAAACCTCTAATTTGTATTACTGTCACTTGCAACTAAATAAATCTAAAAAACTTAGAATTGTTTATAATTGTTTAAAGTTGCAAAGTATGTTCTCTTTTCTACAGGCAAGAAGGAATGGAAGGAGAGAGGGAATGTGGGAGAAAGGGAGAGAGAGAGCTAAAAATATGTATTGATGAACTCATAGCTAGACAGACCCAGAAAAAAAGAAAAAGAATACACAAGCTACCAAACTTGGCAATGAAAGAGGAGACATCATTAGCAATATTACAAACATTAAAGGGATAATAAGAGATACTAAAAACAATTTTATGCCCATAAATTCAATAACTTCAATGAAATAATTATTTTGAGAAACACAAACTATCAAAATATATGCAAGAAGACACAGACAACCTGAATACACATACACCTGCAAACACACACATATGTGTGTGTGTGTGTGCATTTGTGGATAAAATTAAATTTGTGGTTAAAAACCTTCCAACAAAGAAAACTTCAGGACCAGATAGTTTCATTGACATATTTTGCGAAACATTTCAGAAGCAAACATGGCTTATTCTAGAAAATATATGTCAGAAAACAGAAGAAGGGAACAGTTTTCAATTATTTTTATTAAGCCAGAGCATGGATTAAAACCCCAAGGCTAGGCCGGGCACGGTAGCTCATGCCTGTAATCCCACCATTTTGGGAAGCTGAGGTGAACGGATCACCTGAAGTCAAGAGTTCAAGACCTTTTTTATGGCTGCATAGTATTTCACGGTGTATATGTGCCACATTTTCTTAATCCAGTCTGTCACCGATGGACATTTGGGTTGATTCCAAGTCTTTGCTATTGTGAATAGTGCTGAGTTCGTGTCCTTTGTAGGGACATGGATGCAGCTGGAAACCATCATTCTCAGCAAACTATCGCAAGAACAGAAAACCAAACACCGCATGTTCTCACTCACAGGTGGGAGTTGAACAATGAGGTCACTTGGACACGGGAAGGGGAACATCACACACTGGAGCCTATTGTGGGGAGGGGGAAGGGATGGCATTGGGAGTTATACCTGATGTAAATGACGAGTTGATGGGTGCTGATGAGTTGATGGGTGCAGCACACCAACATGGCACATGTATACATATGTAACAAACCTGCATGTTGTGCACATGTACCCTAGAACTTAAAGTATAATATTAAAAAATTAATTAATTAATTAATAAAAAAAACAGTTCAAGACCAGCCTGACCAGCATGGCAAAACCCCGTCTCTATTAAAAAAACAAAATTAGCCGAGCATGGTGGCTCATGCCTGTTATCCCGGCTACTCGGGAGGCTGAGGCAGGAGAATCGCTTGAACCTGGGAGGCGGAGGTTGCAGTGAGCTGAGATCATGCCACTGCACTCCAACCTAGGCAACAAGAGTGAAACTCCGTCTCAGAACAAAACAAAACGAAACCCCAAGGCTATTAGTGACATCAATTTTTAGTGCCTCAGTTTTATCATCTGTAAGATGGGAGTAATAATTACTACCTACCTCACTGGAGTGCCATGCAGACCAAAATGCTGTTCAGCAGCAGGCACTGTGTTAGGCACATGGTGGGTCCTGAATGCACGCATGCCTCTGGATCTCCCAAAAACACAGTGAAAGGAAAGAATAAAACAAAACGAAACACACAAAAAAACCAGGAACCAGGCTTTCAAATATTCACAGTCATGAACTTCGACTTAACAAAATGATTAAATTAGGTAGCTTTTAAACCAAAAGGCTGATTTGAAAATTTATTTTCAAGGAAAGGTCCCTGTGGCTTACTTATAATATAATGGGGGAGTGTGAGAAAAAGTTAATAGCTTTGTAATTATACCAATTTTCCATTTTAAAAATACGATTCTCATGTATTAGTCTGTCAAGGGATTATCAAGCTAGTTGCTGTACGCCCTTAATTCACAGATCACAAATACATTAGTGTGAATGTATTGGATAGTATTAACTTAAATTACCCTTTTTATATTGAAACAATTCAACTCATTTACTTTTATGGAAGTTGTTATTAAACACATTTATCAGAAATTTAACTTTATTAAGCTTAGTCAGTGGTTTTCCTGAATAAGGAAGATTGCTTAGTTTCCACCTCATATCTGCACATCTGGTTTTATGCCTTCAGCAACACACACGATAAGAAAAAGAAACAACAACAACAAATATATCCAAATTTATGGTCAGGTTGTCTGTAATTCAGCAAATTAATGTTTTACAATAGAAAGAATGTCGACTAATCACATGATGAGCAAATCTGATAACATTCTTAATTCCTATTTCAGGTCACCTGTTCCTTTCTTTTCTCTCACGTTTCCAACCATCATTGACTGAAATGTTGTTATGCAATGCATGACTAATTATATCTCACTAAACCCAAATTAAATAGTTATCTGACTTAGCTTCCCTTTGGTCAGTTTCCCTAAATTATCACAGTCACTTCAGTACCACTCAGCATAAGGTCAAATGTGACAGAGGAGAAAGTGGAAGTGGAAAGAAACAGAGATCTCAAAGAGCTGACGTTAAAATGTCTTACCTTTGCTAATTGTAAAACACGTGACCATGTGTACATGTTGTTGGGGCCCTTCCCAGTGCATTTCTGCATAGAAGGTATTTGAGGGGAGGCATGAATAATAACTGTAAGCCAGGCATATAAGGTTCTGAATATAGAGCGTGGATACAATAATGTTATCATAGCATCATATATGATGAAGGTTGCTCATATGCCCACTTTTTTGTATAAAGGAAAAAGGTACAATAGTAGACCCTCAGGCAATAGGAACTAAAAATAAAAATATGTATGAATATGTAAATAAATAAATGAATTAATCAGTCAACCAACCAACAACGTACCCATGGTTAGAAGCCTGAGCACTTTGTTGCTTGATAGATTTGATAGGGTTAGATAGATGCTCAACCAAGATGAGAAGGAATAGCCCTTTCTAACATGTACACATATGTTCCACACATTCTTCTGATGTCTTCCAAAGACCAGGAGGGTACTGGCCTGGATGCATCAATGGGGTGAGCCACTTGTTGCCCTGGTGGTGCCTACATAGTTTCATGGAACATGGACTAGCAAGCAGAAAGAGCGCCTCAATGGGCAACAAGGTCTAAAATGATGGAGACAAGATCCTGTGTTCTGGCACATTTCATATTCAGGCCTGACTAAAGCTAATCAGTAAATTATATCCTTTAAATTCCATCCATTTTCTTGGTCATTACTGGTCATTAAGAGGAAGGCAAGAAACAAGGATCTATAAGAAGATTCCTTTGGTTGGAAGGATTTTCTTGTTTGACTATTGTCAACCAGCTGGTCGCACTAAGTAACTGAGAGGGGTTTGACTTTGTCAGATAAGGTGCGATTAATTGAGGTGGAAGCATTTAGGAGGAAAGCTCAGCCTAGATGAAGACAGGAAAATAAAACCCATGAGAATTGGATAACCTAGGATGTTACTGACCTTCTGGGAGAAACAATACATAACTTTGAAATTCCTCATGTAGAAATCACTGAATTTTATTGCTAGATGGCACTTTGTGAGATCAATGCGCTCCCACCCCAGGGTTCTGTCTTAGTCACTCCCTCCACCTGGAATGCTCTTCCCAAATTTCTCAAGCTGACTCTTTCTTATATTTCAAATTTCGGCTAATAGGTTACTATCCTTGAGAAGCTTTCCCTGGCCATCCTCCTTGTAGGAGGCATTCTCGAGGATTTCTTAATTCAATTACCCAATTTCCTTTATCTAAAAAAAAAAAAAAATTATACTCAACTTGGAATATCTCAGGCACATAGTCAGTTACAAGCGTCTTGTCTGTCTCTGCTGCTAGAAGATAAGCTGCTGTTAATCAGAAGCTCTGTCTAGTCCTGTTTGCAGCTTTATACCTAGTGCCTAGGAAAGAGCCTGGGACCCTTATACAAATATGTGTTGAATCCACAAATGAACCTAGATATGTTTCCCATGACGAGACTGGGACCCAGCAAAGCATTTGACCAGGGTCATGTAGATAACTCGTGGCAGAGCTCAGATACAAAATGGGGCACTCGACCATATGCGTATTCAGGTTTGTAGGCTCTTGGTGAAAAATCTAATATTTGTATTCTTGATGCTTGGTAATAACTTGAATGCTGATGATGTGGGATACAGGGAGATGTCAAAAATACAGTTTTTACACACTCTCAAGTCTTGCCACCTGGGAAGAAATTAAGAGTGAGAATTTTCTGAAGCACTAACATTTCACCTCCACAAGAGAGTTTGGGAAATTTTCTTTCCCACAAATGACATTAGCAATTTAGAAAATGATTTAAAACAAAAGGGCATTTCACAATATTGCCAATAACACTTAGCAAATCTCATTAATGAGATACTCTGATGTGGAAATCACTACAATTCTATTTCACAGCAAAATACTGTAATTAAGCCATTGTGTGTCTGTGTTATTTAGCAAATGAATAATTACATGATGCCCTGGAGACCTTCTGCTACTTTGGAGCATCAGGCTAATGCCCTTGCAGTCTTGTCTGGAACTCACTTTAATGAGCAATATATTCTGAACCATGCTCAGGGCAATTGACTGCTGTATATAAAGAGATAGGGGAACAACGGCCAAGTAGTCAGTGTGCTGCAGGCCATAAAGCATCAACGATGACTGATATGTACTGATATATCTGTACTAGGACAGAACCTAGAGTGCATTTCATTGTGAAAAACAGAGAGTTCTGAATTCACCAATGGTAACTGAGTATCTTGTAAGGATGTACCAGGCTCTGTACTAGACACTAGAAATATGAGGTTGACACAGCTACTGATACCCACAGACCCATTGTCTGTTTAAATATATTTACAAATAAATCATACAACAAAATTAGAACGAAGATAATATCACCATCTATGCCATGTCTAGCTTCTGCTCTTCTCCCAATCCCAAATGTCTTTACCAAGGAGACATCTGACATTCTAGATCTAGAATTCTGTTCAAGAAAGAGGTGGATTTTACTAGAGAAAGAATGATGCATTTAATTTAATTTTAAAAATATATTTTCAGCAGGTCAACTCTTGGTCAATGAGACACTGGAAGAACAAACATGATAGAAAGTAGAATGCTATTGCATATGTATGCTCCTACAACCTCCGGTGCTTTGAATCAAGATAGAGTTGATATTTTACCAAGTGTGAAAGGAGGTCTGGCTCTATTTGAGCTGCAGTCAGCAATGCCTTACCCAAGCTTGAAGTACTATTCTTCCACTAATGCTGCTACATTACATGTTTATGTCTAAAGTAGTAATCAGGCAGGGATCCCTGTGAGGTCTAGCTAGCCTCACAGATGCCCTCAGTGGGCCCCCAGTGATCCCAGCCTTCTAGTAGACACATCCAAGTATAAATCCTCCAATATTAGACCACAGTTAGTCTGTGATCAATATCACACAGCACAAGTGGTTGTCTGTCACCTCTGAGATTATGTTATAAAAGACTGTGACTTCTGTCTTGGGGCTCTCTTATTCTCGCTATCTCTTGTATCTTCCTCAGGAAAAAATCGACATTGTGAGCAGTCTAATGGAGAGTCCCAGTGGAGAGAAACTGAGGCTTCCTCCACCAGCTACATGAGTGAACAGGGAAGTGGATCCTGCAGCCAAAGTTGAGCCTTTGGACGACTGCTACCCTGGAAACAGTTTGAATCCAATGTTATGAGAGACCTTGAGTCAAAACAATCCAGCTCATCCTCTGCTAGATCCCACACCCACAGACGGTCTGAGATAATGAAGGTTTGCTGTTTTAACGTCTAAGTTTTAGAGTAAGATACTACACAGAATATAGAACCCATACATTGTCATTCTTCAAGGGGAGTTATGTAAAACATCCTGTGTCCAAACTTATTTGAATATGAGCCTGTTGGACACAGAACATTTCATGGACTAGTATTGCACAAAACCCACTGGGCTGCAAGCATTTAATAACTCTGAAAACTCAGCTAAAATCGAGTAATAGCTAGTTCTCACTTGCTTCCAATTCTAAAGAAAAAGAGTCAACAAAATAAGTAAGTTTAAGTGTCAAAATTCATGTCCTCGTGTCAAAATTCACGTTGGTGACTTACTCATCACTACAGGGCCCTTAAATCTCAAGTGACAGGAACTATTTTACAGACACAGGCCCTTAAATCCCAACTGAAGGAACAAAGTCTGCAGTTTCCTCTTTCCTCCAGAGACTGAGAAGATACCCCGAAAAAATGCAGCTGCAGGTTGAAGCATGGGTCACCCTCTCGGAAGACTGCCCTGCCTGTGACATATCAACACCTAAAGATAGGGACGCTGAATTAAGTCATGTGCTCAGGGACTCTCTGGTTTCATAAAAGAAATTGCTTCTGCTTATGAGGATCATTTTGTACCCTCACCCTCAAGTTGAACTTCTCTTTCAGATTCCACAGCAAAATGGGCAAAAAGAAAGAAAAAAGAGCGTGGGAGCTTCTTAGTTTACTTTTTTCCATGTTGGAGTGGCGCTGACAGGTCATGGATGTTGTACCAGGACAATGCTTCTCAGCTGGCAACTCTTGGAACCCATGGTCCAGTTCCTGACCTGAAAGTTGTACTTTGTGCACAGCTACAGACAAACAGAAAGGTTTAGATACATGAATGAATGTCATGAGATAGAAGTAAATGTCCTTCCAGGTACACAACACACTGAGACGACTTTAAATTCCAGCTGCTGAGTTCCAAACTGACCTTTGCCTTGAACTCTGGACTTTTATATATCCAACTGCCTATTAACTTGTCCGATTGGATGCCTGATGGACATCTCACACAAAAATCATCCAAAGTTGAACTCCTGATCTTCTCCTCTAAACCAGTTACTCCCCATTCTCTTTTCTTCAAATGAAACCCTGCTTCTTCAAGTCACTCTGATCAAAACTACAGGCCATTGTTAAATCCCCCTCCCTCTACATCCCTCACAGAGTTCATCAGCGGCCCTCTCAGTTCTGTGTGCACCTGCATCTTCATTCTGACCATGCCTCCTTACCTGCACTACAGGCATGTCCATTCAGGGGGGCAAGGGTCTCCCTGATGCTGCCTCCCCCCTCCCCACTTTTGTTCTTCACGCAACAGCCGAGTGCTTTTCACAAACACAAACTGGATGTCAAATGGCTCAAAACCCTGCAGTAGCTTCCAATCCTACTTGG
This sequence comes from Macaca fascicularis, assembly GCF_037993035.2. Lineage (NCBI taxonomy): Eukaryota > Metazoa > Chordata > Mammalia > Primates > Cercopithecidae > Macaca > Macaca fascicularis. The sequence goes on along the minus strand of NC_088385.1, from coordinate 133,412,084 downwards.
AATAAAATCCAAAGTACTTTCAAAGCCTACAAAGTCATGCAAATTGCAGGTCTCAGCCACCTCCATGACCTAGCCCCCCTCATTGCTCCTTCACTCACTCCACGCCAACCCCCAGCCCCAGCACAGAACCCTGGCCACACCAGGGCCAGCCGCTTCAGGGGGTCTGGGGAGACTCTCTTACCCTACATCTCTCCACTGGTCCTCCCCACACTCCCTCTGGGGCTCCACTCTTCAGGGAAGCCCTCCCTGATCACTGTGTCTGAAGGAGAACCCCTGTCCTTCTGTTCACGCTGTCCCTTTACCTACTTTATCTTTCTTATAATCTTTTAGCATTTATCACAACCTGACTTAATTATAAATTTTTCAAGAGTTATATTATTTTTTTCAGGGATGCCATATAAAGGATTACAAACTGGATGTCTTAAAACAACATAAAATTATTCTGTCACCGTCCTGAAGGCCAGAAGTTGGAAATCAAGGTGTTAACAGAGTTGGTTCCATCCGGCAGCTGTAAAGTGGAATTTATCTCAAGCTTCTCTCCTCGCGTCTGGTAGTGACTAATCATTCCTGGGGCTCACAGGCTTGTAAATGCATCACTCCACTCTCTGCCTCCATCTTTAATGGCATTCTCTCTGCATGTCTGTCTCTCTTTGTAGTTGTCTTGTTATAAGAACACCAGTCAGATTAGATTAGGGGCCCATGTTATTCCACCTATTATTAATTCAACTACTTAATGACCTCCTATTAATTTAACTAATTACACCTTCAATGACTCTACTTCCAAATAAGTTTGTATTTCCAAATAAGGTCACAGAGATATATCAGGACGTTATCTGTTTGGGGGGATACAATTCAACCTTTAACAGTAGATGTTTATTTCCTCCCACCAAAATATAAGCTCGGAAGACCAATGAAGGACTCATTGACTTTTTTTTATCAGCTGGCTTTCCAGACCCCAAAACCGCACTCAGGAGGTGTGTAGCACTTCATAAACACTTGCTAAACTGAAGCACAGGATGCCTGATGCAGAGACAAAGTTAACAAAGACCTGGCTCAAGCTCAGCTGGTCTCTGTGCTGCCCAGGCCTTCAAGCTACCTGCCCGGCACCATCTTCCCTGTTAGTCCTTGCACCTGCTCTTCCCTCTGCTTAGAAATTCTTCCCCAGGTCACTGCGTGGCTGACTTGTCCTCATTCCTTTCATATCAGAGCCAACAACCCTTCCCCAAACAGGCCTTCTCTGTCCATCCAATCTCTTGTAGCCCTCGCCCCAGCTTCCATGATATAACCTATTTTAAACTCTCTGCATACCACATCTGAGCTATAGTTATATGCTTATCAAAGGCTAGAAATTTAAAACCACCAGCATACCAAAGTATCTGGCACACCTTGATACAAACAGTATAGCTATGATCTGACATGCAAACAGATAAAACAGAAGAAAACAGGAAGTCAGATCATTCTCGATTATACATTACATACCCATTCATTCATTTAGTTATTTCATAATTACTTAGGGGAATACCAACTGCATCCAGACTTTGCTGCAGACACTGGCCTCTGTGTTAAAATAAACTGGTGCAGTCTCTGTCCTCCGGATAGTCATCATTGCAGAAGGGATTAGCATGAGAAGTGAAGGTGAGATGACAGATAAGACAGAAAGATATCTTTGGTCAGGGAAGGCTGTGCAGCTCTCCTAACATCAGTTGGAAGTTGCACAGATGACCTTTGTTCACATGCAACTTGCAAAGTCCACAATCGATCTATGCGAGTGGCACTGCGCGTGTATTTATGAATGTGACATAACAGGTTAGCCACGTACTTGCATAAAATAAAATGAAACATTCTTTCCAAAAGACACAGAATATTTCATCCTAAAGTGATGGCACTTGGTTAAGGCCAGCTAACTCAAATATTTTCTTTTCGAATCATGCAGAATTTCTTCCATGAAATTATGGAGAAGGGAGAAGGAGGGGAGGTAGCACTCAAAGTCTCAATCCTTTTCTTATTCAAAGATGTACATTTGATCTGGGGCACATCTTTATGTCTTTTTTAAATGGCTTATTTTATCAGTGACTTGGTAGTAGATAAGTAGACATAACAATAAAATAATTTAATAGAGAGACAGGCTGTTGGGGGACAGTTAGAAAAAACAAATAGTGACATAAAAGTCTCATAGTCATTTCCATTAGCATCAACCATTAATGAGGAGCCTTGCAAACTTCCTTGGGTTCATTTAATCAACTACTTTTTAAAAATTGGGTGTAAAGATTCAGGTTTAATATCACTACACTGGCAGACCTTTAGGCAGAAAGCCTCCAACCTCCTCTGGCTCAAGTTCTATCTGCTCAGAGGAGCTAGATCCTCAGTTAGAAATCAGAATCTGCACTCAGCAAGAAAAGCCATATCTGTATTGAAAGTAGACTCAGAGCTTGCAGGAGAAAACAGATCATCAATGTTTTTGATTAAACAAGAATCAGTGGCAACACATAAAACTGAATCTGGTATTTTGAATGATAAGGCTGGTTCCCACAGCTCACACTGCATAGCTTAAACTGGGAAGCTTGGGAAACTGTCAGAAACCTACCCAAGGCCTGCGCTTTGGCAGAGTTTCTATGTGACACCACCCATTTCCGTTTGAAGAACTGAAGATGCTATGAAAAGAGTATCAAGCTGAAATAATTACTGAATGTTGAATATGTATCAGGTGCCTTCTAGATACATATTCAAGGCTCCAAGTACTGTTCTGGAACTATGAAGTCAGGTTCAAATCCAGCCTGGCCTCTCATAACGTTCATAAGTCCCAGCCTCACCATCTAATAGAGAGGCTACTGCAATTGTCTTCACTGTGGCTTTGGTTTTGGTGTAGTTTTCTTTTCTTTCTTTCTTCTTCTTTTTCTAGAGAATAAAAGGAAATCATATGTAGCAGCAGTTGGCAAACTATGGCCCATGGGCCCAATCCACACGCTTCCTGTTTTGATAAGTAAAGCTGGAACACAGCCATGCCTATTGTTTACCTGGTTGTCTGTCTCCTTTCACACCACAACACCCAAGCTGATCAGTTACAACAGACACTGTCTCACCAGTATATCTTAAAATATCTACTTTCTTGCCCTTTCCAGAAAACCTTTATGAACCCCTGATATATAACATAGGGTCACCAGCAACTGATGGAAGCAGCACATGTCACTCTGCTGAAAATGGTACCATTATCTCATGCCCCTGGATGGGAGAGAATGCAAGTATCTAGACAGCAGCACTAATGACTTCTGCATGTCTTCCTTATGACTTGTTCAAAGGTGACTTAGCAGTCACACAGAAAACTAAGCCCAAATTGTAATCCACCCTCAATCATCCACAACCTTCACAAGATCTACCTTCGAGATGCTTCTCTTAATCCCTTACAGCTATAAACCAAATGTTTATTTCTCCAAAAAGTGTATATGTTGAAACCTAATCACCAATATACTGGATGGTACTAGAAAGTAGGGCCTTTGCAATACCATTCAGGACATAGGCATGGGCAAAGATTTCATGACTAAGGCGCCAAAAGCAATTGCCACAAAAGCAAAAACTGACAAATGGGAGTTAATTAAACTAAAGAGCTACTGAACAGCAAAAGAAACTATCAACAGAATAAATAGACAACCACAGAATGGGAGAAAAATTTTGCAAACTGTGCATTTGACAAAAATCTAATATCCAGCATCTATAAATTTACAAGAGAAAAAAACAAAACAACCCCATAAAAAAGTGGGCAAAAGACATGAACAGATACTTTTCAAAAGAAGACATACATGCAACCAACAATTTTAGGAATAAAAAGCTCAACATCACTGATCATTAGAGAAATGCAAATCAAAACCACAATAAGATACCATCTCACACAAGTCAGAAGGGCTACTGTTAAAAAGTCAAAATATAACAGATGATGGCAAGGTTGTAGAGAAAAAGGAACACTTACAAACTGTTGGTGAGAGAACAAATTAGTTCAGCCATTGTAGAAGACAGTGTGACAATTCCTCAAAGATCTAAAGACAGGAATACCATTCAATCCAGTAATCCCATTACTGGGTATATACCCAAAGGAATATAAATTATTCTATTATAAAGACACATACATGCATGTATTAATTGCAGCACTATTCACAACAGCAAAGACATGGAATAAACCTAAATGCCCATCAATGATAGACTGGATGAAAAAAAATGTGGTACATACACCCCATGGAATACTATGCAGTCATAAAAAAGAATGAGATCATGTAATTTTCAGGGACATCAATGGAGCTAGAGACCATTATCCTTAGCAAGCTAACACAGAAACATAAAACCAAATACCGCATGTTCTAACTGTTAAGTGAGGACTAAATGATGGGAACACATGGACACGTAGAGGGGAACAACACACACTGGGGCCTTTCAGCAGGTGGAGGGTGGGAGGCGGGGGAGAATCAGGAAAAACAACTAATGGACACTAGGCTTAATACCTGGGTAATGAAATGATCTGCACAACAAACCCCCATGACACAAGTTTACCTTTGTAACCAACCTGCACTTGTACCCCTGAACTTAAAAGTTAAAAAAAAGAGAGAGTGGGTCTTTGGGAGTTGATTGGGTTGTACGGGCAGAGCCCTCGTGAATGTCATGACTGCCCTGGTATAAGAGATCACAGAAAGTTCCCTCATTCCTTCCAACATGGAAGGACATGCACCCTGGGCCCTTCATCTTTTTTGTGAAAAGATGGCCACCTACGGACCAGGAAGTAAACACTCAACAGATGCTGAATCAGCCAGCACCTTGACCTAGGACTTCCCAACCTCCAGAACCATGGGAAATGTATTTCTGTTGCTTACAAGCCACCCAGTTTATGAAATTCTGTTTTAGTATCCCAAACAGACTAAGTCACTCACCACCACCATTAAAAATGGAAAAGAGAGAGGCTCACCCTTCACTCAGGATGGGTCAAAATTGGTACCAAAGATAGGATCCAGGATCACTACATAAAAGATAACATTCATTGGGGTACTTAAAAATCAACATCTAAAAATTTTACATTTATAAAGTTTTTCTGTGAAGATAAGAGAGAGAAAAAGTCATAAATCAGTGTTTTGTAATATTTTCTCCGGGCTCAACTCTCCTACAGGTATACAATTAACAGTGACTCAGGCCTGCAATTCCCAGAGGGAGGTGGGGACAAGAGTGGGGCAAGCGCAGCAGAGTTCTCAGCAGCAAATCAGAAAGTCCACTGGAAGGGGAACAAGAGCACATACGGAATAAACCAGCAAAGAAGATTCATAATGTCCCATTCCATTGCTTCCCTCTCCATAGTCTGAAGGGGGTCCCTAACTTACAGAAAAATTATGACTAGCTTTGATCACAAAAAAATAAAAGGCAATAATCTTCTAAGGCAATAATAATAATAATAAAACTAAAGATAAGAACATATTTAAAACCTTAGCAATTTTTATAAAACAGGATAAAGGTTAAAATCCAATGTTGTTAAATCTCATCAGAAATTAAATAAATGCAAATAATAAAAGAGTGTATTTGCTTGTATTTTATTTGCTTATGTTATATAATTTTTTTTTTTTTTTTTTTTTTTTTTTTTTTTTGAGACGGAGTCTCGCTCTGTCGCCCAGGCTGGAGTGCGGTGGCCGGATCTCGGCTCACTACAAGCTCCGCCTCCCAGGTTCATGCCATTCTCCTGCCTCAGCCTCCCGAGTAGCTGGGACTACAGGCGCCCGCCACCTCCCCCAGCTAGTTTTTTTGTATTTTTTAGTAGAAACGGAGTTTCACCGTGTTAGCCAGGATGGTCTCGATCTCCTGACCTCACAATCCGCCCACCTTGGCCTCCCAAAGTGCTGGGATTACAGGCTTGAGCCACCGCGCCCGGCCTATGTTATATAATTATGCTTGTCTCAGTATCTTAGTTTTACTAACACTGCTTTTTTTGGCATAGTGTTAAATGTTTAATTGCACAAAAAGCAATGGATCTCAAATTAACCAACAATGTGAGTCTATCCTCTGCTCAATTGCTTAAGATATTTTCTGAATCAATTAGTGTATGCAAATAGGCACTTCAGAAAGATTGGTTTCAGACATCCAAACACAGAAGCACCGCTAGTGAAAATTTGACTTTGCTCCTAAATTTATCTTGAGTTGGGATTATAACAGAAAAAAACTGTGCTGTCTCTTTAAAATATCTGGGCCAGGTGTGGTGGCTCACCCCTGTAATCCCAGCAATTTGGGAGGCCAAGACAGCAGGATCCCTTGAGGACAGGAGTTCAAGACCAGCCTGGGCAAGATGGTGAGACCTCGTCTCTACAAAACATATTAAATAGTTTGCAAGGCATGGTGACATACACCTATAATCTCAGATACTCAGGAGGCTGAAGCAGCAGGATCCCTTGTGCCCAGGAGTTCAAGGCTGCAGTGAGCTATGATCATGCCACTGCACTCTGGCCAAGCAAGATGCATCTCTTAAAAATAAAATAAAATAAAAAAATCTGCACTCGGGTTTTGCTATTCCTCCATACTATAAAGAAGCACAAACTTTTCTTTCTATGGTGGACCACTGAGCTTTTCACTCAGTTTCTACTTCAATTTTTAGTTCAAGGTATGCTCTGTAGAATATTTCCTGGCCACATAAGAAGATACAGTTTATTTTCTCTAGAAAGCGGTTCACAAGGATGCAGATATAAATCATTCAAGGAACAATGCCCTGTCCATGTTATCTGGTGACATGAGGTTGCACATGACAAATCCATTATGTGTCTTGCATTTCCTTTGATCTGGTATTACCTGTCAAAACACTGCCAACCTTGTTTGATTTTTCCTCATCTCTTCTCCTTTGGCAACATTAGCCTTTATTGAATGGCTTATACCTTCATCATTCACAATTCTTCATGGTGAGAGTTCATCAAAATACGAGGTTTTTTCTATATTTTTAACAAAATCCAAGTTTTCACCTACAAAAGTTTTTAAATTGGTGGATTTTTTTTTTCTCCTTAGAACAGTTTTAGATTTACAGGAAAAAAAAAATGAATGGAAAGTGCAAAGAGTTCCCATATACTCTAACCCTTACAATACTTTTTAAACAACACAGGCATACCTCAGAAATATTGTGGGCTCAAGGCCGGGTGCGGTGGCTCACACCTGTAATCCCAGCACTTTGGGAGGCCAAGACTGGGGGAACACGAGGTCAGGAGTTTGAGAACAACCTGACCAAATTGGTGAAACCCTGTCTTTACTGAAAATACAAAAATTAGCCGGACAGGGTGGCACGTGCCTGTAATCCCAGCTACAAAGGAGGCTGAGGCAGGAGAATCGCTTGAACCCAGGAGGCGGAAGTTGCAGTGAGCTGAGATGGCGCCACTGCACTCCAGCCTGGGCGACACAGTGATACTTGATACTCCATATCCCCCTGCAAAAAAAAAAAAAAAAAGAAAAAGAAATATTGTGGGTTCAGTTCTAGACCACCACCATAAAGTGAAAACCACAAAATGTGTCACACAAACATTTCAGCTTCCCAGTTCATACAAAAGTCATATTTACACTAAAGGGTGCAATAGTATTATGTGTGAAAAAACAATGTACATATCTTAATTTTAAAATGCCTTATTTTAAAATAAACGCTCACGATCATCTATGCCTTCAGTGAGCTGTAATATTTTTGCTGGTGGAGGGTCTTGCCTCCATGGTGCTGCCTTGGGACTGATCAGGATGGTAATTACTAAAGGCTGGGTGGTTATGGCCATTTCTTAAAATAAGAAACAATGAAGTTTGCGGCAGAGATGAACTTTTTTCAATTCTTCATCCATTTAAATTTTATTATGAGTTTGCAGCAATGCAGTCACATATTCAGATGCCACTTTTAATTCTACGTATCTCGCTGTTTCCACCACGTCTGCAGTTATTTCCTCCACTTACACCCCGCAAAGTCATCCACGAGGGTTGGAATCAACTTCTCCCCAAAGTCCTGTGGATGCTGATATTTTGCCTTCTTTCCATGAACCATGACTCTCCTAATGACATCGAGAATGGTGAAACTTTTCAAGAAGGTTTTAAATTTACTTCACCCAGATCCATCGGAGGACTTACTCTCTATGGCAGTGATAGCCTTTTGAAATGCATTCTTTAAATAGTAAGACTTCAAAGTCAGTATTGCCTCTCGGTCCATGGGTTCAGAATGGACATTATGTTAGCAGGAGTGAAAACCACATTATGTTGTTTATATTTAAAACATAAATATTTTAAATATATTTCAAATGATATATTTAAAATATATATTATCTTCACATTATATGCTTTAAATATGTCATTTCAAATATATTAAATATGTACATTATATATAAAATATATGTACTATAATGTTAAACATATATAATATTGTTTAATTCTATGAAGGCTGAGAGGAGATATATAATTTATATATAAATTATATATTTTAATTATATAAATATATAAAGGTATATTAATATTTATTTATATATAAATATATATATTTAAAACAACATTATGTTGTTTATATTTATAATGTTGAAAACAACATTAGTCTTCTTGTACATCTCCTTCACAGTTCTTGGGTGAGCAGTAGCATTGCGAATGAGCAGTAATATCTTGAAAGGAACCTTTAGTTCCTCAGCAATGGGGATCCAGAGTGGACTTGAAATATTCACTAAGCCATGCTGAGAACAGATGTGCTATCGTCCAGGCTTTGTTGTTCCATTTATAGATCACAAGCAGAGTAGGTTTAGCAAAATTCTTAAGGGCTCGAGAATTTTCAGAGTGGTAAATGAGTATTGGCTTCAATTTAAAGTTACCAGCAACAATAGCACATAAGAAGACAGTCAGACTATCCTTTGAAGTTTTTAAGCCAATCATTGACTTCTCCTCTCTAGCTGTGACAGTCCTAGATGGCATCCTCTTCCAACGGAAGGTTGTCTCATCTAGACAGAAAGTCTGTTGTTCAGTGCAGTCACCTTCATCAATGATCTTAGCTAGATCTTCTGAATAATTTGTTGTAGCTTCTCCATCAGCAGTCACTGCTTCACCTTGCACTTTATTCTGAAGATGGCTTCTTTCCTCAAACCTCATGAACCAACCTCTGCTGGCTTCCAACTTCTCTTATGAAACTGCCTCACTTATCTCAGCCTTCATAGAATTACAGAGAGTTGGGGGCTTGCTCTGGACTAGGCTTTGGCTAAAAGGGATGTTCTGCCCGGATGGGTCTTCTATCCAGGCCAATCCAACTTTCTCCATATCAGCAATAAGGTTGTTTTGTTTTCTTATGATTCATGTGTTCACTGGAGTGGCACTTTTAATTTCCTTCAAGAAGTTTTCCTTTGCATTCACTACTTAGCTGTTTGGTGCAAGAGACCTAGCTTTCGGCTTGTCTCGGCTCCTGACGTGACTTTCTCAGTGAGCTAAATTATTTACAGCTTTTAATTTAAAGTGAGAGACATGTGACTCTTTCTTTTACTTGAACACTTAGTGGCCATTGTAAGCTTATGATTGGCCTGATTTTATTACTGTGTAGTCTCAGGGAATCAAAAGTCTTAGAAGAGGGAGAGGGATGGGGAAATGGCCACTTGGTAGAGTAGTCAGAACACACACAATATTTATTGACTAAGTCCATTGTCTTACATGAGTGCAGTTTGTGGTGCCCTAAAACATTTTATACTAGTAACACCAACAATCACTGGTCACAAATTACCGTAACAGATATAATAAAAATAATAAGATTTGAAATATTATGAGAACTATCAAAATGTGATGCAGAGATGTGAAGTGAACACATGTTGTTGGAAAAAGTGGCACTAATAGACTTTCTCAATGTAGAGCTGCCATAAGCCTTCAATTTGTTTAAAATAAGAAACCAGAAAAACAAAACAAAGCACAATATCTGAGACGTGCAATAAAGCAAAGTACAATAAAATGAGGTACGCCTGTATTTAAGGCACTTATCACATTATAATGTATTAAAACTCTACCCACCCAAGGTTGATAGACTGCAGAGACTGCAACTTTTTGTATAATGTTGTATTAGGACTGTATTCATATTCATATGGTTTGCAGTCAAACACATTCATCCTGTGATCCTGCAATTCACATCTCACTTGATAACACAATCTGATGACAGCCAATGAAAATAAGCATTCATTCATATTTTAGAATGGATTTCAAGGGAATATTAGCAAGGAATAAAATGCAATTCAAAAGAAAAAAAAAAGCACTTCTTATAGAACAAGTGGTTCCAAGTTAGAAATATGAAAAAGAATAAGAAAAGATAAAGGATATTGAAATTTAAGAGTTTTTTTATATTTATATAGCTCTAGTTACACACTTTTTTCCTCAGGTAATCTTTTATCTCTTCTAAAGAGAACTAAGGGTTCATCCTCACAAATGAAAGTGATGACTATAATAGGAATTCTTCCTTCATTTAAAAAACATGACAACTTGATTAGTCATATAGTCCAACAAAATATATTTCTTATACACAGACCAGAAACATCAACAACATAAACCCAAACTGTGACTCCTGAGTTTGCAGAGCTGGAGAATACCCCCTGGACTCCTGTAGCACAATTCCAGGACCTGTGAGACTATGGTAACTGGCGTGGCACCCACTCCAGCTCCTGTCTCCATCAGTATCCACTGCCCACCTAGAACCCCTCCCCTACTCTTCGCCCAAGTCCCTCAACTAGGGCCTGACCCCTACCCCTGGTTCAGGGCTGGCTCCAGTGATTGGTTCAGGATGGGTACATGATCCCAGTTATACCAAACAGACTGTGATGAGCAACCCCAGGACTCGTGCTGGGCCTATCTGGGGACGGCAGCTTTCTCCTGGAAGTGACCAAGTCAGCAGACGTTTGCTGGGAGCTGTTGGCAATCATCCTGCCTCCAGGAGAGAAAAGTCTGCCTGGGAAAAACCAAGACAGGGAGACAAGTTGCTAAGGATACTGCCTGAGGACATGGACCCCACATTCCTGGTACCAGTCCACCCCTGAGCTTTTCCTTTTGCATGAGGAACATCAGCCATCTTTTCTGTTGGATTTTATTAGTATAATACCAGATGAGCACCCCAGCAAACAAGAGGAAGTATTCCACTTTGAAACAAATTCCTCTTTACAAAGCTAGGAAGAAAACCACTCAAACTCCAATCCTCTTATAATCAACTTTGCCGAGTGTGACGGTGCTGCTGGCTGTCCATTCTCTCACCTGTGTGCCAGGGAAGCAAAGCTGGTCTCCAGTGCAGAGCCAGGTGATGCCAGGCACCACTCTTCAAGGAGAGGCATGGGATTTATCGCTCACCAGTGGGATCTCAGGGAAGTCTACTGTAAGTATTGTGGGAAACATTTTATTTCATGGCTAAAGTGAGATGCATGAAGACAATGTCCTCTCTTGCTGATAGGCCTGGGTAAAATCTGTGGTGCCTGGAGGAGCTGCACTCATCTTGAAATCAAGATACAGTCAGCCTATGAATGTGGTTGAGTGGAAAAAGAGAGCGCCTCTGGGTGACATTGTTGTGCTGCTGAATTTACCAACCATAGAATTACCTGCCTCTGCACTTCTTATAAAAGATCACAATCCCCTATTGTTTCGGCCACTGTTAATGAGGTGTTCAGAGCTGAAAGCATGCTAAAGGCAGGAGAGCTGTCCCTGAATAGTTGTCACTGCAGCTCTGAAAGTTTTCAGCAGCAGATAGAGATTTCCAGAAGTACCACAGGCTAAATGAGGTTGCAGACTTAAAGGCATAGCTGTAATGGATACAGACCTAGATATGGAGCTTGGGATAGGAGGCATCGGATTGCTTGATCACTTTCCCCTCTCAAATGAAACTTCAAAAGGATACAAAATTATAGATAGACAGGAGGAAAGCCTTCTAGTGCTCTATGCCACAGGAGGATGACTGCACATAACAATACATTACATAGTTTCAAATCGCTAGAAGGAGCCCGTTGTACATTCCCAACAAACAGAAAGATAAATGTTTGAGATGATGATATGCTAATTACCCTGATTTGATCACTATACATTATATGTATTAAAACATCACTAACCCATAAATATAACTATTATTTGTCAATTAAAATATGTAGATACAATTATTTGTAAGCTTCAAAAGGTGGCAGAAGTCCTGAATGAGGTTTGCTCTAGTCTTCCAAAAGTGTAGCAACCCTGTAGACCACCACTGGAAAAAGAGAGCTCTGGCCATCGTGCAATTCCTTGTCCATTCTCTCAATCCCTCGTTCCATCATTCATTCACACAACAGACATCTGTTAAGCATCTGTGTTGTTTTTTAGCACTGTGGACTTCGAAAAGAATGTATGGTCTAGAGAGGAAAAAAAGATGACAGATTGTAATAAAATATATGGTCATGGGTATCAGACCCCACATGACATGCACTGTGAGTTGAGAGTGATTTTAAAGCAGGCAAGGGCCATGTCCAGACCAGCCCTTTGGCCAGACCACCTTAGCAATCCCCAGAAGATGTGTGCTCAATGAAATGTACAAAGTGTTCAGAACAAAACAATGCTGAAGATGGCTTTTGCAACAAGAGTGATCACTTGTTCTGCCTGCTAGATGCTTTGGTGAAAAGTTACTGTCAATTTGATTTTTTTTTTCTGTTTCCCAATGAGATCAACCCCATAAACTCCAAGAATAACTTTCAAGATAGCAAAGAAAATATGCCAGCCAGCAATGCAAAGCTCACCTCACTAAATATTCTGAAGTCCTGAGATACATTTAGTCTCAGTAAAGAGCAGGTACCCAGGTGTTATGTCTGCAAAATGATTTAAGCACAAAGGTCCAATTACCAGCCAGTGCTACCCTAGTTTTGCACATAAAAATGTACATCTTATGCTTGCCTCTTAAATCATTTCTATTTTTTTCCTTTTCAATCCTTAACTGCACTGCAAAGTATAATAATAACTCTAATAATTTTTTTAAAAGACCATATTGTTATCCAAACTCTCTTGGTGACAAATGTGAACTAGGCTAACTTTTGCCACCTCAACTTTAATTAGGTCATTTGCATATAAAAAGCACAAAGAATAAAAGCCTCAGATAGCGGCCCATCCCTGTGATGGAGCCACTGGGAAACTGCATGGCTGGAGCTATACTGATGAGTTGAAAGAAACACGTCACCCATAAAACTGAGAAGCACCATTTCATGAAAGCACACCAACTCATTATTTTGCTATCAGTTCTCGCAGGCATCCTCTGTGGCCTCGAGCATTTGGGCGCTTTCCTGATGTGTGTGCCTAGGTGACAGCAAACGCACGCAGGCAAGGGTGGCAATTGTCTGAACGTTGCTACTTCATTCCCTCCAGCACTTCCCACTGGTCTTTGTTGCGGATTTCCACTGCCACTGTCTGTATACCTGCGACTGTCTTCATTAGGCTGACTGGAAAGTGTATCGGTGAAATTTTGGTTCTAAACAGGTGGTGAAATTTGGTATCTGTTATGAGAGCTGGTCCCCAGTGAAACGCAGACTTAATGTGGCCCCTAGTGAAAGGCAGTCTCCTCTGGGAGGTGTGGGGAGAGCGGCTCTGCTTGTAAGAATGAAACAGCCCTCTATTTTGCAAGCACCCTGATGTAGGAGCCACGGAAGTTTCCCACGTGCATTAATTTGACGTTTAATCAGTGTTTTGGGAATCAGATCACTTTCTGCTTCAGGGTCGCTAGCATGATGTGAATGAAACAGATGCCTCTTGGGGAAGCGATGGAATCTGTAAGGCCTGTACTTCACCTGCAGAGGTGGAAGCATCATCAAGGGAGGGGGGCATGAGAGGTATGCGGCTGTGGAAGCTCAGGGCACCGAACAGTTGAGGCGACAGAGTAGGAGGCTGCTGTGCCGAGCACACTGTGAGCAGGAAAGGACGGGAGCGCCCCATCCTCAGAGCACTGGGAAAGGCACTAGAAGAGCTCAGAGCCCTGACTTCTTCCTGTGCTCCTAAAATATCCCCGTGTTGCTAAAAACCAGAGTACATCTCCACAATAGCAAAAATTTCACAGGCAGCATCCAAGATCCCCCATAGCCTCAGGACCTGCTGTGATGCTGTGGATGTGTCTGGAGAACAATCAGGGAGAGGGCAGGGCTGTGGAGCACCCACCCATGGCTTGCTGTGCCGCAGTGAAATGTAAGCGATGCCTCACAGATGTGCGTGGACTTTCCAGGACATGAATGCTCAAGAGGTCAGTGGTGCCAGCTGTGAAGATGACCATCTCCCCTTTGCTTCCCAGAGGCCTGTGGACCAGTGAGAAATGCCCAGTGAGGCTCTGGGAACCCTTTTCCACAGGATATATCCAAATGAATGCCATGCCGCAGGCAAACAGTGCATGAAGGATCTAAAGTGGCTGCCAGCACAGACAGTATACATCACACCAAACACCTCCACCCTGCACCCAAGCAAATTGGAAGCAAAGCTTCCTTATGAAAACTAAACTAATCAAATTCACACACCAACAGCTAGGCCCAAGTCTCCATTATAAAAACGTCATGACTCCTCCTGGTTTTTTATTTAAGAAAAAAAATAATAATAAGGTTAAAACACTTCCAAGACTCAGCTAAATAAAGCTCTACTAAAATTTAAGAACTCTAAATAGCAATGGGAAAGAGATTCCTGAAGTAAAGGGTTTTCCTGGGAATGCTTCCATTTTTTCCTGCTGTAAATTAATGCTTTTGTGGAAGACATGGAAAATATGAAGGTCTACCCATCTAATTACTCTTTGTAAAAGGATGCTTTACCTTCCTACGCTACTTTCCAAATTACACTGAAAGGATCTTCCCCTGTAGGTTTTCAAATAGACTCTAACACATTCACCTCTAGTTCTTGCTTCCGTGTGTCCTGATAAATCACTGCCCACTTCTACTAAAGCAGTTTCCCTCTGGGGATGTGGATGCCCTGACTTGAATAATTATCTTTTACTAACTGAACTTGCTGCCTCCTCAAGCCTTTCTTTCTTGTTACCATCATATTCTAAGAATCTATGTCTGTGAACTGTGGATAGAGGCGTCCTGTTAAGCCCCAGCCTCCAGCCATCCCGTCTGCTGCCTGAAGGGCAATTGAGAATGTCTCAGAGCCTGTGTCTAGATAGGCAGAGTCCCTCCCAATGTGGCCATGGCACTGCCTCATTTCTTTGTTCTACTGTCGCCTCAACGTCCTGGGCTCAAGCAATCCTCCCACCTCAGCCTCCAGAGTAGCTGGGACTCCAGGCACACACTGCCTGGCTAAATCTTTTTTTTGTTTGTTTGTTTTTAGAACTTGCCCAGTAGGGAATGTCCGATGAGGAGGAGGTGAAAGGCTATATTTGCATTTTCTAAAAGACTAAGTAGGAAGCCAGGAAAGGGGAAAGGAGAAAAGAAAACAACTAAAAACTAGTAATTAAACTATCTCTCAGAAAAATGGGAGTATTCCATTACACTGGTGATCAGGGGAGAAAAATACTGTATTCTGTTTTGCATTTTTTAGATTTGTAGAGACAAGGTCTCGCTTTGTTGCTTAGGATGGTCTCGAACTCCTGGCCTCAAGTAATCCTCCCACCTCAGCCTCCCAAAGTGCTGGAATTACAGCCATGAGCCACTTATCTGGCTGAAGTTCCATTCAGCAGGCTTATTCTACAACAGCGGGTGTCTGTTTTGACTACTGTTCTTTTGCCATGGTTCACTTTTCCAAGAGCAAGTAGATAAAGAACTTAGCAATAAAAGCTAAATTTTATTGAGTACTTGCTACATGCTAAAGCATTGTTCTAAACGTTTTGCTTTTAGTTTTTCATTTAATCCACCTTATATTCCCATAGAATAGGTACTACTGTTATTCCTGTGTGCCATATGGAGAAACTTGTCTGAAATGCCACCATATAAGCAAATCAGATGGTGGTGGTATAATCAAAAAGCAGGTCAGTTGCTCACTGCATGCAAAGCGTGATTAACAAGAGTGAGGCCTAATATCAAGCATAAGTAAATGTATTCCAACACTAGTGTGGGGGAAGGGGCAGAAAGTGGCCTGCCTTTAAATGCACCACCTTCCCTTGGGGGCAGAAAGCGGGCACTTTTACAAGGGAGGTGGGCGGGAAGTGAGCAAAGGTAGAGGGTCCCCCTGCTAGCCTGGTGCCTTATCTACTGAGCTGGTGCTGAGCTGGCACCTTCCTGGGCAGAAGTTAAGTTGTGAACAAGGCCAAGGGGATATGCTTTCCAACAAGCCTTCCAGAGGCAAAGCCCGCTGGAAGTGAGAGTGCCACGGAAACTTGCTTTCCTCTGCACATCCACTGTCAGCTCTCCACTGCGGAGGAGAGATCCCTCTTACATCATATACACGAACTTGCCCTGTAGGGAATGTCTGATGAGGAGGAGGTGAAAGGCTATATTCGCATTTTCTAAAAGACTAAGTAGGAAGCCAGGAAAGGGGAAAGGAGAAAAGAAGAGAAAACAACTAAAAACGAATAATTAAACTATCTCTTAGAAAAATGGGAGTATTCCATTACACTGGTGATCAGGGGAGAAAAATACTGTATTCTGTTTTGCATTTTTTTAGACTCATTATTTATATTTATTTTTTGAATAGCAGCAGAAATTATCTGAAAGTTTAGTTTTTGAAAATATATTGACTGAAATATACAGATGTATTGACCAAAATATACCATTTAATCTCGGACATTCTGTGCCTTACAAATCCAGTAAATTTCTTCATCCTTATGAGTTAGTTTTAGGAAAAACATATTCATGAAGTTTGGTGGTATTTGCAGCATTCACTACAAAAAATAAGATATCAATAACAACGTGAAAACAGTTGATGACCTCACTACTCTTAGACATGCCTATTACGCATCTCACATTCTATTTATATTTCTGTAAGATCTTCATTATCCCTGCATTTGTTGTCTGATCCTCTCAAGTTATCAGATTCCACAAAGATGGAATAGTTGTCAGCATAAGAATGTCAATTGCTAAAATGACCTCTAATAAACTAGTCCTGTGTGAAAGAGCGACACCTGTCTTCTCTGATCCCGTCAACATCTCTGCTATCTTCCCTGGTCAGACTGTAGCCAATCATCCAATATATACAGGAGCAAATCAATTGCAGTGTGATTTGTATACCTTCCAAGATGACATAAGGTCAGTACAAGTGGTGCTGGAGAAGCCCTGGAATTAAGCAAAGCTATTGACAATGAAGATCCAGGCAGGATCCAATCTGCTGCACAACATACAAATGCTGACAGTTACCGACTGACAAAGAAAAAGTCAACAAAGGCGATTAGTGCACACAAAGCTTTAATTTGAGTATCAAAGTGTGACAGACTCTCCCTGTGGCTCCTTATAATTTGGATATCAAAACATATACCAATAGATATTTTGGGTGTACCTGAAACTGCACTAATATTTCTTCTTAACGGGAATCAGTACCCCTCTCTGATCTTTGGCCACAGTTGTTTCTGTCCATGCTATTTTCCTTTTGAAAATGATCACTTCACTCTCTAGGCTCAACTGACTTTTGTCCATCCTTTAACACTCAGTTCAGTTCTCACTCAGTTCTTCTCTCAGAGAAGACATCTATGGCTCCATCCAGTTCTAGTCTGCCTTTCATGTCACTGCATGTTTAATAACAAACCATAATTAAATACTTAATCATTTAATTGGCTATTTAAAACTGCTTCCCTCGAAAACCTCTCATTTTTATAGCATCAAGGCCCACGGTTGCCTTGCTTATCACTGTTCACCCAGCACTTAGCACGGGTATGTGGCAGGTGCTGTATTCCCAGCGTGTGTTTAATTATGCAGCGAGTGAGCCCCAGAGGCAGTGTAAACACGTTAGTCTGAGGTGTGTTAGAGTAACAGCTGGAAACTAGCAATGTGGTAGTCACTGAAGGCTTGTAACTAATACCCACTCTTAATTCTTTTGTGCCTTGTCTACCTCCACTACATTGGTTGAAAAAGTAAATACTCATTTTTCCAGGTGCTTATGTCACACAGCTCTGACCGATGACACAGAACAAGGTACCTGCCAGGGGCTTCTGGGACTGTGCTGCTTTCTTGATAAAGGAGACAAACATCACTGCTCGCATTATATGGCCTGCTTAAATATGGCTGTGATGCTTGGAATTACAGCAACCATTCTATGGCCCTGAGGGAAAGCCTGGGCCAATCATAGAAACTCCAGGCCTAATATCTTCTTAAAAAAACGAACTGATGCCCATAGCTGCTCACCTCCAGGCATCTTGCTACATCAAATAAAATAAAGCACTATCAGTCTAAGCTGCTTGAGTTATCTGTTACTTGCAGTCAAAGCATTTATAATACATATAACCAATGTGTGTTGGATTAAGACATCTCAACATTGAGTCTCCATTTCTTCATTTGTGAAACTAAAAAAGGATCTAATATTTCTTACATCCAACAGTACTAAAATGAACTCACAGGCAATTCACAGTTTAGAGTCTGGTGACTTGTAGAGGAAGAGGGAGGAAAGATTAAACCACACAGTTATACAGAAGACATTTTAATTTATATGCCAGTCTCACCAAAAGTGAGTCTATTGTTTTCTCTCACTCCATCAAAATTACTATGAACAGTTCAGCAATATCAAGTAAAACCTTCTAATGCTGTGATACCAAGTGTAATGTAAACTTCTTCAAAACAGTAGGAAACCACTAGCTATTCCTTCATCCCTGACATTAATTAAGTAACTAATTGACATCCAAACACTTGAATTCTGATCTTTTGATTTCTTCATGTCAGTTTGTTTTCTGAATAAAAGAGCAAAGAATGGTGTTTCTCTATTCTATGAATAGGTATAATTAACTCCAGAAATATCTGTCATTTAGCAATACACACTTTCTTACAGTCATCATGGGTGTCACTGATGAAATACACACTGGCGCTGCACTCTAAGAGCTACTAATAAGGCAAGACTTAGGTATTACTTCCCCGCTGAAAGTTTATTTCCTACTTTTGAGTGGTTGCTATATTTTCATCAAGCCTCAACCGTTATGATCACAGATCAATTTCAGGATCTGAGATTTGGTTACTTATAGAAATCAAGAATGAGCTGGATTTTTCATATGCACATACACCCACAGGCTGCCTTTTGTTGTATCTTTGTTCAAATATTATAATGCATTGTGTGCTAACTGCATTTAAATTTCTAACACAATATCCAAATTATGGGAAATTTACCTAGAAATAGCAAATAAACAAATCTTGCTTCTGTTCCTGTGGTCTGTGGTTCTTATTGCCAGTAAATTTTATTAAGGTCTTTATTAACCTACTCAGTGATGAAAACATTATATATGATCATGGATTTTAGCTGTGCAATCCAGTCGTGTTGCAAAATGGAATCTAACTCTTTATTTCTTTTTTTTTTTTTTTCAAGCATAAAGCTGACAAAATTGAGTTATTGAATTTATGCCATAAGAAACTTTGGAAATATCCACCCAATTTCATTTCTTATCAAGTCACAAATATTCTCCTTTCCCCCTTCATTCAGCACATAATTATAAGCGGCTAATAACCACCAAGGGGTACAAGTTGACCAACTAAAACTTCAAAATATTGCCAAGGAGCAGTAAGACCAGACCAGAAAAAAAAAAAAAAAAAAAAAAAGGAATAGGAGTCTTTGCATTAGAAACTGCATTAAGAAGCCTTGGATAAATACCCTAGAAAACCTCGTTAGTGAGACAATATTCCACCTCTCTCCCAGTCTCAGGTTGAACCCTGGAAAGAAACATCTAGAACCCACAGAACTGGTGAATTACAAGGCTGTCAAATTGCAATTACCTTTAAGACTAACTGCCTTCTATTTCTAGACAGTGGAAAAAAAAAAGAAAACAACTATAGTTCTTGAAGATGAGTGGAGCTGAGATGTGTACCATACAAATTGTCAAGAAAATTGAGATGCTGAAGAATTTCCTTGTGCCTTAGTAGAAATTACATTTAAAAATTTATTTCAGATTTAAGGAGGAAGAAATTCCAGAGAAATGGATTTCAGGCAGTTGGAAGATTTTAATGCCTTTCTTTTTTGCTAACAATTTCTTCCTAAATCCTAAAGGAAAATCACTGATAAGGAAATCCAAAGTCTAGAGCAGGATCCTGTGTATCTGCCAAGCAGAGGTAGCAATTAATTCATTTATTTCACAACTAAAATCTGTCCTCTTGAAATCTCTAAACTGATGATGATTATGAAAAGTATGAGTCATGCAGGCAAGATAAGGATCGAGGTTCTGACTTAGAGAACCTGGGAGTTGGTTTGATTTGTCAAATCTTACTTTATTACTTTCTTACAAAGTACCACAGCACAAGAGTTAATTATTGGATTCAAAAGCTGAACCTGTATCCATTTCACAAATACTTACCAAGCACCTATTACATGTTGAGTACTGTTCTTAGCTCTGGGTAAATAAAGTTGGAAAATTCAGACACAGCCCCTGAATGCACAAAGCTGGCATTCTACAGGGGATCATGGATGCAAAATAAATGAGTAGATTATTTCAGGGAATGAAAAATGCTAAAAGCTGGGAGATAGGGGAGAGAGACGGAGTGTCGTAAGGTCTCTTTGGTATGAACAGGAAAGGCTCTTTAGAAAGAGGTGTTGTTTGGCCTTAGAACTCACTGATGAGAAGCCAGTCATGTAAACACATGCGGAAGCAACCTTGCAGACAATGAAAAGAAGAAAAATGAAATGTCTTGAGGTGAGAACAAACTTGTTCAAGAAACGCACTGAAAGTCCACCTGACTGGAACACCAGAGCAAAGGGGCGGAGTGTTGAGTGTTGTAAGAGGGCGTCAGAAAGGTTAGCAATGTGTTGGAGAAGTTCTTGAGTTAGTGAACATAGGGTCTGGATTTTTCTCACAGTCTGCCATGGCCCACATATTCACAACCCAGTCTTTATCAAGTTTACAAAGAGAAAAAAATTCCTTTTCCTCTTTAAGCCCAGTGAAAATTTTAGATATCAAGATGATCATTAAATCAGATCCTTTGGATATATAATGAGAAGTGAGATTGCTGGATCACATGGTAGTTCAATTTTTATTTTTAGAGGAATCTCTATACTGTTTTCCAAAAAGGCTGTACTAAGTTACATTACCACTAAGAGTACACAAATGTCACCTTTCCTTCACATCCTTTCAAACACTTGATATCTTTCATCTTTTTGGTAATGGAAATAATAAGTATGTGAGGTGATGGATATGCTAATTATCCTGATTTAGTTATCCTACAATGTATACATATATCATAACATCACACAATTATTAGTCAATGAAAAATTTGTTAACAGTTAAAAAGTTCAGATCCTAAGCAATGTGAAATCACTCAGTAGTATTTCTTTCTTCTAAGGAAGTAACTCCTCATATTGATCCTGAAGTCTCAACCCCAAGAGCAGGCAGAAACGTCCTTAAGTAAAACTCAGCAGAGCACAGGCACTGTATAAAAGTTTGGAGTTCCATTTGGAGGGAAAGCATCAGTATATTTAATAAGTGTGGAATGCAACTACATTGTCATAATGAGAACAAAAATCACTGCTAAGGACCCTGGAGATTGGTGCAAGATTTTTAATACAGTATTTCAAATTTAATTCAAATCGACAAATATTTAATGAGCTCTAACAAGCTGCTAGTCCTGTGCTGGGGATGCAGAAACAGCCAGTCAGCAACTGTCTGCAAAAGGTACTTCATCAGAGTGGCAGACACAAATTCAGATAATGTTCTGAATAAAATATAAAGAGAACAAAGAAGAAAGCATGTATAATGATTTGCAAAGAGCTTTTTGGATTTAGACTATGTGGCTCAGAAAACATGCAATCTTTCATAATTAAAATATCTAATTTCATAATTCTGGATTATAAATTATAATAGTATGTAATACATTATCTTCTTCCTTTCTCTAATTAAGTGATCTTTGAAGTCTTCTAAGTAACAATAAGCTGTAATCAACCTAAAACATGACAGGAGTAGCTTGTTTTTAATGGAATTATAGAACTAAAATGTATATTCCATTTATAGAAGAAATCCAATGAAACTGTCACCAAACGATACCCCTCTAAGTAGAATAAAAAAGACCACAAAATGCAATTTGTAAGGCTTTTTAGCACAGTCCTCTTGAATTTCTTTAGACTTGCCTACTACACAACTCAGTGCTAGACAAAAATAAAACTTTAAAATGTGGAAGAGGCGAATTAAACCAGCTACCTATAAATGAATTAAATGCAAAATTGCAAAAATGTAATAGATCCAGTCAACTACTTTGTTTTTAAGTACAAATCTCTAAAGTGACTGAAAAGAGGAGGTACCTATTCAATGGTTTCCTGGAAATGCACATGGAAAACTGACAAATTCTTTTAGGCCCTCAGGAAATGAGCCTGTCTTTACCTCAAAACTGTGGAACTCACGATCTCATTTCTGCCTTTGCACAGGGTCAAGTTAATTTCAGCATTTACAAAACAAGAAAATACAATCCGAGTTAGATACTGGGTTCCTCGCCAGGTACAGGGTGTGTTTTTTCATCTACTTTCTAGCAAAAATGTCTGGAAAGAAGATGATTTTGTCTTCACTCTTTTTACCACATTTTACGTGCCATAGACTGTTTTCTATGTATTCAATAGAATTCCACTTCTGTTTTTAAGGAACAGAACCCTGATTTTGTTGGGGCTGGAAATACACCAAGCCTTAAAAATTACATCATCCAGATCCCCTTGGGATAAGATTAGCTAAATGTCACAGTTCAGGGCAAGGAGACATGGAAACAGGTGCCGGGTAGGGGATATGGGAACGTACCTCAAAGGGATGTGGACTCAGTTGCTATGCGTCTGTTTGGCCCCTTCTTTTCCTACTATCTCTTGCTAGGATGATGTGATGACTGCCACTTTAACTAACTCCTTCTAGATCTTTTAGACCTCAAGTCAAATGTCAGCTCCACAGGTAGACCTTCCGTGACTCCATCAAATCATGGTACGAGACAGAAGCTTCAAATCAGCCATGCTGAAGTATTTACACCACAAACATTGACAGACGCTGTAACTTGTGGGCTTTTCCCCAGAGAGCTACTTATTAATCATTTATCAATATACCCCTGCCTCCCATGCAAGATCAGATGACCTGCTCAGCAGGCTTAAATTTTCTTGTTCAATATCATAGTGCTCAAAAATGAGTTACATATGCGTAAGGGAAGATATTATACCTGACATGCTCTATTCCTACCACTCAGAAATGTTAGCAACTAAAATAGGTGCTTTATACCATTCATGGAAAGGAGAGTGGGAGAGAAAAAAGAGATTCTACAAAGGTGAAAAATGAAAAGCAGGATAAGTAGGTAACAAATTCTGAGAAAATAGATTTTAAAGTGTATGCCACAAGTATAAAATATTTACAACCACAGAGGATTAAAATCTAGAATATATAAGTAATTTTTGCTAATCAGTGAGAAAAGGAAAGCAACCCCCAAGGAAAGCTGGACAGAGGAGATTTACAGAAGAGGAAATCCAAAAGTCTAACATGAATATGAAGAGCACTTCCAACCCATAGCTGTCAAAGAAATGCTCCTGAATATACACCATAGAAATTCATACTGGTATCCATAACCTAATACTCATAAGAAGATAAACATCACAGAATTATTTGGGGACCAGGAAGTTGGAGACAATCTATAAGTCAATTTGGTGGGTGACCCTCATAGAGAGCAGCCTTCAGAAGCAATAGTAGCATGACAGCAAGATGGGCAGGTATAAAAAACCCAATGTGGAATATGGACCCATATGTATATATACATATGTATATATATAAAATTATATATAATTTTATAAAGCAATAACATTTATGCAATTTATAAACACATGCACAAAAATCAACAATATACATTCTGAAAATAACGCCTACACCTACACACACACACACACACACACACACACCCCAAGACATGCATTACCTATGGGGAAACAAGAATGGAGAATGGAAATAAGATGGATAGATGAATGAACCAACCATTCAATCAAGGGACTGGTGTTGTGTGGGGTTGACTGACTGTAATAATCTGCCATCAACTGAGTTGTATGATTAACTCAGCCTTTGTATCCTGGGTCCAGTGAACCACACACAAGCCAAGGCTCTTCTAGTTCTACACATCTGGCAGCAAGCTCCACCAAGCTCATCCCCAAGCCATTTCTCATTTCCTCTTCTCCTGTTTCCTCTTCCCTGCTGCCTCCTTCTGTGTCCATTGACCATATGCTCATCTATCAAGGTAATGACTTGGGTTCAGGGTCACCCTTGACTCTCCCCCACATTCCAAATTCAGTTGGCCACTAGGTTCCAGTGTGTACACCTCCCAGAGAAGACATAAATAGTCCTCGCTGTCCATACCCCACCCACTCACTGCAAAGAAGGACCTGATTCAGGCCTTGGGCATCCCTCTGGGTACTGGTGGCATGTTCTCCTACTGGTCTTCCTGTATTCATTCATCCATCCACCACCACAGTGATTTTTCACAGCAGGAATAGTTATTACTCCATTCTTGAAAAGTTACCAGTTGCAACACTTTACCTATAGATTTACTTAGCTAATTCTTTGCCAAGACACACTAGGTCCTGCCCACACCTTCTAAAACCCTGGGCTCCAGCTGCCACTGTCCCTCTACGATGCTTTGGGTCAGCTTGTCTTCAAGACTTGCATGTTCATCCTCACCGTGTACACTGGGTGAAACTTTGCCATCCCTAGCTAGAGTTTATTTGTCCATTTTCTTTGATTTGAGCCTCCTTCAGGCCCCTTCTCTCACAGATCTCTTGTGAAATGCTCCTGCCTCAAGTCCTTTGCACTTTGTGGCTTATTCTGCCTGCAATCCTCTCCCCTGACCTGTCCATGGCAGGCTCCTTCTCATTATTTAGATCTTGGCTTCATCTCCTAACAAAGGCTGTCCTTCCTAGATTACCATTTCGGACTATCCCTCTTCACCACTGAACCCTGCTGATACCTCTATCACATATGACTGGGGCTCATCTTCTCCACATTGCTTTCTACCATTTGAAGTGAGCTTGTGGATGGATGGGCAGTTGTGTTCTTATCCTGACTTTCCCTCTACAATGTACACACTTTACAGCAGGACATGTCAGTTGGGTCACCGTTATATGCAACAAGGGCTAGAACTGAGCCTTAAACAAAGAAAACCCTTGAATCTCCCCACACTATCAATGAGGAAACTGAGGAAGAGAGATGTTAGGGGGCTCACCCACAGTTGCAGAGCTAGAGAGCGCTGGTGCTGCAATTCCAGCCCAGATGGTCCCAAGCCGCAGTGCGCTGCCTGCTTGCTCACACCCACGTGGGGGCTGGAACTCCGACAGGAGTTATGTTTCCAACCTCCCCAGGTCAGGGTGGCTTATCGGGCCCTGGAGATTGTTCCATCACCTATAGGAGAAGGGACAGAAATACATCGTGCTGTTAGCAGCAGGCTCCCAATACAAAGGGGAGTGATCAGGAGGTCAAGTCAGAGGGTGACTTCAATGACATCAAATTTCTACCCAAAACAATATCTCAAGATTTGGATTTGATTTTCTGGTAGGCACTGTTCCCAAAGATGTTCACGACCTGAAACTGGAACTGTGAACACATTACATTGCATGACAGAAGGAAATTTGCAGATGGAATTAAGATTGGGGGCCTTAAAATTGATTATTCTGGATTTTCTTGGTGAACTCATAATAACCACAGGAGCCCTTAAAAGTGGAAGAGGAAGGCAAAAGAGTCAGACAGGGAGAGGTGAGGCCAGAGGAAGAGGCAGAAGAGACCTGAAGCATGAGAAGGACTCTGCTCGCTGTCTTTGGCTGATAAGAAGAAGAAAGGGAACTATGAGGCAAAGAGTGAGGAAATCTTCTACTAGTAGAGCCTGGGGGTGGCCCTCAGCTAACAGCCAGCAAGGAAACAGGAACCTCAGCCTACAAGCACAAGGAAGAACCTGAATAGGCAAGGAAACAGATTCTCCCCTGCAGCTGCCAGGAAGAAACACAGCCCTGCAGACACCTTGAATTTAGCCTGGTGGAATTCGCAGTAGATTTTCGACTTATTTTTAAAAATGTGAGATAATAAATGTGTGCTGTTTCAAGGCACTATGTGGTAATGTGTTCTGGCAAGCATCAAAAGCTAATGCAGACTTAGGCAGAAAATAATGTTTTGCCCGGATCACAGAGCTCGTCAATCTTTCGGGAGACTCAGGAATTGATAAGCTTGAATTTGTAGAGAGACCAGCAGGGGTTGCAGCAGGCATCCTCATCAATCAGATGCAACTTGATTGGCAGGCCAGGAGCATTAAAAGCAGTGCATTGCCTTCAGCCTCATCTTAGTGCATTGCAGATGTTTCTGTCTGCCTCATAGATGTACCTGGGCACAGGTGTACTTCTGATTAACCATTATATTAAAAGAAACCACTCAACATCCCAGTGGAGGGAGCCTTGTATTTCTCCCGTGAGCCCAGGCTGCATGACATGCCATCCCTGGAAACCATCCATCTGTCAGTCAGTCAAGGCAAGCACGTGTAAAGTGAGGAATTCTGGCTCAGAATGTGTAGTCGGAAGAACTGAGGCAGAAGGAAAGGCTGTGGTGAATGAACTTCAGGAAACGAATAAAAGTTTGGAGATAATGTCAGTAGAGTCTCATTACCTAATATCCACTTCTCTCCTGTTTGTGGAAATGTCACCTATTTTCTTTCTGGGAAGCCACCCTGACTTGAGGCAGCCCATGTGGCCTGGGTGGAGCCCAACTGCTCTAGGGATGGACACAGGACCAGAATATTCCATTCTTTGTGTTACAGGAATCTGTCCAGGGATAAGCTTCTATCTCAAATTTAGCCAGCAAAAAGCAGTCCCGGTATCTGTACTACAACTTCAGTGTTTAGGACAGCAGCTAGCACATAGTAGGTATAAATAAATGTTCGATAAACAAATGAACCACAGTCATTTGTGCTGTTACTTAATATATGTATTTATTTGTCGATGGCTTAATTAATGTTTCCAACAGCCGGAAACATTAATTAAACCATCGACAAATAAATTGTCATGGTTTGGTATAATTTGACAATGGTTTAATGTAATTCATATATAATACAGTTTGTCAATGGTTTAAATTGCAATATAATTTAAAAAACAAATAAATTGTCATGATTTTGTATAATTTGACAATAACTTGCCAATGGTTTAATATAACTCACTTATAATTTGTCAATGGTTTAATATAATTTTGACAATAATTTGTCAATAGTTTAAATTGCAATATAATAACAAAACCATGACAAGTAAGTTGTCATGGTTTTGTATAATTTGACAATAATTTGTCAATGGTTTCATTAATGTTTCCAACTCTGGTCTGTACAGGTTTGCTTCTCTTTTGGCGTATTTCCCTTGATAGAGTCTATGTTCCACCAGGGGAGGGACCATATTTCTACTGTTTCCTGTTGGATCCCCAGTGCCTAGTAGAATTCCTGGCACACTGTAGACACTCAGGAAGTATTTGCTGAGTGAGAGAATGAATGAATAAATGAATGGCCCTCTTATTCTCAGCCTTAATACTGTTGTTCTTGCTGGATTTTTGTTTGATGCTCTCTGGGTATTTAGCTTGGCTTCTGGTTCTTTGATTTGACCCACTGAGATACAACCTTTTCAGTCTAATTCAATAAGAAACAAGCACCAACAGCAGATCCACACTCTCTGGCCTCTAGGAAAGCCCTGGTCAGCTCGTGAAGTCTGCTGGGGGCATAATTCCGTCCAAATAACTGAATATTTAATATGCATTATATGCCAAGCTGAACCCAGGCACATGTTAATTTACCTATCTGTCACCAACCACTTCAAAAGAAAGCCCCTTGTTTTGGAATTCATAGAAAATGTGCCAGCAAGACCACTTGACTGCCATTACTTGAAATTTATAATAATGTAGTATATAGAAAATAACATGACACCCATGTCCCTACCACAAAGATCAGGATTTATCCATGTTGAAACATGCAGCATGAATTAATTTTCCCTGCTGATTAACATTTCCTTATATGAATATAGGAATACGTGTGTATCCATTCACCTGCTGTTGGGCATTTGAGATGAACTGCCTTGTGATGGGTGCCTCTATGAGCACAGCATAGCAGTGAGAATTCAGATCTGATAATAAAAGGCCTGGGTTCAAATTTGGCTTGTTTAATTTTATTCCTTTACGGAAAAAAAAAAAAAAAAAACAGCAACAACTGAGCCTCAGTTATCTCATCTGGAAAATGGGGATCATAATCATTAATACTTCTGAAAACTGTTGTGAGGAATTGAATAAGGTGGGTGAGTAAACAACACTTAGCAGTTTTCACACCTCTGTCATATGGACAGAGTTGAAAATCCTTGGGGTGTAGAACTTCCAATCACATTTTACTAACGTCCCAGGAATACCATTAGACTTTCACCAGGTTGCATTTTTTAAACCAACCCTGACTCTTCCCTTCAAGCCTCCTCCTTCAGGAAGGTTCCTGTGGTTCCCCCTGGGTTACACGGAACTCTTCCTTTTGTGAGGTCACACCCTGTCCTCATCACTTCCTCAAAACCTTAAACAGTAGACCTCATGGTCACATAATCCCCGGCTCAATGGTTTCTAACTCTCACTGCCCTGTGAGATCTGAGGCTCCTTCTGTGATGGGAGAAAGGGCTGTTACTAGAAATCAGGAATGAATTTTCACAGGATCTCACATTTTCCACATACCAAACTCAACTCGATTCCAGTTCAGCATTGCCCTGCCCCTAGTACAACACCCACTCCAAACCACTTATTTAATGTATCTAAATATATCTCACTGAAAAATAAATTCAGTTTTGGCTAAAGCTGTTGTTATTTCTCAAATTCAGTCTGAATTAGCAATGTAACACGAAAGCAGAAATTTCACAAGAAAAGATACAAAAATGGCTCTCAGACATAAAAATGAGTTCAAATTTACTCATAATTAGATGAATATTAAGACAACACTGAGATATGCAGATTGGTACAATCTTTCTGGAAGGAAATTTGGCAATACTTGGCAAAACTTCATAGTCTCTTACTTTTTGGCCCAACAATCGTACTTTTAGAAATCCACCCTGAAAATACACCTCCAAAAGTATATTTTTAAAAGGTGCAGTTTGGCCAGGCGCGGTGGCTCAAGCCTGTAATCCCAGCACTTTGGGAGGCCAAGGTGGGCGGATCACGAGGTCAGGAGATCGAGACCATCTTGGCTAACACGGTGAAACCCCGTCTCTACTAAAAAATACAAAAAAACTAGCAGGGCATGGTGGCGGCGCCTGTAGTCCCAGCTACTCGGGAGGCTGAGGCAGGAGAATGGCGTGAACCCGGGAGGCGGAGCTTGCAGTGAGCTGAGACCACGCCACTGCACTCCAGCCTGAGCGACAGAGCGAGACTCTGTCTCAAAAAAAAAAAAAAAAAAAAAAAAAAAAAAAGGTGCAGTTTATTCACTGCAGCATTACTTGTAATTGCAAAATATCAGAAACATAAAAAATGTTCATACAGAGAAGAGTCATTGACTAAATTATGTTATACCTACACATGAGGTACGATGCAGCTATTCAGAATAATACCAAAGAATGCTATGAACTAAATTGGAGTAATTTCCAGGATATACTGTTAACTGTACAGAGAGAAAATACTATGCTCTCCTTCATGTAAGACAGGAGGAGATCTGAGAAAATGCACAGCTATTTGTTTAGTGCTGCAAAACAATCACAGGAAGGATAAAACAGAAGCTGAAGAGAATGAAGGCAATGTGGAAAGAAGTGGAAATGGTGGGGCAGGGATGGGGAGGAAGGCACACCTCCCTGAGCAGAGTTTTTATATAATTTTAACTCAGAACCACAGTTATGTTTCTACATACTAAAAACGAATAAATGGTTTTTAAAACCAGGATGCGAGGGAAAGCAAAATGGAATATAAACAGTAACAATGAGCCTAACTATATTACAAATGAGTAACATAACCACACGAAAAGAAGTGAGAAGGAAAAGAGCTAGTCTAAGTAACTTGAGAAACTACATTTTGACTCAATCTAGTAAAGCAAAATACAGTTAGCAATTCTGAAACAACAGACACTAGGATTAAGCCAATAAATAAATATATAAGGAACATGAGAGCAGGTTTTCTCACTGTCAGAGGAAGAAATGTCAAATAAGGGAAAGGGGAAACCTGGAATGAACCTTGGTGCTATATCCTAATCAGGGGTGCCAAGGTAAATCATGTTTTTAATAGATAGAAGATAGACAGACAGACAGATAGACAGATAGATACAACATGGAAAGATAGATGTATATGTGTATACAATAATTAGTATAACATGTATATTTCCTAGCTTTCTGTACTGAAGGGGATTAAGAGCAATGATACCCCAGTGGCAATAAGCACACCTGTGAGACATAAGTGAAGAAGGACATTCAGCAAAACTCCATAAGAATATTCTCCCCAGGCACAGTGGCTCACACTTGTAATCCCAACACTTTGAGAAGCCGAGATGGGAGGATCACCTGAGGTCAGGAGTTCGAGACCAGCCTGGCCAACATGGTGAAGCCCCGTCTCTACTGAAAATACAAAAATTAGCTGGGTATGGTGGCTCTTACCTGTAATCCCTGGTACTGGGGAGGCTGAGAAGGAGAATGGCTGGAACCCAGGAGGTGGAGGCTGAGAAGGAGAATGGCTAGAACCTGGGAGGTGGAGGCTGCAGTGAGCCAAGATCGTGCCACTGCACTGCAGCCTGGGTGACAGAGTGAGACTCTGTCTCAAAAAAAAAAAAAAAAAAATCTATCTATCTATCTATCTATTCTCTATTATGCAGGATAAAAATCTTTGAAGCAGACATACTGACAACCAGATTTGGGAATAAAACATTCAAACTGTATCTTCTAAGTAAATACTTAAATTATCCATGCGTTTCACATACAGAAAAGCAAATTAAGGAATTGCAAATCTTAAATATGTTTTCTTTAATTATCAATGGGCTTATTAATTTTAAACATATACCTCCCAAATAATGATTTATACAAGAAATTTCAGGCGGCATCCTCCCTCTTCACCATTACAGTAAATTCCTCGGGAGTTCTGGGAGGTTCTGGGAGGCCCACCATGCCACAAGCAAAATGTAAGACAAGTTTTGTCTCAAAGCTTTTATGGAAAGTCATAAACATCAGCTGGCAGGTCCTCGTTTCTGTCCTCGAACCAGCTTGCCACAAAATGTGACATCACAATTTAGGAACATTTTATGAAGCCACAGGGCTGTGTATGGAGAAATGGCTTATGCGCTGACAAGCCATCATTCCTCCGTTTAATCTCCAATGCCAGTATACTAGCATCAGTCTTTTTCCCATCAGTAGGTGACACAACTGTTGTCCATGTTCTGAATGAGAAGTGAAGCTGTATTTGGCTCAGTATTTTCTGAGATCGCTTTCACCACCCAGCTGTATGAGACATATCCTTAGCTGGGAGCATGAGAAAGCCTTTTCGGGGCCCCAGCTATGAAAGGCCTCTTGACGTTGCCCTCATTATGAGCCATAGGAAGAATTAAGTTCAGAGTTTCCGAAAGAGAGCAAGAGCCCATAACGTGCACCAGACAGAAAGAAGCTCCCAGAGAAGATATCCTACCCTGGCAATGCCAAGAAAGCTGGCTTCCAGAAAGCCCCAGAGAGCTTCAGGGAAAATTTCAAGGCTTTCTGCTATGCAGGGCACCAGGAATCCTGCCAGAAACACCATGACACAAAGGGCTTGAGTGCACAAAACTGTCGTGTGTAAATCTTTACTTGGAACACATGAATCGTCCTGGAAAACTGTCATATTCAGGATGGGCACAACGTCTCCCTCCAAGTACACAGACACTGCAGTGTGAACCCTGCTACAAGATCCAGTTTTAAAATTGACCCTTTTCATTAAAATTCCACATGTCCCCGCCGAGCTAACTACCAATCATACGGTTGCTGGTCACCAACCTGAGAGTGAGGACATGTGGTGTTTCTGGAGTTGAGAGCATTTCTCTTACTCATGAAGGACAGTTTAGGACAATTAGGCTTATTTTTAATGGCTTTACTAGTTGTAAGGTTGTGAATGAGTGTATGTTAAGAATGTAACAGTATGACCTCTCAATTGGTTTCCTATGCTGCTTCATAGGAAGAAAACGATCACAAATGTAGTGGCATAAAGCAACACAAATGTATTATTGCACAGTGCTGGAGGTCAAAAGCCCTAAACCCAAGATATCAGCAGGGTTGTATTACTCTGGCAGCCCTTGGAGAGAATCCAATCCCTTGACTTTCCCAGCTTCTAGGGCCACCTGTGTTTCTTGGCCCATGGCCTCCTTCCATCTTCAAAACCATCAAGCTCATCACTTCAGCCGCTGCATCAGTAATCACATCTCCTTCTCTGATGCTAACTATACAACCTCTCTTTCCCTGATAAGTACCCTTTCAAGATAATTCTCCATCTCAAGATCTTTAATTTAATCACATTGCAAAGCCCCTGATACTATGTCAGCAAATGTGTTCACAGGTTCCAGTGTTTAGAACATGGACATTTTCGGGAGACGATTATTCTGCCTGCCATAGACCTCAACTGTCTTAAACACTCACCATTTTAAATCTTGTTTATTTGTTCAGCAAGTCCTTGTTTTAACCTCTAGTACAAATAAAAACTTAAGCCTAATGTCTAAATTAATTTCCCAAGAAATGGTGTCAACATTCCAACAGAGAGTATTCCATACAGAGCTGTCAAAACAACAACAATGAATGGAAGAAACAGTCCTGCTCTCAAAGAATTATAAAGGCACAGAGAATTTAAGTAGCTGGTCCCATGTCACAGAGCAAGTAAGTGGGGGAGTTGGGATTTGCAGCCAGCAGGCTAGCTCTGGGGTTCACACTTCAACCACAATTCTCTGCTACTACCTCCTTTAACATTTTAGAGACGGTTACTCCCTTTTGGCCAAGGAACTGCTGGAATCCTAACCTCCATCTGCCACTTCCTTTGCACCCCCACAACAGCCAGTTATGGATTTTAGATTAGTCAGGTCCTTGTCCTCGCTTCTGACCTCCAATGAGAAAACTTTGTGGAATAAACTCAATGAAGAGAAACTCAGGAGAGAAAAACACACACAAAAAAATCATCACATTAACCTCAAGCATCCAAGCTATGATCTCCCCAGGCATGGGATCAATTTTCAACAAGATTTACTGGGGTTGTTGATGGCTAAAAACCCAGTCCTTCATTCCCTATACGTAATAGAGTCCTTGCTCTATCAGGCCTGGGCTAAACAGTATCGATGTGAAAATGAAGAGGACACAGCCTCTGGCCACAGAAAGCCCTTAGGCCAGTGGAGACAACAGATCCAATCAGAAATTAATTAGACACCTTGGGACAAACCACCACCGACGGAAGAGCAGACCAAGAGCGGGGATCAACAACAGAGCAAGGACTTCTCTGAGAAGGCACAGCCCGAGCAGTCATGCAGGGCCACAGCAGTTAATTACGTGTGGATGGTAAGGTGCTTAACTCCTTTTAACTTTTCATTTTGAGGTAACTATAGATTTGCAGGAAGTTGAAAAAATAATAGAGAGGTCTCCGTGTGCCTTCACCAAGTTCCCCCATGGTGGTTACATCTTACGAAGCTGTGGTATAGTATCAACACCAGGAAACTGGCATTGCCACAATGTGTGTACATAGTGCTATACCATTTTATCACGTGTAGACTCTGTTTCCCAGCACCATAAATTTGTCATTTCAATAAACTGTATATATGTGGAATCAAGTATGGCATTTTGACAGTGGCTTTTTTTCCCCCACTCAGCATAATGCCCTTGAGATACATTGGAGTTGCTGTGTCTGTCAGCAGTCCATTTCTTTTCATTGCCGAGTCACATTACATGAGATTTAACCATTTGCCTATTGAAGGAGTTGCTTTCAGTTTTTGGCTATGATAAATAAAGCGGCCATGAACATTCATGATATTTTTTTTTTTCTTTTTTTTTTTTTTGGTGTGGATATAAATTACCTCTGTGACAAACACCCAGGGGTGCAACTGCTGGTTTGCACAGTAAGTGCATTGAAATTTTTATGAAATTGTCAAACTGTTTTCCAGAGTGGCCATAGTATTTTACATTTCCACCAACAATGTACCAGAGATCCAGTTTCCAACATTCTTACCAAGCATTTGGTATTTTATGTTTTCGTTATTCTAACAGATGTGTTATTTTTCATCTCATATTGGTCTTAATTTGCATCTCATGAATGGCTAGTGATGTTGAACATATTTTCATATACTTACTTGTCATCCATATTCTTCAATAAAATGCCTTTTCTTATATTTTCTACTTACACTGGCTTTTTACTGTTGACTTTTCTATCAGATATGTGGTTTGCCAACATCTTATCCTAGTGTATCATTTGTCTTTTCATCTTCTTAATGGGCCCTTACATAGAGCAAACATTTTTACAATGATGGAATCCAGTGTATCTTTTTTCTTCTATGAATCATGCTTCAGTGTCATGTTTAATAAATGTTCACCAAGTCTTAGGTCGCAATGATTTTCTGCATTTCCTTTTAAAATTATATTGCTTTATACAATGATACATTCTGAGTTAATTTTTGTATAAGGTGTGACGTTTAGGCCAACTTTTTTTTCTTTTTTCTTTTTTTTTTTTGCCTTTGGATGTCCAATGGCTCAATACATTGAAAAATACTGCTTGTTTGTTTGTTTTTTTAATTAAGACACGATATACCTCTGCTAAATAATTTTCTTCCCGACAATTTTTTGAGTATGCCACTGCTGCCCTGCTCTATTAAGTGAGATTTTCCCAGGTCTTCACTTGCTAACACTGCATCTCAACAAATAAAATGAGTACGTGTTATTGTCAGCTTTTTCAAAAAATTAAAAAAAAATTGGGATGTAAAAATAACTTTCCCTTACACTCTCTGCATGCATTCTACCATTCTGCTAGTATTCTCATTTCTATAAAGGAAAATGACATTTTTTTTTCTCTCCTGCACTGATAACACATGGTCTGTTTGGCATGTAAAAGTCCTCTCTTTTTACTGAAATAATTTCCGCCCTCTCTTCCTTTAAATCCACAAGATAGAGTGTGTACATGTACATGCACATAATTCGGTCTTCAGTATTAAGACAAAGCCTCCCTGAAATTAGAAACTTAATTTTTTTTTCTCATTTTGAATATGCATGTCTCTAATACTGAGCAGACTCTTACCCTCTTCATGCCTCCTACCACTGGCTGACCACAGGACAGTTTCCTCAGGATGAATGAATTAATGATGAAATGCTGGTGATTGTTATGGGGGCACTGACCACCACATCTTCATGTCTGACTGCCTTGGATAGTTGTCCTTATAACAACATCATCTCCAACCACAGCTCACTGAGCTAAGAATGTTCCTGGTCTTTATGAAAGCCAAGGGCACCTCTTCCCTGCAAGCTGGACATGGTTTTCTCCAGGCTCTCTTTTCCTAGCTGGATGGCATTGTCTGTCCTAACATTACTGACAGCACAGTGACAATGTGGTTGTCTGTAGAATAAAGCCTTCAAGACTTCATTCTGACTGGTCCAAAGACATCTCCAAGCAACCACTGTGGGGGCAATGAATCATCTGGACAGGGGCTCCAATTCCTCAACACAAACAGCTCAAGGCAGCTCTTCACACTTTTCTGATATCTCTGAAAAACAGAATTTTTTCCATGGTGCCACTGTGCCAGTTCCTTTGCACAATGCAAAGTAGAATCTGTATTTTAGCTCAGCTCAAAAGAGATTTTATCTCTTATGATATGGATTCAGGAAGATTGTGTGTCTTATGATGTGGACTTTTGGCTTCCTATAGAAAACTAAACTTGCTTGTTTGCCCTAAAAAGCTTAAAGTTGACGTTAATCTCAGAGATACAACTTTTATTTTTCAAAAGAGAAAAAAAAGCAGAAAAATATGGCTAGCATTTATCATCCGCAGCAAATTAATATAAATAACAACTCTAGATTGTGAATTTTAGTTTCTCATAAAATCCTGCATTCTTTCAGAGGAAAAGAGGTCTTTTCACTGATGTTTTGACAGATCACAAGTAGATGGGTTCATAGGGACAAAAATCTTTGTGTACTCTCACTTCTTTTGTCTTTTATCATCAAATGTGATAGGGAAGGAAAGAAGGAAAACCATGAAGAAAGTATTATGAACGGGTTACTTGGAAGCTGAGTTAGGTCAACATGCAGCTTACAAATGAGGTAGAGAGATTCCAAATATATTTCATTAGAAATATCATATTTTTCTGTGATCAGCCAGGAGATAAGTCTCCATGGTTGGTTAGCCCCATAGAAGGCCAGCATGCTACACAGGAGCGACATTTGCATGCATCACAATTTGCGTGTGTTTAAAATGTATTTGAATGGCTGTCTCCCTCCTCTTCTCTTATTCAGAGTTTGCTTTTTGTGAGCATCCAGGACCGCCAGCTCACACATTTCCTCTTTAAACTCTTACACTCCCTCCCTATCCTTAAGTAAATCTGTCTGCCAATCCAGTCTCTGTCCACTGAGGCACCTTAACCCTGGGGCCACCGAGCTGGGATCCATTAAAGTCCAGGCAGACTAAGGCTCTGGGTAAAGGCCAGCCCAGCTTGGTCACAGAAATTAATTCCAGGATCCTCATGTGACCCACAGGGAACAGAGGGAACATGCTCTAAGAAGGAAACTTTTATTTCTTTAAGGGACAGGGTCTTGCTCTGTCACCCAGGCTGGAGTGCAGTGGCGTGATCTTGGATCACTGCAGCCTCGAACTTCTGGGCTCCAGCGATCCTCCCACCTCAGCCTCCCAAATGGCTGGGGCAACAGGCATGTGCCACCACATCCAACTAAGGAATCTTTTTGTTAACGAAAGAAGCTGAGAGACCAAGAACTCAGTAGGTGCCTCAATTATTCACACATGTCTGCACTAGAACCAGTGAGAACCCACCTGGAAGTCAAGACCTTCTCATAACCTGTGACATTGAGAGGTGGCTATTCCAGGAGCACAGGCATTTCCTGTGGCACCACCTTGGATTTCATCCAGGACCCTGGGCTTCTGCAGAAGCCCCATCCCTGAACTTTCACTTGTATCTTATTGGGCAGATCGCTAGCACATGACCACACAAAGGTCACGGGGAAATGTTTTTTTTTTTTTTTTTTTTAAGCTAAGCACATTATACCGCAAACATAACCTGGATTCTGTAGATAAGAAGAGGGCAGAATGGTCACAGGCCGGTCAAGTATTGGCCACATGAATAAAGAACCCCTATAAGGAGGTAGGAATAAAAATACTTTTTTAAAATGAAGAGTTTAAAATAATCCCCCCCTTAGGAGCAAGGCTAGAAATGGGGAGCAACGGAAAAGAACAATTGCATTTTTTGTTGCATGCAAAAAAAATGATCACTAAAGTTTGATTTCTGGATCACTGAAGTTTGATTATAAATTACATATAGTCCCATGAGCTGAGAGAAGTCAGCAATACTTCCACTCAAGTGCATTTCCTTACTCTGTTCCCATGTGAAAACTGCACTTTGCATATTTGTTCTGACTCTGCAGTGACTTCCTCTTACCTGGGCTCCTGAATGACTTGAAATCCACTCTCTGTAAGGTGTATAACTTCTTTCTATACAGTCTTTTTGAATAAGAATATACATTTGCATTGGGAGTAGGAGGTGGATTTAGAGTAGTTATGAAGAAAATATTTTACCAAGACAAGAATGGCTTTAAACACTTAATTCAAAGAAAAGTAAACCAACTAAGGTCAGAGACATGTGTGTTCATTCTAGGCACACACATATATTCAAATGAAACCAGAGAAAGATACCCCCTACCACCACGATCACAGCCCTGCTTACCAGAAGCATTTGTGAGGACAGGACACTATGTTTCCTGGAGTGTTCAGGGGTGGGTGGAGGGGAAACCTGCACCATTTTAAAAGCATAGAGAGCAATATTTGTAAAGAACTGAGTCTGTTGAGCTATCTGGGAGCCTGTAGTCTCAAGAAAGGTAGATTTTCCTAGGATTCCAGGCTGTGTTTAATAATTTCTAAAATGCAAATGCAACTGTTTAACATCAGTTGGCAGCAAGTTTCTATCCATGTGTTTCCAGCTAAGCTTTAAGAGTCTCAGGAAGGAGAGTGGAAGGAAAGAGCAGATGATTCCCATTGAGGAGGATTTGGCTTTTACTATCAGGCACAAGGGACTGGAATCTAACCTGAAGCCCAGCAGCAAGAAGCAGTAGGTGCAGAGGGGCTGTGTACCCAGCCAACCCAGTGAGTATAACCCACTGGGCGGCAAGCAAAAGACATTCTAGCTTTTTCTTCCTAGGACCTCAGCAGTTGCTGTAGGCTCTGCCACCTTTCTGGTCAAGCTGAGGTATCTCTCCTTGCCTGCCCTGTGGTCACCACTCCTATGCCAGGTGGGAAAGGCTCCTGGTGCCAGCTGTTCCCAAATAACTCAGAGACTGCCTGTCCCACGCTCCCTGCCTAGTCTGCACTACCACCCCGACCCCACTTGCACATCATAAAAATGGCAATAGTCATCATGCCAGCTGGTCTCATAGTAAATGCTTCAGGAACTATGCTAGGTGCCCACCTTGCCCATTAAATTCCCTCCTCTCCAAGAGGCCATGAACTCCCATATGGAGACGACAGGACTCCTGGGAAGCCCAGGTAGGTTCCACAGACTCATACCCAACGCCCCCAGACACCAGCGTCTCTGAGCTCCACAGTCCCTACCTGCAACCTCCAAATCACACCGGACTGAATTTGGCACTTAGGAGGAGTCGCAGATTTCCGCCAAGCTGCGTTGTGAGGGCGCGTTCCTCCTTGGTTGGAGAGAAGATGCTCAGAAAGCCAGACTCTCGGCCTGGGCACCCCAGTCCCAGTTTGACAAATTGAAAGTCGAGTCGGGATGGGAGGTGGGATGCGACCCTATGCTTTGGGCAAAGGAGATGCACATAACCGGGCCCCACTTCCTGGATCTTGGGTGCCACGCTGTGTCTCAGTTTGGAGTGGAGGACAATAAACATTATGCCTCAGCCATTCTTCCTCTCACTTCCCGACAGTATCTGGCCTGATTCCAACGCTTCAGGTGGTTCCAGGTTGAGTATCTGAAGATCTCAGAATGGCCACATTTGCCCCCACTCTCCTACCTGGTTGCTAGCAGGGTCCGCCCAGTGGTGGGAGGAACGACTCCACGCCCCAAATTAGGCGCTCCTGGTGGCACCGGCGTCCTTTCCGGATCTCCCCAACAACTCAAGTTCAAGCTCCCTCCGACCCCAGCGTCCCGGGAGAAAGACGCCCACTCCTGTCTTACCTTTGCCGGGCACCGTGCTCAGCAAGCAGCTCTGAGCCCAGCACGGCCAGGGGACCACACCCTCGGAGCGCCTCCAGCATCTCCGCCGGTCCTGTGCCGGGCCCCGGCCCACGCCCCGGCAGCCGAGTCTGCCGCTCCAGGTTGCGTCTCCAAAGGTCGCTACCCGCCCCTGCAGAGTCCTGGCCGCGCTGACTCGCGCTCTGGTGGCTGGCGCTGCGACCAGGACAACTCTTCCCCAGACCCCGCGGCCACTCTGCCACGCCCGAAACTCAAGCCGCGCCCAGCCCACCTGCGCTTTGCTCCCAGCGGCGCCCCGCCCCAGACGCAGGCGGAGAAAGTGCGCCCCCGCGAGCGGGAAGAGGCGAGCCTGGGAGAGTCCCGCTAGGTCCCGAAAGGCTGGAGGTAGAGCCGGGCGGCTCCTGCAAGCGTCAGGGAATTCGCTCCTGTCCTCCCTAAACTCAACTGTAACTGCCTCTGGCCTTCGCTGTCTGCGGCGCAGTCCTGGAGAGTTCCGGCGCGGATCCACGCCTCACTGCGCCCGAGGCTGGAAGGCGCGCTCTTCCTGGGACGTGCGGATGCCTGGAATTCGAAATTTGAGCTGAGTATTTAAGAGCGTTTTGTTTTGTTTTGTGTTTTGTTGTTGTTGTTGTTGTTTCTTTTTGGACGAGTCTCGCTCTGCCGTCCAGGCTGGAGTGCAGTGGCGCGATCTCGACTCAGGCAACCTCCGCCTCCTGGATTCAAACGATTCTGATTCTACTGCCTCAGCCTCCCGAGTAGCTGGGACTACAGGCACCCGCCACCACACCCGGCTAATTTTTTTATTTTTAGTAGAGACGGGGTTTCACCGTGTTGGTCAGGATGGTCTCGATCTCTTGACTTCGTGATCCGCCCGCCTCAGCCTCCCAAAGTGCTGGGATTATAGGCATGAGCCACCGCGCCCGGCCAGGAGTTCTTAAATAAAAGTTTCTTCAAGAAAGGGACTGGAGAGTGGGAATGGAATAAACAGTAATTCTTCTTGACTGCAGGAGGTAGAATGCAGCAGAGAAACTTCTTCAACCAAAAAGATTAACTGTAAAATATTGATTCTTACAGTTTTAGATGATAGCAGAAAATGATTTTTTAATGAATTATGCAAATCTCTCAGTTCTCCACTACAGATGGTCACTCCATAGCTCCACTACAGATGGCCATTACCACTACACTTTAGTGTCAGGGACGATTATTTTTGCAGCCCAAGAGACTGGAGAATTTTTCTTTTTATGTCAAGCTAGCCTCTCAAGATGAGTGAGAATTAAAACATTCCATTGTTACTGGCTGAGGGATTGGGACATGCTAGGCCTTCTCCTACTCCTGTTTAAAATAATAAAAATAATTTTAGAAGCCAGGAAATTCTCCAGCTCCTGATCTACTTTCTCTTAGCAGTTCCACCACTGGCAGCTGGCCTCTCCACCGCCCCCGCCCCACCCCCGCTCCGCCACACACCTTTCCACACAGAGGAGCCAAACACAAGTCCTGGACCAAAAATACTGTGAGGAAATCGTCAGGGAAGTCCCAGCCTGGCTGATGTCACATAGGCAAGGAGTCCTGGCTGAGAGAGGCTTCCTTTACTTTCTCTGTCCCTACCTAATCTCACTCCCTCATGTGTGACTAAAGAGAACACTATTTACTCACTGTTTGTTGTGGGCAATGCACTTTCTATGATTTTGTTTATTTAGTTAGTTATTTGGCCGGGCGCGGTGGCTCAAGCCTGTAATCCCAGCACTTTGGGAGGCCGAGGCGGGCGGATCACAAGGTCAGGAGATCGAGACCACAGTGAAACCCCGTCTCTACTAAAAATACAAAAAAAAAAAAAAATTAGCCGGGCGCGGTGGCGGGCGCCTGTAGTCCCAGCTACTCAGGAGGCTGAGGCAGGAGAATGGCGGGAACCCGGGAGGCGGAGCTTGCAGTGAGCCGAGATCGCGCCACTGCACTCCAGCCTGGGCAACAGCGTGAGACTCCGTCTCAAAAAAAAAAAAAAAAAGAAAAAAGAAAATATTTACTGAATGCTTGCTTTGAGTAGGGCATTATCCTAAATGTAACACTTGGCTTAAATCATCATGTTACAGGAAAGGGGGCCCCATCCAGATGCCAAGAGAGGGTTCTTGGATCTCACTTAAGAATTTAGGGAGAGTCCACAGTGCAAAGCAAAAACAAGTTTATTAAGAAAGTTAAGTGTTGAAAGAACAGCTACTGCATAGACAGAGTAAGACATTCCCAAAAGTAAGAGAAGAAACATGTCCACCCTAGTTGCAATACTTGTTTATATACAGGATTTAAAAAGATCGTGGGGAGATGTGCTCTGCTACAAGGGTTTATGATAAAGGATTAATTTTTTAATTACTATATTTTGCAAGATAGACATTATGATTTTTAAAGCAAAATTAGCAAAATGTTTCTGTTCTCAAGACATCGGGATATCAGGACTCTCAAGTCTGGGTCTGTTTAATAAATGTTATCAATCTGTTCCCTTAACTGTATACATCTAGAAGCTAGGCATACCTAACTTCCTGGGAATGCAGGCCAGGAAGCCCGAGCCTCATTTTCTTAGCCCTCACTCAAGATGGAGTTGCTCTGGTTTGAACGCCTCTGACAATAAGTCTTCATAAACAGCCATGGGTATACGCTGTTATTATACCTATTTCACAGGCAAGAAAGGAAGTGTAGTAACTTGCAATGCCACACTGCTAGTACATGGTGGAGCTGGAATTCAAATGCAGGTGTTCCGCCTTCAGAGTCCACATCTGTTACTCCTTCACTAGACTCATTTGTGCTAGGAAGTGTCTGGAATTCATGACCCTCCCTTACACCAGGTATCTTGATGATCTGTGTTGCCCATCACTTCCAGGTCATCCTTCTGTGTCAGGTCTTGCCCACTAGACTTTTCTACTTCAAGTCAAAGGAGGAGAAGCATTGATTGATCACTTCTACTGCACAGTGCAGAAATGCACACAGAACCATCTCCTCTCAGGGCTGAGATCTACACTGAAGTTATCCTCTGAAATGTCAAGCTACCCAAAGGGAATTATTTTTTTCTTTCTTTTTTTTTTTTTTTTTTTGAAATGGCGTTTCACTCTTGTTGCCCAGGCTAAGGTGCAATGGCACGATCTCAACTCACTGCAACCTCTGCCTCCCAGGTTCAAGAGATTCTCCTGCCTCAGCCTTTAGCCCAGCTTCCCTGGCAGCTTTTGCCCTGTGTTATTAACTTCTCTGATTGATATCCAAATGCCTATTCTTGTCATTTAGCCTGGTCCCCTCCTGGCCACTGCATGAAGCACTGGTTTTGGCAGAAAATCTGCAGTCTGGAGTGTTCACCCACCACATTCCACTCTGGGCTCAAGATCATAAAACCATCCATTTAGTGCCAACATTAGCATGATAATGCTCAGATTCTGTTACAAATGCAATTAATTCATCACATAGCCATTTCCTTTATTCGGTTTTCACACATTACGATAAGAGCTAACACTCAGGTGGTCCTTCATATGAGCTGGCTTTGCATGTATTGAGTTCATTTAATCCTCACAGCACCCCTATGAGGTTACCATTTTTATTATTCCTTTTTAAAGGTGAGAGATGGACATGAAGGAGTTAAGGTTTCTAAAAATAGTCATTGGAAGACATAAAATTCAAACTCAGGCAATTTGGCTATATTTCAAACCATATCACTAGTCCGCCTCCCTGTGTGCTCTCCTAAAAATATGACACCCAAACTCAGTTTATCAAAAAACACCACGTTTTGGTAAACTCTTTTTTCTTTCACAAAACCACATTTAATGCACTTCATTCCAGCAGGATCATAGTACTCTGTTGAGATGGGTTTGTTTTGCACTTAATTTATGATATTATTAAGTGTAACTCACAGAGAACACAACATTTGGGGTGGAAACACAAAAAGGATTGTGTTATGAAAGAACTAATTAACCCCACATGACTCAAGGCCAGAGTGGTCACTCAGCAGTCATTTTTCATCGCCGCAGTGGTAGTGACAGCAGAATTGGCTCACATGGTCTCTGTAATAACAAACTAGACAGAATAATCCTCGTTTACTGTTTCTTCTCTCTTTATCTCTGGAGCTTTGTTGGTTTCTACCATCCCCAGCGCTAGTCTCCCACCATGCCACCACGTGGCTGTGCCTACACATCCTCCTGAAAATGCTCCTATTCTCAGAGGCCAGAGCCAATCTGTTGCTTACAATCCACGAAGCAAAAATTGCACTAGGCAAAATTAAACAGACTTGTTTAATGCACGACTTGTGCAATAGGAGAGAAGGGCCAGAACTTAGACTGGGCTCAACTCAGCTAAAACAAAGGTTGTAAGGATTTTTAAATATGAGAGTAAGGGGGAAAACACAGGCCATCTGTGTTAGCTCTTTGATTGATTTAAAAAAAATTTTTTTTTAATTTTTTTTTTAATCAAAGAGCAAACTTTCTCCTGTCTTTGTAACAGGAGTGAGTTTTACAGCTTAGAGCAAGATTCCCACCCAAGCTAGGATACTTTCCTCCCACAAAGACTAGGAGATGGGACTTTATCTTCCTGGATGATCCTATTTCTAATCAATGGTTCCCAGGTCCTTGAGAAAGATATTCCTGGGTTATAAAACTGGCAGGAGACTTTATAAAAGATTTACATCTCAAAGGGGCAGAAAAAGAACGTACATTTGCACGTTTTCCAAAGTAAATGCTCTATAGAAAGGGAGGGAAGGGGCCTCTGTTATTGGGCCACCTGGGTTCTGTAAGGTCTGGGTGAGAGGAAAAAAGCCTAGAGTCAGGACGGT
Organism: Macaca fascicularis; assembly: GCF_037993035.2. NCBI lineage: Eukaryota > Metazoa > Chordata > Mammalia > Primates > Cercopithecidae > Macaca > Macaca fascicularis. The sequence continues at coordinate 133,367,939 of NC_088385.1, read as the reverse complement.
CTGGATAAGGTTTAATCAAGTTGAGAAGGACATTAACGCTCTCTAGATTACAGCGGACAACATGGAACACAGCCGTCATAACTAGATGAGGTTCTAGGACCTGAGCCAGGGTTAAATCTTAAAGTGTTAATCTGTGTGTTTTTAGAAATATTTCCTTTTTGTTCTGTTTCTTACATGTATTTCAGAAGGCATCTTTCCCTCCCACACCACACACAGAAGAGGAAATAAACACTCAAAAAAAAAACATATATTGGAGACAGAAAATTCCAGATGCCTGTTGGTGGAGTGGCTTTTTCGATTCCAAAGACAAGAAATAGGAGAGCTGGAGGAGCAGGGAGTTGCAAGGAAGAGGAGAGACTAAGAGGAGAAGGGAAAGCAACGAAGAGGCTAGGAGGGCCCCAGGGGTAGAAGAAGCCCCTAACGCAGCGGCAGCATGTAAGCTACTCAATGCTGAGCTATCCTTGATGCCATCCCTTCTGCCCCATAGCCCTGTGACCTGTGGATGTTTTCTCACCAGCAGTCTCATACAGAGACAAGTGCTGTCAACAGAGGACTGAAGAGTTTAGATACCTTTGGAGGTTTGGGGATGTGAACAGAAAACTTTTCCAGGCAAAAGAGCTGATGCCTATAATCCCAGCATTTTGGGAGGCTGAGGTGTATTGCTGGAACCCAGGAGTTTGAGACCCACCTGGGCAACATAGCAAGACCCCAAATCTACAAACATAAAATAAATAGCTGAGTGTGGTGACATGTGCCTGTATTCCCAGCACTTTGGGGGGCCAAGGCAGGAGGATCACTTGGGGCCAGGAGTTCAAGACCAGCGCAGTCAACATAGCAAGCCACCATCTCTACCAAAATAGAATTTCAAACTTAGCCAGGCAAACTGCGTTGTATGCCTGTAGTCCCAGCTACTTGTGAGACTGAGGCAGGATCCCTTGAGCCAAGGAGATTGAGGCTGCCGTGAGCTCACTCCAGCCACTGCACTCCAGCCTGGAAAACAGAGAAAGCCTGTCAAAAAGAAGAAAAAAAAGGCAACTTTGCTTTCTGACCAAAGTGGAAATTCTAGACTAAACTGAGTAGAAATGGTCACACCTCCACTGTTACTTCTGCATTCTTGGGCTAGACTTCGCCCACTCAAAAACAATAATGATGTCACTTGCTGTGGTTGTTTTAAAATTCAATGTTAAAAGGACACGTGCACGTTTGTAGAAAAGTTCATAGTGCTGTTCAAATATAACATCTGTACTAAGAAAATACTTAAAAAATAAAACCTTGGTACCTAGACATAACAGAGATGTTCTGAGAAGATCATGCTGAGTTTCGTGAACATGTGAGATACTCTCCTAATTAAAAGCAACCATTAATTGATCTTTAAGTCTGTTTACTCCAGTTGGTCAAACACTTTTCATAAAATCCTACTCAATTTTCAGCAAACCCTCTGGTTATACAGTAAATCAACATCCAAGTTTGTAATTACTGCAGCCTGGGTTAAGTAATTTTTACTGGGTGAGAATTTTAATTAATGAAAACAATTCAAAATGTGTGTCAGTATCTTAGGATAGTGGTAATCCTGGGCTATCAAGTGTGGGATTTCTGGGAGGTCAGGTGGTATAAAACAGATGGCGGGAAATGAGGCAGGTGGATTAGCATCATTATTGAAACCAGCAATAATGTTAAATACAACCAAAATTGGCATAATAACTTTCAAGCATGATTACAGCTTTATTCCTCACATCCCCAACATGGAAATACAACACACAAAAATTACACTTACCAACCCTTAAATTTTTCAGTTGACATGACAGATGTTAAATATCCTCCTCTCATGTGATGCTAAGACCTTGGCTACTTTATTACTTATACCTTGTTTCATAATATAGTACCCCAAAAGTCTCATCTCATTACAGCATTACAACATCAACTCCAAGTCCAGAATCTCACCACCTCTGTCAGATAATGATGCATGGCTCCCTACATGTGGTTCCTTAAATAAAGCTATTTGTATGCAGTTTCTCTCAATTTTAAGGCTTTGGGAACTAAATACATAACTTGTGTTCCTGCCCCCATGCACCCAACGCACAAAGCTTAAACAAGTATAGAATAATCATTGCAGACACCCTTGCTTAAAAGGAAGGAAAATGAGATCCGTAGGAGAGTAACTGTTCCGTAACAACTCTGAAATACAAGCAGAGGTATATTGGGAGTTTCGTGATCGGGGCCCAAGACCTGGGAATAATTCTCTATGGCTCCCAGCTCCAATCCCGGAATGGAGAAATTGCTAAAGAAAGCATGGGTTTGTAGCTGAGTTGTTTTCTTAGCTTGCTTTCTACCTATAGAATTTTGGGGATAAAAATGCTGTATTTTATTTGATGTTCAAGATGGTCATATTTGGGCTAATATGATTTTCTCAAACTCTTGTGGAACCCCTGTGAATCACATTGGTGTTCACTCCATTAAACAAAAGATACCATCATGACAGTGTCTTTTTTTTTTTTTTTTTTTTTTTTTTTTTTTTTTTTGAGATGCATTTTCACTCTCGTTGCCTAGGCTGGAGTGCAATGGCGTGATCTCGGCTCACTGCACCCTCCGCCACCCAGGTTCAAGCAATTCTCCCACCTCAGCCTCCTGAGTAGCTGGGATTACAGGTGCCCACCATCGTGCCTGGCTAATTTTGTATTTTTAATAGAGACAGGTTTCACCATGTTGGCCAGGCTGGTCTTAAACTCCTGACCTCAGGTGATCCATCTGCCTCGGCCTCCCAAAGTGCTGGGATTACAGGAGCGAGCCACTGTGCCTGGCAGAAAGTCTTTTATATAAGATGTAATCTCATAAATTTCATAGACGCTTACTTGTGTAATAGGCAGACTCTAAATTTTTCTAATGGGCCTTTTGTGTGATGGAATAATGCTCTAATGTACCACCTATGAACTTTCTAAGGTCTTCACAAATGTTCTTATGGTCAAATCCTCAGTTTCAACTCAAGAAAATATTTTTTTGCTAGTGCTTTGAATTTCTTCCTTGCTTGAGAGCCATTTCCTAAGTTTTGCAATCAGAATTAATGTTTGCAATTAGAAGAGACTGAGAATTTTAAACATTACTGAGCTCCGGCTTTTATTTTTTAAAGGCCTTCCCTCATTTTGTCTCTTTCTTCACCCATTTGACAATAATTAGCACCTTCTACATTTTGCTTGGGAATCCCCTTAGCTAGATCACCAAGTTGATCAGGCACATTTTCTACTTTCCACATTGTCGCAGGTGTCAGTTTTGCTAAGTTTCTGCCACAACATAACAAAAATTCCCCTGTTCTGCTTTCTAATAGCATGTTCCTCGCTAACTTCTAAATTCCCAGAGCCCAGAACCACAAGACGACAATTAATTCAAGGCAACCTAAGCCTTCGCTTATATACTCCTCAAAATCGTCTCAGCCTCTGCCAGCTGCTTGGTTCCAAGCAATGCTCATATTCTTATATTCATGATTATCACCTCATTTCCAGGACCTAACGTATTAATTTTTTTATCACTTCATGAAAAACTTACCTAACATCATAACGGCTTAAGAAAACAACCATTTGTTATTGTATCATTTCGACGGGACACTTTAACCGGTTGCCTATGGCCCGAGATCTTCAACAAGGCTGCAATCAAGTTGTTGCTCAGAGCTGCAGTCATCCCAAGACTTGATTGGATGATATCTGCTCTTTCACTCACTTGCTCTGAGAAAATCAAGCTGCCATGTGCTAACCTGCCCAATAAAGAATCCCATGTTGCAAGAAAATGATGCCTCTGGCCAACAAGCATGAGGACTTGCCGATAGCCATGTGTAATTACAAGTTGGCTGGAAGCAGAGTTTGAAATCATATTTGGAGGAAGATATATTGGTTTGGGCACCGGAAAGAAGTTAGGCTACCTGAGATTTTGTAACAAATGAAAAGCAAACAAAAGGGCACTGTGAAATGAGATAAAAACATAAGTAGGGGAGTAACTGAGGTCTTCATGTAGACGTCCCAGAGCTGCCATCAATCAAGCCTGTCCCCATGCCAGGGCTGGGGCCTATGCTGGTTAGAGGCTTGGGCTCCTCCCACATTACAGAAACACATGGAAGCTATAAAATAACCTCCCTCTAAGCTCTTATCAATTAGGGTCCCAGGAGAAAACAATGCATGCTTAAATTGGGTAACTTGAAGACAGTTAAAGAGATTGATTCAAAAGCAGAATAAGGCCAGGCGTGGTGGCTCACACCTGTAATCCCAGGAGTTTGGAAGGTCAAGGCGGGTGGATCACCTGAAGTCAGGAGTTCAAGACCAGCCTAACCAACATGGAGGAACCCCATCTCTACTAAAATTACAAAATTAGCCAGGCATGGTGGTGCATGCCTGTAATCCCAGCTAGTCAGGAGGCTGAGGCTGAGACAGGAGAATTGCTTGAACCCAGGAGGCAGAGGTTGCAGTGAGCCAAGATCGTGCCATTGCACTCCAGCCTGAGCAACACAGCGAGACTCCATCTCAAAACAACAAACAACAACAACAAAAACAACAAAAAGCAGAATAAGTATTTAATATGGTGAAATAAGAACAGCAGATCAGGGGCTAGTAAGAATGAGAAGGTTATATATCTCCTGTTCCTCAAGAGAAAAGGAAGGGAATGGTTTCTAGAACCAGGAAAGGGGGGTTCTAGAAAGGTTTCTACAACCAGGAAAGGGGGGCTGTTTGACAGAAGCCATGACCTTTGGTAAGAGGACACAGAATATCTCCAGTGACCTAAAGGGACAGAACTAGGGAAAGCGACATCCAACCTTGTTCTTCCCACTCGCCAATCTCCTAGAGATGTCTCTCTTGGGCCAAACCCATCAGGGAGCCAGAGGACGAGGAAACCCAGGCTATCACCCACAAAGGTCACCTCCTATGGGCACAAGCAGGGTGCAGAAGGTGGAAAATTGATCTTGAAGGCAAATGGAAGATAACTAGCACTCCTTATGGCTGGTAGACACCACCTACCATAGGGAGGTAGACACAGGAACCAGAGAGATAGTGACAAGTCTATCACATTTGATAATGATAGAACTCTATCAGAGGATGTCCCTGGCCCGTGCACACAGTCAGGTATCCTAAGTGGACCTCCCACCGGAACTCTGGCCTCTCCTGACAGGCACAGGCCATGCCCATACTCTTCCCCACAAAGCTGGGGAGAGGCTCACAACTCTGAAAAGAAAGTGATGAATGGTTGTGCTGAACATGCCTAGTTCCTGATCCCAAGTTTAACTGTCATGTCAATCACTTTCTCCAAGGGCAAGGATGACAGATGCAGGGAGAACAAGATGCAAAGAGGTCCTTACTATCCTCAGCATGAATGGGGAAGAAGCTCACTACAGGAAAGCAAAACAAAACAAAGCAAAACATGATGGAAATTGAATATCCTCCCTTCAAAAGTTTACAAGGTGAAAAATCGAAATTGTATGTGGTCAAGTGTTTATTTGAAAATCATTTTCATTTCTTCCAGCACACAGGAATGTGCTTAATGTCACGGACAGCTCACACAGAGAGAGGTCTTCAGGAGTTCATGCCATTCATGTAAAAGAATATGAGATTCACACCTCCACCCTCATCACACTCTGAGGCATTCGTTCACACCTCCACCCTCATCACACTCTGAGGCATTCGTTCACACCTCCACCCTCATCACACTCTGAGGCATTCGTTCACACCTCCACCCTCATCACACTCTGAGGCATTCGTTCACACCTCCACCCTCATCACACTCTGAGGCATTCTGTCACACCTCCACCCTCAGCACACTCTGAGGCATTCATTCACACCTCCACCCTCATCACACTCTGAGGCATTCTGTCACACCTCCACCCTCATCACACTCTGAGGCATTCATTCACACCTCCACCCTCATCACACTCTGAGGCATTCGTTCACACCTCCACCCTCATCACACTCTGAGGCATTCGTTCACACCTCCACCCTCATCACACTCTGAGGCATTCGTTCACACCTCCACCCTCATCACACTCTGAGGCATTCTGTCACACCTCCACCATCATCACACTCTGAGGCATTCGTTCACACCTCCACCCTCATCACACTCTGAGGCATTCGTTCACACCTCCACCCTCATCACACTCTGAGGCATTCGTTCACACCTCCACCCTCATCACACTCTGAGGCATTCTGTCACACCTCCACCCTCATCACACTCTGAGGCATTCGTTCACACCTCCACCCTCATCACACTCTGAGGCATTCTGTCACACCTCCACCCTCAGCACACTCTGAGGCATTCGTTCACACCTCCACCCTCATCACACTCTGAGGCATTCTGTCACACCTCCACCCTCATCACACTCTGAGGCATTCTGTCACACCTCCACCCTCATCACACTCTGAGGCATTCGTTCACACCTCCACCCTCATCACACTCTGAGGCATTCGTTCACACCTCCACCCTCATCACACTCTGAGGCATTCTGTCACACCTCCACCCTCATCACACTCTGAGGCATTCGTTCACACCTCCACCCTCATCACACTCTGAGGCATTCTGTCACACCTCCACCCTCATCACACTCTGAGGCATTCGTTCACACCTCCACCCTCATCACACTCTGAGGCATTCTGTCACACCTCCACCCTCAGCATACTCTGAGGCATTCGTTCACACCTCCACCCTCATCACACTCTGAGGTATTCTGTCACACCTCCACCCTCATCACACTCTGAGGCATTCGTTCACACCTCCACCCTCATCACACTCTGAGGCATTCGTTCACACCTCCACCCTCATCACACTCTGAGGCATTCGTTCACACCTCCACCCTCATCACACTCTGAGGCATTCGTTCACACCTCCACCCTCATCACACTCTGAGGCATTCGTTCACACCTCCACCCTCATCACACTCTGAGGCATTCGTTCACACCTCCACCCTCATCACACTCTGAGGCATTCGTTCACACCTCCACCCTCATCACACTCTGAGGCATTCGTTCACACCTCCACCCTCATCACACTCTGAGGCATTCGTTCACACCTCCACCCTCATCACACTCTGAGGCATTCGTTCACACCTCCACCCTCATCACACTCTGAGGCATTCGTTGAGTGGAAGAAAGAACAGAATCATCTCTCATACGAAATGTATCTCTCTCTCTTCCTTTCTCAGTAGGGAACACAAGAGTTAAATTTGTATAAGCTCAAATTTTGTTTCATGTTGTTCACCATATAATATAAATCCACTTCGGAAATAGATATGCATAGAAAAAGTCACAAAAAATGATCACAAAATGTTAACTGTGCTAGAATGGGCAGAATATATTTGCTTTCTTGGACACTCTATTAAACATTTTTGGCAATGAACATATCTTGCTTTTACAACTTAAAAATAAATTAAATAGTTCTTACTTTATTACAGTTGACTTTCTATCTAGGAAGCTCGATGGAGGGTCCACTGCCACCACATTTTCCAAGATTCAGCTCTCAAAAGAGCAGTTGAAGTCCGTGTGTATACATAGAGTAAAATACAAAGGATTGTAAAATCCAACCCCCTGAAATTCCAAGGGAGATTTTGAATAGGCTGATGCTCTTGACTCTGCATGGAAGATGGTTATGATTTGCAACTTTTCTTTCCTTTAACTGATTGGGACCTCAAACTTGATTGTTTCATGAGAGACTCTAAATATACTAACTGGTTTTAAAAGATATTTTTAAAATCCATCCCAAATAATGACCTTGGAGCAATCGAATTTATAACCACAAGATGGCAGCTCCAGGCAGGTAAGACCTTAACTGCAAAGTATTTTATTACCCTAATCTTGATAATTATTTTTTCTCAATCAATAAAGGACTCAGATTATGCAAACACATTAAAAATAAACTATACCCACTTTCTACTTGAAGTAAAAATGGAGAAAGTGAATGTATTTATTTCCCTCTTAATGTGTTCTGTCTGTTAGAGGCCTCTGCACAGGAGCCAAAAGCAGGGAAGTTTCTTGAGACGTTACCTATTTTTGTGTTGTTGGTCAAGACCTATTAGTAGGTCATGAAACTGAATTAGTATGTTGCCATCAGCATTCAAAAATATATATATAAACTTTTAGTTTCAGCTGTGACATGTAAAGAACTTAGAAGTCTTGATTCACATTCTTACAAAAAGTAAAAGGTGAATGAAGTTAGTATCAGTAACTTTTTTCTAACCCATGAGACCTGAGGTTTCAGGGTAACATCTAACCCTGGAAAGGAAGGTGAACGGAGAGAGTCACAGCCGAGATCTGCTTACCTTGAACAGAAGACTCTGATGACATTAACCGGCATAAAGACTTAAATGGCAATTCTGATGGTCGAGTGTGGATTGTGTGAGATTCAGAAACCGGGGTATATTATGTGGGACCGGATGCATCCTTTCATGGATTTTACTTCCAGAAATCCTTCTAGATTCTTATGGTGAAGATCAGAGAAAAAATCCTCTAATGGCTCTTGCAGTGGGAGAGGAAGAATAACCATTGTGAAATATTTCCAGGGTGTTCCCCATAACGAAGAAATTATCTTCAAGGAAGAAGAATTTGCCAGAGCTCATTCCTAATGTGGGAAGGATGTTGCTTCCACTCCAGCCCCCTAAGATCAGGAATAAGGCAAAGATGCCCCTTCTCACCACGTCTACTCCACATTGTATTTGAAGGACTGAGGTAATAAGATAAGGAAAGATTTTAAAAGGATATGGATTTGGAAGAAAGAAATAAAACTTTAAAACTGTATTTTCTCCCAAAGAGGACGTGGTTGTCTATGAAGAAAACCCCAAAGAATCAATAACAAAACACTCTTGGAATTAACAACTAATTATAATGAGGTTGCAAGATACAAAGCTCATAGATTAATTCAATTACAGTTCTATATACCAGCGATGAAAACTTGTATTTTGAAATTAAAAACCTATTTTTGACATTAGCATCAAAAAATGAAATATTTAGGCATAAATCTAACATAATAAGTACAGCATTCATATGAGAGAAACTACAAAGCTCTGATGAAAGAAAGTAAAGAAATAATTAAATGAGGAGTTTATCCATGTTCATGGATAGAAAGAAAATACGGTTAAAATGTTAGTTCTCCTGAATTTGATCTACAGATTTTTTTCAATTTCAGTCAAAATATTACTAAGGTTTTTTGTGGATATTGATGAATTTTTTTCTAAATTCATGTAAAAAGAAAAAAAACCTCAGAATAATCAACACAATATTGAAAAAGAACAAAGTCAGAGAACTAACACTACCTGACTTCAAAACTTATATAGCTACAGTAATCAAGTAGTATTAGCAAAAAACAATACTAGTAATAGGGAAATAGATAATGGAACAGAAAGTCCAGAAATAGACCCGCATAAATGTAGTGCACTGATCTTTGACTAAAAACAAATATGCAATCCTATTGAGAAAGATAGTGTTTCCAACAAATGATGCTGGAATGACTGGACATAAATATACAAAAGATGAATTCAGACATAGGCCTTATACTTTTAACAAAAATCAACTTAAAATTATTATAAAACTAAATATTAAACACACACTTTTAAATTTTTTGTAGAAAACAATAACATAGAAGAAAATCTAGGTGGCTTTGGCTTCGTGGTTAAAACACCAAAAGCACAATTCATGAAAGAAAAAAATGATTAGTTGGACATCACTGAGATTAGAAACTTTTCTGCCCAACAAGACACTGTTTAGGAAATAAAAAGACAAGTCACAAACTGGGATGCAAAATATTTGAAAGTCCTTATTTTATATATACACACACACACACACACACACACACATATACACACACACATATGTAGGACATTTAAATATTTTTTTAAATTTTTATATTTCCATAGGTTTTTGGAGAACAGGTGGTATTTGGTTACATGAGTAAGTTCTTTAGTGGTGATTTGTGAGATTTTGATGCACCTATCACCTGAGCAGTATAAACTGAACCCAATTCGTCATCTTTTATCCCTCACCCTCTTCCCACCCTTTTCCCTGAGTCTCCAAAGTCCATTGTGTCATTCTTATGCCTTTGTATCCTCATAGCTTAGTTTCCACTTATGAGTGAGAACATAAGATGTTTAGTTTTCCATTCCTGAGTTACTTCACTTAGAATAATAGTCTCTAGTTCCATGCAGGTTGCTGTGAATGCCATTAATTCATTCCTTTTTGCCCAAAAAAGGGGGCAAAAACTAGTTAAAACAATCTTTAAAACAATCTGAACAGACACTTCATTAAAGAATACATACCAATGACCAGCAAGCATATGATGAGTCAGGACTGGAGTGACACATCTGCAAGTAAAGAGGTGCCCCAAGCTACCTGAAACTGGGAGAGAAGCATGGCTTGGGTTCTTTCTAATGCTTTCAGAGGGAGCAGGGTTCTGCTGACATCTTGATGTCAGACACGTGGCCCTCAGAATGTCAGAAAATAAATCCCTGCTGTTCTAAGCCATGCAGTCTGTGGTACTGCGTTATGGTAGTTCTGGGGAACTAATACAAAAACCAATTCCTGAAAAAGATGCAGAGCAACAGGAAGCTGTTGTTTATTACTACTGGAAATGCAAAACAGTATAGGCATTTCGAGGAAAATTTGACAGTTTCTTACAAAGCAAGATATATTATTAACACATAAAAACAAGCACATTCCTAGGTATTAACATATAAAAACAAGTAAAGTTCAACTGATTTGAAATTTTATGTCTATGGAAAAGTGAGTGTTCTTAGATGATTACTCATAATTGCTAAAAACCAGAAGGAACCATACACTAGGTGAATGGATAAATAAGTTGCTGTACATCCATACCACGCAACAGAATATTATCCAAAGAGAGAAACACATGAGATATCAGACATATGGTACATCTTGAAAGATGTGGGCGAAACTAAAATGTATGATGCTAAGTGAAAGAATCCAGTCTAAAATAGGCTACAAACTCTATTATTCCATTTATATGACATTCTGGAAAAAACAAAACTATGATGACAGTTAAAAATATCAGTGGTTGCCAGAGTTCGAAAAAGAAGGAGAGAGTTGAAGCACAGAGAATAGTTTATGGCCATAAAGCTATTCTGCATGATATTGTAATGGGTGGATATGTAACACCATGCATTCGTCAAAATCTATAGGACTCAACAGCACAAAGAGTTAATGTTCACGTATAAAAACGTTAAAAATCATGTAAAGATTTGGAGAAACCCAAGAAGAAATGGAGAATGTGGAGAAAGAACATATAACTGTATTAAAAATACATGAAACTACCTCACTGAATGGGGTGGAAGTTGAAAATTCGTGGAACTTGTAAGTCTATAGGCAAAAGAAACTGTACATAAGCACTTGGTTGATAAATGTATCTTCCGTATGAGGAGCTGGTTTAAAGTTATGATCACAATACATAGATGTATAGGAATTGAAAAAGTAAACAAATGGAAGATGCTGAGATGCAGGATTCTCAATGTTGGCATGGACGGTTACAGATAATGAAGGGAAAGAAAATAGAGTGATTTGCGTAGTAATGGATTAGAGTTGGAGACATCAGCATGTATTCATGCTTATCTTAATATAAATCTAAATAAATCTAAAATATTTATAGATATGTATATGTGCACAGGTTAGTATACACATGAAGATTCATATGCGCTGTCAGTCGAGAGGCCAAGAAGAAATGATATTGACAACAATGAACACACCTAGTGCTCAAAGGTTGCTTTCTAATGTCATTCTCCAGTAAAATGAACAATGATTCCTTAGAGAAATGCCTGATTATATGACCAGGTCAGGAGATATATAGAATGAACCTGGGGACTCTTGCAGGGCATGAAAGAAAGTGTTCAAAAATTAAGAAAAAAAAAGTAAAGTGAGGTTATATTGAAGCAACAGAGGAACTAACTAAAATAAATCTCAATGGCTAGAGTTGGAACAATTTGAGTGACAAAATAAAGTAGTCTTTCATTATAACCCACAACGCAAATATCCATGTGTCCATACTAATATAAACACACAATTGAATAAGTAAATTGTGAGAATAAAAAATTTCCCATTCAGAAGGATTCCAAATAGTTTATAGGCGAATTCTGCCCTCAAAGGCCAGGAGCAAAACCATCCCCACCCTTGTCAAGGCTGGGCTGTATATGGCAACTTCATTCCCAAGATTAGAGTATGGAAATAAAGGAAAAAAGTAACTTGACAGGGGAGAAGCTTGCCAGACACTGGCTCATCAGAAGATCAAGGTTACCCTCAACAAGGATAACTCATGGTGATGTGCACCCTTGATGTGACGTCCGTGATGCAATGTTAAGAATGGACTTTACCTCTGAGGTTTTCCTCCCCAAAACACATAATCCTCATCTAATTATTTAAAAAATCAGACAAAATCCAACTGAGGGGAATTCTACAAAATACATAGCCAGTGCTCTCCTCAAAACTTAAAGGTTATCATGAAAAAGGAAAGTCTGAGAAAGGGTCACAGCCAAGAGAAGTATGTGGGAACTCTCCCTGGGATTTTTTGAAAGTTTTCTGTAAATCTAATGTTTTTCTAAAACAAAACTATATATATATATATATATTTCTACAAAATAGTGATGTTGGTGATTTTCGGTGATGGTGCTGAATTAAAATTCAGGTGTTTCTCAGTCTTTTCCGGCAATTCCCAGCCACATCCCTCTCTTTGCTTAGATACTGGATTGCTTTTTTGAGCCTCTCACTGTATCTCAGAATTGTTTTCCTCTATTTCTGAACAAAAAATCAACACTTTGTCTTCATCACCTGACACAAGTGAAAAACTTGTCATTCAACTCCAGCAATGCAAAAGTTTCTGATAGCCAGCGAATAACTAATGGACTCATCCTTCCAAGGGAAAGAGTTGTGTCAGGAGGAATATGATGTGATAAACCAATGTTGACATCTGAGGACAGAATGAAAAGCCAGTTAGTAGAACAACAAAACCATGTGCTTCATGATTAGCCACCAAGACAATGTCAATTCTCTTTTGGCTGTATTCACCTGTCAAAGTAAAGAAAGTTTCTTTGAATCAGTTTGCATGTTCTGAATTTCTAACTCTGAACCCTTGACCCAAGGTAAAGGGAAACTTAAACTTTCCTGTTTGCTTGCACCGAGAGTGAACTATCTATTTCTCATTATTCTGCTATGTTTTAGAAGAGATCACACCCTTCTTGGTGTCACGGCGGCTGAGATGATTCTGACCAGCCAGGACACTATTACTCTGCCTTGGATTCTGAAGGCCTCATGTGCTGTCTCTTGAGTGTGGCACAAAGATGGGGCTCCTGATTGGACAGCAGAGTCTCCAGAGGCCGGGACATGCTGTACCCAGAGTCACCTCCACCCCACTCTGATTTTCGTGCTCCAAACAAATGCTAAAAGTAACAATCAAATGATGCCCTAAATGGTCAATGTTTTTGTTTCCTCTCAAATTCTTTCAGATTATTTGATATATTTTGTTTTTTTTTTTCTAATGTATTTTTTAAAGGTCAGCTTCTAAAAAGTACACACAAATCTCACTCCCTTCCCTGCCATTGGCTTTAGAGCACACTTTAAGTGGAAATTTGGTTACATTGACACAAGCCAAGCATTTTCATCATCTTCTAACAAAGACTTGAGAAAATATTTATCTATTTATTTATTTAGAGATGAAGTTCACCCTTTCGCCCAGGCTGGAGTGAAGTGGCGTGATCTCGGCTCACTGCAACATCTGCCCCCGATTCAAGCGATTCTCCTTCCTCGGCTGGGATTACAGGTGCCCATCACCACGCCCAGCTAACTGTTGTGTTTTTAGTAGAGATGGGGTTTCGGCAGGCTGGTCTCGGACTCCGGACCTGACTTGATCTGCCCACCTTGGCCTCACAAAGTGCTGGGTTACAGGCGTGAGCCACTGGGCTCTGCCAGCAGAGCATTTGAGAGACACATGCATGGTGCTCTCTTTAGAAGTTTCATGTCTGCTCCGAAAACCAGGTCAGGGAATAGTGACTTTTTTTATTTGTTTGGTTTTGAAAGGTTTTTTTGTTTTGTTTTGTTTTTAGGTTTTTTTTGCTTTTTATTGATACATAATAATTGTACATATGTATGTATTTGGATACATGCATGAAATGTGTAATTTATTATAAATTTCAAAACAGCTAGAAAAGAAGATTTGAAATGCTTTCAATAGATTCAAATTTCTGTGCATTTCTGCTCTAGAAAGACATTCCAGTAACATCTCTTCTCCTTTATGATACATGTTGTTTCTTCACAGGATATCCTGGAGTCTGAGTTTTAATTCAATAGATTGAAACCAATGCCTAGTCAGAAAGCATTTTTTATATCTACAGCTCTTTTTTTTCCCTTTTTCTTTTTTTTTTAAGGGTAGCATTTTGTAACAGAAACGCTGATAATCAGGTCTAAGTATCTCTGGAGACTGTAGCCCTCTCTTAAGATTAATGAGAAGAGATATTTCTAATAAAAATAGCAGCAGGAGATGTGCTAGGAAATGAGTTGGAAATCTTAAAATGTTTTCACAAATACATGACTCAGATGCTAGGTCACCAGTCTCCATCTTAGTTTCAATTATTTTTTAAAAATCCATCAATTCAGAAAGCCCTTAGTGCTTTGGATGTGCTTTTTCCATATTCCATTCTGCACTCCTAGAGAGCCACTCGGTGCCCAGTGTTCAACCATAATCACCCTTGCTTCATAGATATTATTTCAGCCTGGAGTGAGCTTGTATGCAATATGATGAATCACTCTCCAGTGGGATCTAACACTGAGAAGATTTGCAAAAGCTTGTATTTAGAGAATTAATAAAGGTAGTGATAGTGATTCACATTTTTTAAAAAAAGATTCTTTCTGTTCTTCAAATGTTAGCTTTCTTAGTCCACAGCATTATATTTGCTTACAGATCTTGGGCTATAAATGTCTAGCACAATGCCTACTCTTAAATTGGAATTGAACAGAATTTAAAAGCTGGATTGTGCAAGCATAAGCAACGTAGGGCTAAAATGTTAGGTTTGCACTGGAGATTAAGAAGGGAGAAGTGACATTTTCTGTTAATGCAAAATAGAGGAAGATTTACCAAAATTATGTCCCAAAGGCTGACGGGGGCAGATACGACATACATTGGTCTTTGGTTTATCTTTGGAAGGAAAGCAGATATTAAAGAGAGGCATGTCCTCAGGGATCTCCTCTTTTATCGGCCTTAGGAAATACAGGAGAATGAACAAAGAGTATGGAAAATTTCCAGCAGGGCCTAGAAGCCAGAAAAAAAAAATGCACATGCTGATATCAAGGAGCCTCTCCCATTCCACCTTGCCCTCCTCCCCTTGGCCCAACCCCTTGCATAGCCTCAGCTCATGTAGCTTTCTCTTGTCTGTGTGTCAACTAAAAACATCTTGCACACTTTACATAAATCCTATTTTTAAATACACCAGAGTGGTTCAAATAATCTTTATAGGAGATAGCTAAGAGATCTCACTAGCAGTCCAAGCTCTGCTGTTAGCAGGATCTTAGACATGTTCTTTATATCTGTAAAACAAAGTTGTTGGGTAGGATGACAACCAACACTGCTTCTAACATGGACACTCTATGATTCTAATTTATCAATAAATAATGTGATGCAATATAAAGGTAGGTTTCATTTTGCTGTATTTTCAGACATAATAGGAAAAATCATCAATAACCTAATTTTAAATTTCAGGCTACCACATCTCTATTTTGGAAGCTATTTCAAGTTTTCTACACTCTCCCCTCAAATTTTCTTCTTTAGATACTGGGGTTGAAGAAAGTCACGCAGGTTGGAATCTTACAGAGTTGTTCAAAGATAGTTTTGCTCAATGTAACAAATGAAAATACTGGACACCCAGTTCATTTTGAATTTTAGATAAACAACAAATAATTTTAATGTAAGTATATACCATGAAATATTTGTGATATACTAAAAAATGTATCCCTTGATTACATGAAATCCAACTTTAACTAAGGATCCTATATTTTATCTGGCAATTCTATTTGAGGATTAACTAAAAGAGTTTACAAAAATGCTGTGCTTAGTAAATGCTAGTTTCCTTTTACTTATTTAGTATCCCTTGCAGAACCACCCAGAAGTAGTAAATTTCCTAATCTGTAAGACATTACAGAGTATAAAACACACCCCTATTTATTTAAGAAAATATTTATGGAAGGGAATCTAACTACTTTCTATCATATATGCATGGGAAATGAATTTTAAAATGGTTTTGCAGGAAAAATACGTAATCCTACTTATGTAAATACAATATGCTGTACATTATATATAAGAAAACAATTCTGGATTGGAAGTAATAGCCAACTAGTGCTGAGAAATTATAAAATAATGTAGTTAAAAATATATATATCATCATTAGTGAATGCAAAACACAGAAGAAAAAATACCTCAAGTATGTTAGTAAGTTGGGTCTATCTCTTCTGTGCATTATTATAAAAACAAATGCCAGTACAGTCATTCTCAGAATATTGGTAACTAACAATCAAGGTGTAATATTAAAAAATGACATTAGCATGAATTTCCATCTTGCACTTGCAGGGTGGGTAATAAAAAAACAAGGACAACAACAAAAAACATGAATTTTGAATGGATTCTCACTCAGGGAATGTGGGCAAATTATATGTAGATTATATGTAGACAAAACGATATTTCAGTAAAAACACTGAAGGAACAAAAAGCTTTAATGAGATTCCAGTGCTATGCTCATGCATGCAGAAAAAAAATAATTTTCCTGACATTACTGTAGAACAAACAACAGGTGAGAAAATGAATGAAATTCTGGAAAAACTAGCTTAATCAAGAACTCACTAGAGCTTCTATTACTGTCTGGGGCCATCAAGCATTGTGGGAGTAATAATTATAAATCAAACCTATACAAGAAACAAACCCTACCTGCAGTTTTCCAGGTATACCGGGTCTTGATATTTTTGTTAAGTAAACCTCCGTGAGATGTGAGGTTTCTGTGTTTACTCAGATGTTTTTGGCTTGCTCTTCTGACCATTATGGAGTAGCAACCTTGGTACTCTCTTGAAATCCACTATCTATAGCTCCTATTAGAGGTGGGAGCAACTAATGGCTTTCAATGTGCAATACGGGTTGGCTGAACCTACAATAACGGTAAACAAGTTGCTTTCAGGAAAAAAGTTAGCATATATATATATATACACACACACACACACACACACATATATATATATATACACACACACACACATATATATATATATACACACACACACACATATATATATACACACACACACATATATATATACACACACACACACACACACATAGCGGTGATGACCATATTTGATTAGAGAAGTTAATGAGGAACAAAGTATAAAGTTATAATAATTACTAAGTGTTGGCAACTAATATTTAAAAATACAGCCCCAATTAAAATAAAGGGGCCCAGATCCATTTTCAAAGACCAAGCAAAAAGGATGACTTTATAGCTGAGAGGCAATAAATGTATAATTGGCACAGAGATCAAGGAACATTGGCCATGTTCCGTGTCAGCATCATGGATCAGAAAACAGTGGTAGAAGTCAGAAGTGAAAGAACCCAAGAGTCCATTAGGATATAGAGTTGGAAATGACTGGAAAATAATCTCCTGGGCAATGAAAGACCCATAGACATTACCCCAGCTCTCCCTCTATCCCAGGTCCTGTAAAGGGACTTAGCTCACATTAGGCACCCAAGGAGCATTGGTGAAATAAACGAACAAACAAAAATTGAATTTAATTCCCTAGTGTCTATGGAAATATAAAGTGAAGACATTGAACTTCCCTTTGTATATAAAAGTGTAAGATTAGCCAATTATCTGTTTTTAGTAAAATATCAAAAAGTTAAATTGACTTCAGCTGCTGTGTGTGTAAAAAAAAGGGATGTGATTAACAAAAACAAAAATGTACTATCTTTAAATGGTATATTTTCAGGTGATTTTTAAAGACATTTTTCACAATGCATATATATATATAATTTTATGATAAAAATTATGTTCATTTGAATTAATTTTAGGGAAGCACAAACTAAGTGACAATCGAGCAATGAGCAGATGGGATATTGATTCCCAGGTCACCAACTGTTGCCCCAAAATGACTTTCACTCAAATCTCAAGCCTGGGATCGATGCCATAATCCCTAACAACATGTAAGGAGAAAAATAAAATGGAACACACTGCATCACTACTTTGTAAATGCTGTGATGCAGGGGCTGTTTCCCTGATAAGAAAAAGCTGCAGCATCTGCCATCAGGCAATCCATCCCACCTCATTCCTTCCCTTTTCTCAGTACATGCATCACAATTATGGCCCCAGCCAGCCTCCCACCTAAGTGGTCGGGCTAGCTGCTACCTGGAGCCAGAGCTCAGAGGCTAGATTTATTTTCCAGGAAGAGGCCCCAGTGAGCTTACAGAACATTCACCAAAATGATGGTTCTCTTCTCCATAATTCTGTCTGGAAAGCAGCATCTGACCTGTAACTTATGTGATATCCCAGGGCTGGTGGGTCATGACAGAGGCTATCGGGGAGGACAAACAATGTGGCATCTGGGAAAGGATGATGATCCAAACCGCAGGGCTCCAGAAGAGGGATGGGAGAGCCCAGGGCCGGGCGTTCAGCCTGACTTGTGCTTTCCCATCACCAATTCCCCACCTTTCTTCGGGAGATGCTCCCAACCACAAATGCAAGTAAATGAATGAGTCTTTTGCTTTGATAAAAAACAGTGGTTGGATTTGCCAATGTCCAACCCTGCAGGGGGGTGTGGGTGGGGCTCAGGGCTCTGTTGCAGTCACCAGAGAGGGTGTGCTGCTTCCTTCCTAAGTGCTAGAGTTGTAGTTTGAGATAAAGGAGGGCCGAGATAGGGGGATGGGACCCCTGAGAGAAGAGAGACTAAGGTAGTCCTTTAGGTAAAGGTGAGCACCTAAACAAAACAAGAAGGGTTGGGTACAGTGGCTCATGCCTGTGATCCCAGCACTTTTGGGAGGCCAAGGCAGGTGGATCACTTGAGCCCCGGAGTTTGAGACCAGCCTAGACAACATGGTAAAACCCCGTCTCTACAAAAAGGTACAAAAATTAGCCAGACGTGGTGGTGTGTGCCTGCAGTCCCAGCTATTCGAGAGGCTGAGGTAGGGGGATCACCTGAGCCTGAGGAGGTCAAGGCTGCAGCGAGCCATGATTCTGCCACTGCACTCCAGCCTGTGTGACAGAATGAGACTCTGCTAAAAAAAAAAAAAAAAAAAAAAAAAAAAAAAAAAAAAAAAAAAAAAAAAAAAAACACCAGTAAAGAATAGAAAAAGAAAAGATAAAGAAAACAGGGAGATATCCAAGAAGGGACTTTGCAGGCATGGGTGAGTCACAGGACTTGGGTTCGAGTCCCGCCTCTGTCATCTGTTGACACAACGACCTCAGGAGAATGGCTTTCCTGTTAGGCTGTGTGCTTCTCTCTATGGGGGAATAATAGTTCCTACCTCACTATGCTTAGCAATATTGATAATATACATAACACACTCAGCACAGCATTGACACATTGCAAATACTTAAATAAATGTTACTGCTTAATAAACAAAACAGGAAAAGCAGAAGGAAGAGCCAGAACCCCAGAGGGAAGATAAAAGTTTTAAAGATGTTGGAAGTGCAATGCTATATGCTCACACACTTGCAGGTCCATGGATCCAAATGTGGGTAAACTGAGCCAGTGTGCGTCATCTCTACACCACCTCAACAATCTGAACAACTGGGCATCAGCATAGTGGACAGCTTATTTTCTTTTAACAACCTCCTTAATCATCTCTGGTTACAGATTGACTAGTCTATTAAAATGAAGACAGACATGAGTTGTAAACCTCACGCTCTTTCTGCAACCGAAACTACCACCAAGGTTGTAGCTGGTTGCCTTCTCAAGGTGGTCCTGAAGCCTTCTCCAAGTAGCATTTGGAAGGTAATTTTTCTGAGCATCCTGGTGGCACAGACATCTTAAAATCCGAAAAAGATGAACTGTGGTAAAACATTTACTGACAACTCATAGAATGATAAGTTCCTCCCATCACTGGCAGGAATCCAGTAGAAGTCTTTTGAAACAATTGTTGATTTGAAAGTCCAGTGTCTTGTATCTTAAACCGAGAACACAGTAATGGGATGCAAAGAAATGAGAAACAAAGGAAGATATGTATACATGACTGTAAGCTGATCTTTTAGGAGTTTGCTGAAATCTGCAAACCTTCTTCATTTTGCTCATTTGCCATGATTTGTCACCTTCACCGGGAAAAATATAATTATCTCTTTCCCAGTTCTTCTATCACGGCCTGGTCTAAGGTTAGAAAAACAACCTTAATGCTCTTTTGTCTTTGGAGTTTATGCAGGATATTTATGAAGAGGTGACTGGGTGACTTTATCCAGGAGCAACTCATGTGACATACACCCTTCGTCCGTGGTTCACTAATCAACACCAACTGGCCCATACCATCTACTCAACAGGCACAAGAATAAACAGTTACTTGGAGTTATCAAATAGATACCTACATTACAGTCACATTGAATGAGTTTATCACTGAATTCCCTTCATCCTTGGGTCTGCAGAACTGATACTGGACATCACATTCCTCCTTGTTTCAGAGGAACTCATCAAAATCTCCAAAAAATATATTCAGAGATGTCTTCCTTAGCCTGGTGTTCACTGATGCGCTCATGAAGGTGATGTTCTGTGGGCGTCCAAGGATCATCACCTGCTCCAAAGTCTGACCCACCATTGGCTGGCCAGTGGCCAATCAGATAATCTCAATGGCATGAACCAACAGTGGGCTGTGGGCACTGCACTGTGATGTAACAGAACCTGGGACCTGCGGCCATGCTGAGCTAGGACGAGAGGCAGAGGCAGAGAGAGAGAGGAGCCACCCTGAGAAGAAAGGGACCAGGTGGGCTTTTCTCTGTTGGTACCTTGCAGTTTAGCTCTTTTTTTACTGTATGCTCCCAGGTCAACCCCAGATGAACTGCTATAGCTTTCCAATACCTCTTGTTTCTTAGGCCTTCCTAAGTAATCATCTCTCCTTCCTGATACCAGATAACTCTCCCTGAAAGACCACTCCACAATCTTCTGGTAACTTTGTGAACTTAGGCAAGTTACTTAACTTCTCTGGGCATCAGTTTCCCCATCTGTAAAACAGCAACAATAACCCTCCCCCTATCTCACAGAGTTGCCCTGAGGACCAAAATAACAAATTCATGTGAGAGATTTGTGTATATTGCCTGAAACATAAAGCACACTTAATAACTTAATAACAATGACTGATTATACTGGGTACTTCATTTTTCTGAACACCTACTGGAGGATTGGAATTAGGATGGGGTCCACCTGCATCCAACCTGCTACTCCCTCTGGTTTGGGAGTGGCGCAGTGGTGTGTTAGTTAATAGCAAAAACTCTGGGGCTGGTCTGAGGTTAAGCCTGGTTCTACCACTTACTAGCTGTGTGGCCCTGGGCAAGTTACCTAACTTCTTTGTTCCATAATTTCCTCACTCGTGGGATGATAATAATAGTAACTATCTCATAAAATACATTTTAATAAGAAGGTAATGTATCTAAACTGTTTACAGCCATGTCTGACACATATTGTGAGTGCTGTACAAAGGCTGGGTATAATTATACTATGTCATCCTCCCAGTTTCCCCAGCATCCAGACTGGTCATTCTAAATCACAGGTCTCTCTGGGCGCTGCTTCTGCTCCACACCCTTCAGTGACCCCCTCAAAGTGACTTGAAGCTTGTGCTACTTGGCTCAGACATCACACACTAGGGACCTGACCCCTGCCACATCTCCAGCCTCATCTTACTCCACACGGCAGCCACAGATGCACTTTCTCCCCCGGGGCATTAGTCCATTTTCACGCTGCTGATAAAGACATACCCAAGACTGAGTAATTTACAAAGAAAAAGAGGTTTAATGAACTCACAGTTCCACATGGCTGGGGAGGCCTCACAATCATGGTGGAAGGCGAAAGGCACATCTTACATGGCGGCAGAATGAGAGCCAAGTGAAAGGGGAAACCCCTCATAAAACTGTCAGAGCTCATGAGACGTATTCACTACCACGAGAACAGTGTGGAGGAACCTCCCCCATGATTCAATTATCTCCCACCAGGTTCCTCCCACAACACATGGGAATTATAGGAGCTACAATTCAAGATGAGATTTGGGTGTGGACACAGCCAAACCATATCATCCACCCACCCTAGACCTAGACAGATGCTATGGCCTCTGCCTGGCAGTTGTTCCCAGAATCCACGTCTTCTACATTAGAGCAATGACTCCCCTTCATCTTTTGAGTCTCAGCTTAGTGTCCACCTCCTCCAGGAAGCCTGTCTTGACTTGTCAGGTTACATCAGATGCCCACTCTTTAAGCTCATCTCCACCAGACCACTTATCATCTGTGCTGTAATCCTTGGTGTATACATCTGCTTCTCCACTCGTGTTTGTTCGCTTGTTTGTTTGTTTGTTTGTTTGTTGTGTGTGTGTGTGCTTGGATTCTATATCTGACTAAAGGTTGCCTCATCACCAGGCAAATATTTTTCTCAACTAACAAGAGGCAAGTGGTTCTGGGGTGGGCTTGTATAAGGTACATGGATGTGCTTTGGTCAAGAATTAGGCTGAGGCAGACATCAGGCCTCATCAAGAATTAGGCCGAGGCAGACAACAGACTCTGCGGGATTGGTGAGCAGGCGTGCACCTCCACTTGTTATATAACCTGTTTGTGTAAGCTCATACATGGCTCTACACCACTATTGTCTGTAAAAGGTATAACTAACCTGCTGATGCTGTTCAGGTGCTGTTGGTCTTGGCTCAGCTCAGTATGGCACAGCATGGCATGGCATGGCACGGCATGGCACAACACAGCTCGGTGCTGGTGCCCAGAGAGAGAGTGCCTATAAGTGAGAGCTACCCACCTTGAAGGTGGGCAGTTGGGAACCAGGAACTGACTTGTACCTGGAGACAGAAAGAATTAAGCTGTGAACCCTGACAGAGCTGGCCTTGCAGGCCAGGAAGAGCAGCTCCAGGCATGGGGGTGGCAGGAGCCACAGAGCGGGAACAGACAGCTGAGATAAAGGTGGACAGTATGAGAGAGCTGTTGATGAGAGAGCTGCTGAATAAAACCATATTCACCTGCTTGCAGCCCCCCAAGTACTCTCCCCCTCTCCTCCTCTTCCTCCTCCTTATTCTTCACCCCTCCACCTTTTTCTTCTTCCTCTCTCTCTCTCTCCATCCCTCCCTATTGTTAGAATGTTAATAATGCCCAGAAGTCTCAAGCAAACTTTCTAGCTGCAGGCCTCATTCCCATGCACTAGCACCAAGAGATGCTGAGAGATGGACATCCATGGGCAGGGAGACAGGGCTGGGATAGATGCCGTGTGGCCAACCCAGAGTGCCATCCCTGGGATCCCTGAATTCTGTGAGGATAGGACAGGAAGCTGTGCGTATTCCCTGGAGGTGCTTATTGCCTGTGTATTAATAATAACATTAAAAACAACAGCAAGCATAGTACCTATTTAAGAGTCACTATATTGCAAAGTTCTAGGAGGCTCATTTACCCTGAGTGTCCTGGGACAGGTCCCCTCTGGGAAGGTGTGATTGGAGCTACTGCCGTGCATTGGTCCCCACTGTGCAGCGTCTGTACCAATGACCTAATTCATTCCTCACAAAACAGCGTGATGGGAGTGGGTGTAGTTATAACTCCCTTTTATAAATGAGGAAGTGAAGAGTGGGGAGGGTTTTTTTCCATAGGGATGAGAGGTTCTGATTTTTTCTGGGCTTTATCATCATTCTTACCTGCAGCCAAAACATGATTATTGTAGGGATTTTCAAACTAGTTGGACCAGGGGCAAGGATAGCAGAGAAGGTTTACTCCCTAAATGCAGGTGGTCCTCTTAGGGTGGCCTAAGGGTCTAACCTCACCTGGAGCAATTCAACTTCTGCAGTTTGCCAGCTACTTGATTAATAGCCACTGTCATTCACTCTGGCCTCAATATAAACCCAGGTGTTGAGCAATTAAAGTCCTAGGGAAAGATGTATAGAGTTTGTTCTCCTTGAAAATCATAAGCATCACCAGTCAACAATATAGGCTCACACAGCAAGGCAGAGAAATCTGGATGATTGGCAGCTACTTGTGTCTCTTCTATAATGCAGGGTCATCACTGACTGTCCAAGGGTTTCAGTTTGCAGACCCTGTGCATGTGGGCAGGGCCGTGTGGTTAGTTCCCATCAAAAGATGTGAGCAGATTGGTGTGTTTCACTTCAGAGATAAGGACTCTCTATGCTGAAGAGATGGGCATCTGAAAGAGAGGAAATCCATCAGAAGGGAGAGATTCCTTCTCACACTCTTCTTTTTTTGCAATGACTTTAGAAGCCATGTGTTGGCTATGATGAAGCTACAAGAGGGAATGCATCAGATCCCTTGAGTCACCATGTGAGAGAGAGGGCTGTGGATGAAAGCAGCCAGAGACAAAGCAAGAGCATTGGGCTGTATATCAAAAAACAAACAAATAAACAAAAAAATCCCATGCCTTTCTTGCTGGGCTACTGATAGGTGGGGGATGGTTGTTACAGGACGTTAGCCTATCTGGATAATACACATATCCTGTCTCTATGACCTGAACTAGTTTAAAGAGGAAAGAAGCTCAACATCCAGTTAATATCTGGTTACTGACCAGTTTCAATACAACAGTTTTATTTGTGTTTTATTTCAACCAACAAATTTGTGTGTAGATGCAAACAAATATGCACAATTACACCTTTCTGCTCATTGCAATGATATAGAAAAACAGTACATAGAATGGTCCCTAAATTGTGAATCTTTCAGGGTATTGGCAGGAAACACATGATGCACTAAAAAGGGGAAAGTGATGAGAGTCTAGGGAACAGACTATTTGCATAGGCGAGAGGAGACTTGAAGGTAAAACAAGGAACAGGGAAACACATCAGGGTGACAGTAGGAAGCCCACTAGCTCTGAGTCAGAAGAGAATGGAAAGGAATATGTGAGTGGAGCCCAGCGGGAGATGCAACTATAGGATCTGGACACCCAACAGGAGCTGTGGTCTCCGGTAAAACAACTCAGGCTCTGCCACCTATGGCCAAGCAGACAATGTGGTAGGCACCTTGATATGCTGCTATCCAGACCCTCTTTTGATGAAAGGTGTGTTGCTGCAGCTTCAGGGAGTGCTGTCACGATATGCAGACTCCAGCTGCAGCCCCTCCAGGGAGTGCCTGAGCTGTTGAGAGTCATCATCTCCAAGGGCAAGCCCCTTCCCAGTGGGCCCACAAACAGTGACCAATTGCCCTGGGAGTATAAAGGCCTGACCATCTCAGCCCACGTTGGGGAAATCGCTAGGACCAATCTAGCTCCCAAGCTCACTCCAGAGTTGACCATGCTTTTCTGGGCCTGCTTCACAGCTCAATATTTCCCTCTGCCCACACCTGCTTCCCTTCCTTCCTTTCCAAGGAGTGGGTCCCAAAGTCACTCCCTAATAAGCACCCTGCACACTAACCTCCATTGCAGAGTCTTCGTTCTCAGTGAACCATCCAGCGATGGGGCAGGAAAGTGGGGTTGTAAACACCCTGACCTCTCCCTGTCTTCCTGCTCTTTTATCTGCAGGCACCACTCATTGGCGAAACCCAACTGAAAGCAAGAGGGTGAGGAAACTGAGGAGATTTTCAGAACTTGTTTAAAATAGGGCTGGACAAGGGTGGGAATGCATGTTTGTTCTTTTAACCATAAGAAGAAATCACGTGTCTAGGGATGAAGGAGAGTGGGAAGCCATTAGCTGACAATGTAACAAAAGCAGTGCCCCTGATGACAACAAGTATCTGGATAATAATCTGTTCCAGATGAACAGCCAGATGCCGATGAGAGTGTATACAGTCCCTTGTTAATATGAATCTGTTTTTCTTGTGTGGTTTCCTTTAAGAATCAAAACATCAGAGCAAAACGTGGGTGATGCATGTTATCCACAGACTCGTGTTCCTGTAGTAGGATCTCTCATTCCAGACAAAAATCTAGAGGTCACCCTGCAACCCAGGGTTGTCCCCGGGATGCTCCAGTCTGGTCAGTGAGCATCCATCATGCATGTGCCCAGCAGTGGGTTGGTTTGCATGTGGCACACCTGAGACCCTAGTGGCCTACAGATGTATTTGTTTATCCTGTACATTATTTAGAAAATGAAGTGTTTGGCAACATTTGCAGATTGGAAGATTTTTAATAAAAATATGGAATTGTGGTTTCCTATCAGGAGAACCTGCTCCCAATGTTTAACGTGGGTTCTTTTCTATTTCCTAAGTGTCTCAGCTGGGTTGAGAAATAAAGGGAAAGAGCACAAGAGAGAGAACTTTAAAGCTGGGTGTCCAGGGGAGACATCACATGTCGGCAGGATCTGTGAGGTTCCCCGAGCCGTAAAACCAGCAAGTTTTTATTAGCGATTTTCAAAAGGGGAGGGAGTGCACGAATAGGGTGTGGGTCACAGAGATCACCTACTTCACAAGGTAATAAAACATCACAAAGCAAATGGAGGCAGGATGAGATCACAGGACCACTGGATGAGAAGAAATTAAAATTGCCAATGAAGTTTCAGGCACGCATTGTCAGTGATAACATCTTATCAGGAAACAGGGTTTGAGAGCAGACAACCTGTCTGACCAAAATTTATTAGGTGGGAATTTTTCTCCACCTGATAAGCCTGGGAGCGCTATAAGAGACCCGGGCTTATTTCATCCCTTTGGGCTTCGACCATAAAAGACGGGATGCCTTAAAAACGGGCCGTCTATAAGCCTACCTTCAGGGCGCATTCTCTTTCTCAGGGATGTTCCTTGCTGAGAAAAAGAATTCAGCGATATTTCTCCTATTTAGTTATAAAAGATGAGGAATACAGCTGTGTTCCATCCAACTCACCGGTGGCCAGTTCAAAGTTACCTCTCTTGTTCCCCGAACATCGCTGTTATCCTGTTCTTTTTTTTTAAGATGCCCAGATTTCATATTCAAACACACATGCTTTACAAACAATTTGTGCAGTTGACACAATTAAGGGTCCTGAGGCGACATTCATCCTCCTCAGCTTACAAAGAAGATGATGGGATTAAGAGATTAAAGTAAAGCCAGGTATAGCAAATCACAAGGATATTCATTGGGGAAGTGATAAGTGTCCATGAAATCTTCACAATTTATGTTCAGAGATTACAGTAAAGACAGGCATAAGAAATTATCAAAGTATTAATTTGGGGAACTAATAAATGTCCATGAAATGTTCACAATTTATGTTCTTCTGCCACGGCTTCAGTCGGTCCCTCCATTCAGGGTCTCTGACTTCCTGTAACAGTTTCCCTTGGAAAGGCCAATGCTCTAGTGCCACTTGGACTCCAAGCCTGCTGAGTAGCAAGTGTCCTGCATTACCCACCTCTCCCTATTGCTCCCGCCACAGAAGCTCAGTGTTAGATGCTGTTTATCATTGCACATGAGCAGACCTAAGGGAAGAGCAAAGTATTTCTTCTACCAAAGTCCCTGTCCAAGTGGGAAAATAAAAAGTAGTGTGGACCAGGTGTTTCAAGAAAAGTGGGAAGGAGCATATTTCTTTGAGGCAATGATAAATATTCCTTCATGCCCCATATGCAATTGTGTCTGTGCAATAAGGGTATATTATACTCCACTTGTTTACTTTCCCGCTTGGCATGAGGTTATTTCTGCTTGGAATCCTGCTATGGGGCTCTATATTATACCAGAGCCACTGGAAGGAGTAACAGTCATGTAGGAGAAGAAAAACTCAGAGGAAACACTTGTTGACTGAACAATTCATGGAAATTTTATGCAGACTAATAAAAATCCGTGCAGGGAAATACAAATACAAACCTAGGCTTTCAACTGGCTGGTTCAAATATTCAGAGATCGGAGCAGATAATATGAGCTGGAACAGAAAGGGAAGCCTCCTGGAAACCATGAAAGACTGGGTTAGGAACAGCAGATTAGGCTTGTACTTTTTAGCTTCTTCATCATAATCCATAATAAGAAATAATGCTGGACATGGTGGCTCAGAGCTGTAATCCCAGCACTTTGGGAGGCCGAGAGGAGGATCCCTTGAGGCCAAGGTTCCAGACTACACTGTGCAACACAGCAAAACCCCATGTATACAAAAATAAGAAATAAAAAAGCTAGCTGGGCATGGTGGTGCACGCTTGCAGTCCCAGTTACCTGGGAGGCTGATACAGAAGGATGACGTGAGCCCAGGAGTTCAAGGCTGCAGTAAGCCATGATGGAGCCACAGCACTCCAGCTTGGACAACAGAGCAAGACCCTCTCTTTAAAAGAAAAAGAAATACATTTTACATTAGTATTTATCCACCCCCACATACACACACAAACACAAATACAAACACCTATACAATTTAAACCAAAATTTAAGAATATACACCTTTGTTCCAAGAATACACCCTGATACATTTTATTCTATTCCATGTGTTTTAAAAATGATGGTGGTCCATAAATTGATGTCATTGATTACTAATAGTTGACCCACAGTTTACACCCAGGAAATAGTAATACCCACTGAATTCAGTACCTGCAGTTGGAACATTCTACAGCCTAGAAATATTTCAGGTCTAGCTCTTTTCTCCTCTTTTCCGAATTTTCCCTGTCTCAGGCTCTGTAAGACCTGCCCATCAGGGAGGATGGTGCTTCCACGGCACAGATCTGGGTTTTTAAGCATTTCACTGATGACTCATTGGATGAATCTTTGATTTTTCTGGTAAGCATGAGACCTCTCAAAGCTGCTGACCTCTCATGTCAAGAGGTTGTTTCCTGTCTCAAGGTGTCCAAGGAACATTCGAGGCAAGAAATCATTGCCAAAACTAATGTCATGAAGTTTTCTCCTGTGTCTGCTTTCATGCATTTTAGAATTTCAAATCTTATATTTACATTTTGAATTCATTTTGAGTTGATTTTTGTGTACAGCGTAAGATAAGGGCCCCATTTAATTCTTTTGCATGTGTCTATCCAGTTTCTCAAAACCATTTGCTGAAGAGATCCTCTCACCATTGGGTATTCTTGGCACCCTTGCAGATGATCAGCTGATGATATGTGTATGGATGTGGCACCAAAGGCAGAGGCAACACAAGCAAAAATGGATACTTGGGACTACGTCATATTGACAGGCTTCTGAATAGCAAAGGAAATAAGCAACAAAGTGAAAAGGTGACCTACAAAATAGGAGAAAATGTTTGCAAAACATATATCTGAAAAGGATTGAATGTCCAAAAATATGAGAAACTCCCACAACTCAATAGCAAAACAAACAACTCAATTTAAAAATAGGCCAAGGGCTGGGCGCGGTGGCTCATGCCTGCAATTTCGGCACTTTGGGAGGCTGAGGCAGGCGGATCACTTCAGTTCAGGAGTTCAAGACCAGCTTGGCCAACATGGTGAAACTCTGTCTCTACTAAAAATAAAAATAAATAAATAAATAAATAAATAAAAGCCAAGCATGGTGGTGTGTGCCTGAAATCCCAGCTATTCAGGAGGCTGAGACACAAGAATCGCCTAAACCCAGGAGGCAAAGGCTGCAGTGAGCCAAGATCGTGCCATCGCACTCCAGACTGGCCACAGAGTGAGACTCTGTCTTTAAAGAAAACAAAAATATAGGCCAAGCATTTGATTGTATGTTTTTCCAAAGAAGACACACAAATGGCTAATAGGTATATGAAAAGATGTTCAACATTACTAATTATCAGGGGAATGCAAATTGAAACCGCAATGAAATATCACCTCACACTTCCTAGGATGACTATTATAAAAATAAAATAAAAGGTAAGGGTGGCAAGGATATGGAGAAATTGGAACTCTTGTACACTGTTGGAAGAAACGTAAAATGGTACAGCCACTATAGAAAAATATGGAGGTTGCTCAAA
This sequence comes from Macaca fascicularis, assembly GCF_037993035.2. Classification (NCBI taxonomy): domain Eukaryota; kingdom Metazoa; phylum Chordata; class Mammalia; order Primates; family Cercopithecidae; genus Macaca; species Macaca fascicularis. The sequence goes on along the minus strand of NC_088385.1, from coordinate 133,337,978 downwards.
AAAATTAAAAGAGAAACTATATTCCAGCAACTCTACTTCTGGGTATATGAAAAAAAAAAAAGAATTGAAATCAAGATCACAAAAAGATATCTGCACACCCATGTTCATTTTAGCATTATTCACAATATCCAATATTTGGGGGAAAAAAACTAAATATCCATAAATGGATGAATGGATCAAGAAAATATGGCATATACACGCAATGGAATATTATTCAGCCTTATGAAAGAAGGAAATTCTGCAGTGTGCAATAACAAATGAATCTGGAGGACAATATGCTGAGTGAAACAACTGCTGTTTACATGAGGTATCTAAAATTAACTCAGGGAAGCAGAGTAGAGCAGAGGTTTCCAGGGGCTGCGGAGATGGGGGAGGGGAAACAGGTATCAAGTTTCAGTTATGCGATACAAATGGGTTCTAGAGATCAAAAAGAAAATAAACGTATTAATTGGCTCACACGAAAGAAAAGTTTTGTGTATTGGTTTTAAGTGCCGCTTGATCAAGAGATTCAAATAAAGATTGAAATCTCCCTTTCTCCCTCTTTTCCTCCCTCTCATGAACTCTTGGCTCTGTGTTCCCATGTTCTGGCTTCAATTTCAAAATCTCTCGGAAAATCAAGGCTGAGGTGCTACTGGGATCCCATCCCCTGAGTAGCTTCAGTCCCATCCCCTTCAGATGAGACACCCTCCTCTGCCTGACTGCAATCTTCTTGAGGAACCTGGGGGTTATCAACTGCAGAGACAGAGGGAATGATACTGGGTGGGCAAAGACAGCAGATATCAGCCACCCCCAACCATAACTTCTGCTGGAAATATGTTCCCCTGGGGCTAAAAAATTGTATCAGAAAAGCCAGCAAATATACACCCCTGGTCTGAGTCTCAAGTCCTCTCTGTGACAACTGTGCTCCTTCTTAGGGGACATTTCTCCACCTGGCCAAAGAAAATCATTGTCATTAGGCAGCTCCCTTATTAAAAATCAGCAGACAGCAATGGAATCAACTGTTCTTATTAACACTCATATTCTTCTCCGGCTCAGTCCCTGGTAATTTTCTTTGCCAGGAAAGAAGGAAGGCAGGAGGTATTCCCAAATCAAGTCTGCGGTGCCTAACAAGATTAATCTCATGGAACGGTCAGCATTTGTAGCAGAGATGCCCTATTACACCCTTTGGGTTGTCCATGGGCAGACAGCATGATTCCTAAAGTTTCCAAAGCCAGTGCAATTCCCATGCAAGTGTGTGTGTGTGTGTGTGTGTGTGTGTGTGTGTGTGGTGCATACTTTTTTCTTTGTAACTTCATTTTCTTTGTGACTTTGTCTTCTCTGACCACATCTAAGATTCCTTCATATGAAATAGCTAAAAAGGTGGAAGGTAATGTTTGAATTGTTTATTATGGAGTGGGGAAGGGAGCTGGGGGTGGTGGCTGGTATAAGTCCCAGAGTCCAAAGAGCCAAGAACTAGGAGCTCCAACGTCCAAAGGCAGGAGAAGATGATGCTTCAGCTCAAGAACAAAAGGAGAGAGGGAGATTTCACCCGCCATCATTTTGCTCTATTCAAGCCCTCAAGGAATCTTTATTCAGTCTACTGATTCCAATGTCAATCTCTTCCAAAAACACCCCCAGAAATAATGCTCCACCCACCATCTGGGCATTCCTCAGTCCAGTCAAGAAGATAAACATTTTCTCTCTTCTATGTTTAAGTTTCTCAAAATTCATCCACTTTGCAGGCTGTGTTTAGGACTCAAATACCAGTTTACATTCACATCAGACTTTCAACCACTGGTCCAGAGCAGAGCATCTTTCTCCAGGACAGGTTGACCTGCTGCTGTTCCCCTTCTCCGCTGGAGGGACAGCCCGTGAGCCTGAGCCCACTGGTGTCTCTTAGACTGTAGCTACGGAGACAGAGTTCTGCATCTAGCACCAAACTGAACTTGAAGTCTCTGTTCACAGACGCTCAGCCCCTCCCTCCCTCCCTGTCTGGGTGGGGCTTGTGGAGGATGAGTGAGCTTCCTACAAGGACCGCACTCTTGTTCTTCCCATCAATGCTGGATTCTTGCAGGATCACAGGTCTCTTTGCGTGCATTCTTCCTCCTGTCTGGAATGACATTTTCCTTCTCTTCCCAGCTACTCTTTTCTCATCCTTTGAGTTCAACAGATGTCGCTTTTGGTTGCAAGCGACAGAAGCCCAAACAGAAAAGGTTCAGACCAAAGGGAAATTTATGGGCTCCTGAAACCATATGTCAGAGAGAGATTGGGCCGGGCTGGGGTATGACCCTGGCTCTTTCTCGGTTTCTCCTTGCCCCTTCTGTCTGTCCTGCAGCCTCACACTCAGACAGGATTCTTTCAAGAATTGCAAACTTGGCTGAAGACGCGTCTTGTCCCATTTCTTACCACCCACGTACAGGACGGGGGTGATAGTCCCAATTCTCTGACTCTCACCCAGGAGTTGGGAATTCCTTAAGGTAAGGAGTCATTTCTGATTCAATTTGGGACATACTGTGTCAAGCAGAAAGCGTGGTATTTGTAATTACCGAACACCTGCTGGCTGAGTAAATGGAGAATGTCAAAATGGTAATTTGATCAGAAAAAATTAGTCAAATGTGAAAAAAAAAACTAAAATGTGCTTTTTGTTTCTGTTAGATGGTGACAATGGGTTGATTAAACCCACAGGTTTTCTTAAATTAATGTCAAACTCCCATTTGAGTCGTGTTTTGTCATTTATAAGGAGCTTTCACATAAGCCCATGTAATTCTCACACCACCTGCCTGAGCAGGTGGGTCATTTCGTGCGTTTCTGGGTTTGGTGACGGACTCCCAGAAGCTGGAGCCCACCACACCTGGATGTCTCATGGGGGTGTCTGGTGGAAGTTTCTAACTTCTGGGGTCCTTAATCTCCTCATCTATGATATGCGGGAAAGACCAGCAGTAACAGATTCCATCCCCACCCGCAAGCATGTTGTAAGGATGGACGAGATGCTATAACGAATTGCCACCACGAGCGCCTTAAAACAGTACTGATTTATTCTCTCGCACTTTCATAGGTCGGAATTCCAGGATAGGCTTCACAGGGCTAAAATCAAGGCATCTGAAGGGTGGTGCTTCTCTCTGGAGGCTCCAGGGTAAGATACTTTCTTGCTCATTCGGGTTGCTGGCAGAACTCAGCTTCTTTCACTGTAGAACTGAGGTCCCCCCTTCCCCGCTGGCTGTCGGCTGAGGGCCATGTTTTTTTGACACAGAGTCTTGCACTGTCACCCAGGCTGGAGTGCAGTGGTGCGATCTCGGCTCCCGAGTTCAAGCGATTCAGCCTCCCGAGTACCTAGGACTACAGGCCCCTGCCACCACGCCTGGCTAATTTTTTGTATTTTTTAGAACAGACGGTCTAGATCTCCCAACCTCGTGATCCACCTGCCTTGGCCTCCCAAAATGCTGGGATTATAGGCGTCAGCCACCGCGCCCGGCCAGCTGAGGGCCATTTGCAGCTTCTGGAGGCCATCAACACTCCTCGGCTCATGGCTCCTTCTTCCATATTCAAACCCAGCAATGCCAAGTCAAGTCCCTCTCACCCTCCAAATCGCTCCTTCCTCCTCTGCTGCATCTCTAGGACTCTTCTGATTCACTCTCCTCTTCTGATCCGCCATCCTGGATCACCCAAGATAATCTCTTTATTTTCAGGTCAGTTCAATGCCATGTGACAGACATATCCTCAGGCATAAAGGCAGCTGGGAGAAGATCCCAGGGGCCCAAATCCCACCTACCGCAGGGACTTAGGCTTCCCACATGTGAATCTAAGCACTGTGCTTCTAGAGACTCGGTTTGTCACGGCTGAGAAATACGGCGATTGCAAGAGCAGATTTGGATGCCAAACTTGGCCAGGGTGAATCCCATCTCCAACAGCTCCTAGTTGTGTGATCTGGGGAAAGTCACTTACTGCTGAATACCTCAGTTTCCCCACCTGAAATATGGATACGATAATTATGTTTTTCCTTCATAGACCCTTTATGAAGATGAAATATAACTGTCAGCTATAATCATTATCACCATATTTGCACAAGCATTTGCATTTATTCATTTTACTGGTGTCCTTTCTACCTATTGCTGAAAAACTGTCTCTAGAACAGTTTATAATCATCCCAAGGACAAGGCAGGGGTGATGCTAATGACCTTTTACTTTGAGTAGAAAGTATTTTATCTACATTACCTAAAAGTACACTCCACACACACACACACACACACACACACACACACACACACACACAAACAGCCTGTGAAGTGGATACTCCCATTTAACAGATGAGAAAACTGAGGTGAGGAGAGGTAACGGGCTTGTTGCATATCCTTGAATGTCCCAGACCAGCGGGGGTGGGGTTAGTCTGCCCTGATGAGGAAGAGGGACATGGGAACTCTATGAGGCATCAGTACAAGTTGTATTTTTTGTAGATAAAATAATTTCTACTCAAAGTAAAAGGTTGTTATCATCATCCCTGCCTTGTACTTGAGATGACTGTAAACTCTGTTCTAGAGATAGATATCTAGTAATAGGTAGAAAAGACACCCGTGAAATAAATAAGTGCAGACGTCTGTGTAAATAAGGTGATAATAATTACAGCTGACATATATTTTTCATCTTCACAAAAGGCCTGTAAGGGAGATACAAGCCCAGCAGCCACACTGACATACAGAGCTGCAGTTTCATACGGAAATGAGTTTACAGCTCAGGTTGTGGGGAATAAAAGGTTGGGTTGAGAAACTTTGAAAGCACTGGACCAGTGATTTCCAACTCTGGCTGCACCTTAGAATCAAGTGGACAGCTGGAAAAACAGACCAAGGTCCAGTCCCGACCCCAGTGAGATTCCAACTGAAATAATCTGGCACGAGATCGACTGACAATATTTTTTTAAAGCTCCCCAATGAGATTCTAAGACCCTTACATCTCAAAAAAAAGGAAGGAAGGATTTTTTGACTCTCTCTCTCTCTCTCTCTTTGAGATAGGGTCTCATTTTGTTGCCCAGGCTGGAGTGCAGTGATGCCATCTCACTGTAACCTCGATCAATCAATCCTCCCACCTACCACGCCTGGCTAATTAATTTCTTGACTCTCTCTTGACTCCGCTGGGTGTTTTTTTCCTTTAGGTTGTTTTTGTTTTGTTGTATTTTTTCTTCCCACCTTTGTCTTTCCTGTTAGGGGTTTTTCTCCAGTGTTCAGGAGCCCTTTGCTGACTGTTCACATTTAAAGGTGAGAAACCGGCCAGGCACAGTGGCTCACACCTTTAATCCCAGCACTTTGGGAGGCGGAGGCGAGCGGATCATGAGGTCAGGAGATCGAGACCATCCTGGATAACATGGTAAAACCCCATCTCTATTAAAAATACAACAACAACAACAACAATAAAATTAGCCAGGCATGGTGGCAGGCACCTGTAGTCCCAGCTACTTGGGAGGCTGAGCCAGGAGAATGGCATGAACCCAGGAGGCAGAGGTTGCAGTGAGCCAAGATTGCGCCACTGTACTCCAGCCTGGGCAACAGAGTGAGACTCCATCTCAACAACAACAACAACAAAAAAGTGAGAAACTGAAAAGCCTCCCTGAAACTCTGGGTCCAATAGCAGGGCCTGATAAGTGGGGGACGTTTCTGGAGGGTGATGTGGCTGGGCTGGCTCATTTCAGGGTCACTGTCAGTATTCACAACTTACTGTTTGTTATTTCCACCCAGGCTCCTCTGTCTCCACAGAGACTCCAGCCTGGAGGGAGGGCGCAGAGGGAGCTGGTGAGCCTGGCTGCCTGCATTCTGCAGCTGACCTCCAGAAGTGACCAGGGCAGCATCCAGGCTGGTAGGGGGATGGTATCCAGAGGTTCTAGAGACTCTTAGGGAATCTGCCACACTCATGCCTCCATTTTCAGTTGGTCATGGTTCCCCCTACACCTGAGATTTTTCGGTTTTCTGCACAATGAACTTAACCCAGCTTTGGGTGCCCCCAGTGCTGGGTTAACCTGTCTTTGGTTGGCTAAGTCAGTAACTATTTAATCCATTTTGCAACCCTCAAATTCTATCACTGCCATTGTCTCTCCCTTTGCTTTGTTCTTGTGGGTTTATGTCATCTCCCACTTTTAAAATAAAATGACTTTCCTATATTTTAATGGTATTTCTGAAGAAAGTGAAGTAAAGCAATGGAAATCAGTATGTTTACCTAGAGCCTACATGAACCTTTTATTTGAACACACAGATTAGAGAGATGGTGGGGAAATTATGTTGACAATTCAGTGCTGCCCCTGAAGACACAGGTCTCTCTCCGGGCTACAGTGGAAAACCACCACCCTCAGGAGGTAGCAGTGAGGTGGGGCTGGGCACCTACTGGCTGGGTGATGTTAAGCAAGTGACTTGGCCTATCTGGATCACAGTTTCTCCATCTGGAAAATGAGGATGGCCACAGTGTTTTCTCTGGTCTGGGGTCACTGTGAGGATTAAATGAATTAACAAATGGAAACCCCTATAACAATATCAGGCACCTAATAATGCTGTGCTTGCTATTTTAGTGTTATTACTCTTTGGTTTCAGGTAGAGGAAAGGTTCTCATTCGCATAGACTGAAGAGCACTTGCTCAGTTTGTTACCAACTGCAAAACAGTTTCATCAAGTCAGGAAAGACAAAGCTCAGCTCCATATGATTCTAACTGCTCCTCCTTCTTTTCTCATCCATTTGTTCTTGACCCCCAAGATATGAGTTAGGGAAGCACAATCTCTTTTTTATTTTATGGCCTTGTTTTCCTCGGTTGGTGTCACACCGTTAAACCGAATGCCCAGCCCAGCCTTTAGACATTCAGCGTAGCTGGGACTTTAATATCTCTGCCGATGGATGAGGGCAACAGCAGTCAAGAATGTGGCTTAAAGTGAAATCCCCTTTTCATGAGCCCATGAAGACAAATGACAGGAGTCAACTGCCACCAGTCAAATGGGCCATTAGCATTTTCTTTATTTTAGAAATATTTCAGGCGCTTCTTTAACTGCAGCCCAGTCAGCTCGCTGGGTATTTTGTGTGTGACATCCTTCCGAGTCTTGCTCAGCTGTCTGAAACCAGGCCAGAGAGTGACTACAGAAGAAGTACTGTTGGAGTAAACAGACAGCAACTGGATTGGATTAAATGGTTCATTTCACATTTAAGAGTCCCTCTGATGCCACTCTTCAGGTTGTACTCCTGCTGAAATGTTGTCATGAACTTATTCTGGCCCCTGTCTTTTGCTAAAAGTCAACTTACTTAAGAGTCAAATTTAAATTCGGAAGTATTTCCAGCACAAAGTTTTGACTTCTATTGAAAAATCAGAAACTCTGATCCTACTGGCCCCACCTGCCTCCATAGAAGGAATCAGCTGGGGAGCCAGTGCCCTTTCAGTTGGGGCCGTCCACCCACAGTCCTCACCACTCACTGTTCTCTAAATATATTACATGACTGGTCCCTGAAGTCCTCTGGATGTGTGACCCCTTCTCACATTTACGCATCAAAAACATTAATCACTTGCTATGTTACAAGAACTGTACTAAGCCCTGGAAATGCAGAGAGGGACAGAACATCATCCTCTTACTCAAATAACTCAGAGTCAATCACAGGAAACGTGTAGAAAAGAGCCAGATCTAATCAAGTGATATGTGGGTCACAGCTCCGAGCTATGAGAACCTGGAGAAGAGGCTTATTGCAATTGCATTGGTCAGAGGGAAATTCTTAGGGCACATGATGCCTGTAATAGGCAGAAATAATCTAAGCAAAGAAGCAAGGACCTTTCATCCAGGCATAAGGAGAAGAGTGAACTAAAAGAACATCGTAGCATCGTGAAACTGCAAGCATTTCCTAACCCTCTAATGACGCCAACCTTGGGAGCACTTAATGACTCAAGTGTAATTTAAAGTCTTTTAATACTTTTCTGTAAACCCCAGGTTATTTAATGCTATCTTGTTCACTTAACTTTCTATTTTACAGCAATGGGCCACCCAGCTGACTACAGTTCCACAGGAACAGGGGCTGTGTTATTCACTTTTCATCCACATACGTGCTGGGCTCATGAGGGGACCCAGCTATGGGCTTTAACTGCTGGTATGGCTGCCTATCTGAGTGTGTGCGCTAAGAGGAGAATTTCAACAAAAATGAAGAAAAAGCAAAGGTTATACCCTTGGTTACACATTCTTCTGACTCCAGACTAAGATGCTCTCACTGTCAGAGTGGAGGATTATCTACTCTGGATGCCACAATGAGTACAATGTCGGGGGGGGGGAAAAACACAGGTGTACTTTACTTTTTGTTTAATGAATCTGCTAGGGTTTGCATGTGGCCCCCAAAGTTTATGTGTTGGAAAGTTAATCCCCAATGCAATAGTATTGAGAGGAGTGGTCTTTAATAGGTTACGATCACTCTGCTCTCATGAGTGGATTAATGTCCTAGCTCAGGAGTGGGTTTCTACAAATGTAAGTTTGTCCCTCTCTTGCACCCTCTCACTCTGCCCTCACTTGCCCTCGGCCTTCTGCCATGGGATGATGCAGTAAGAAGGCCCTCACCAGATGCCACTGCTATGCTCTTGTACTTCCCAGCCTCCAGAACCATGGGCCAATGAATTTCTATTCTTTATAAATGAGCCATCTCAGGTTTTGTGTTATAGCATCACAAAAAAAAAATGAATAAATGAAAGAGATGTAGAAATCGTTCCTCAAAATGAAAGAAAGTGAGATTTTAAAAGTTGTTTCTCTAATCCAGAAGTTGGCAAACATTTTCTGTAAAGAGTTATATAGTAAATATTTTAGGTCTCTGTTGCACCTACACATAACATCATGCTCAGTGTTTCTGTTATAAGGCTATTAGATTCTCTCATAAGGTGAAAGTAGCCACAGACAATATGCAAATAAATAAAGATGGCTTAGTTCTAATATAACTTTATTTAGAGACACTGAAATTTCCATTTTGTTATTTGCATGCATTACAAAATAATATCTTGTTTCAATTTAAACATTTAATAATATAAAAGTAATTCTTAATCCATAGCTCATACAAAACTAGGTGGTATGTTAGATTTGGACTTCAGAAGGCCATTTCCTGAGCCCTGCTAAGTCAATTTAAGCAGATTCTCAGCTCCTGGAGCTCAGCTGTGGAAAGGTAATCAACTCTTGAGTGTAGACCTTCTGTCTTTCATTAACAGAAACTAATATATATGGGAAAATCAATCTGTTTTAACTTAATCTAACATGGTTATTAAAGGCTCCTCTCCCTTTATTATCTAATGTGAAGTACAGGCAATAAAATTCCACACTGACTCCATTGGGAAGCCAAACAATTAAACAACTAGGCAATTAATGGTATAATTAAAAACTTTTCCATTATATTATTTAGTACCCATCAAGAAAGGTTTGCCTTCCATGATTCAAATGACCTCACTAAATGTCATTACTTCGAACCAAAGGCCTCTACTCACACAGAGGCACAGGTAGGATGGGGCAAGGAGTGTGAAGTCACAGACACCTGGCTCACCCTCACTGGACTAGGGCCCTGATGAGCAGGTGACAGCCCCAAGAAGCCATAAGGCAATGTGAGGCTGTAGTGGATCCTTTCATTTTCATCATCTCAGAAGACTACTCTGAAACTCCCCTGCAAACTGTCCCTAAAAAACAGCTCACAGACTATGTGCCGCCATGACCCCTGATCACTGTTACTTCTGAATACTCCTCCTTCCTCATCATAACAGTATCACCCTGAGAATAGGGACATGCCTGTTACCAGACCAACCAGGTGTGATGTTTCACGTGTGGTCTCAGCCCAGCCTCTCTGCTTTGTTTACCTAACTCCATCTGGGCTGGGCCCTGCTTCTCACTCCTGTGGTCAGATGATCACTTTCCTTTGTTACTTTATCTGTGTAAGATTAACCCAGCAGCCTTTGTGTAGAGTGGCTTAAAAAAGATGTCATTCACCATCTATTTCTTCACTTCCATCCAGTCTCCTAAACTTCTTCCTTCCAGCTTACCCTGTCTTCTTAACTTACACTCTGTCGAAAGATCTCTTCATCAATGCCCACCCAGCCCTCAACTCCAGACCCTGGAATTATCTCACCATGACCTGCCTCTACCTTTTCCACTCAGAGAAAGCCACGTTCTCTGTCAGTCTCTCATTGAGGTGTACAAAGCTGATCAAACTACCTAAGTCGAGGTATAAATGACTGATACGTGTCTGTATTCCCAAGAGATATTTGTTCTTTTCAGCAAAGTCACCTGAGTGACCAAATGTGAAGATATTCCAAGAAAGCATTGGAAAGGAGACTGCAGGGTAGGGTGTTTCCGGGGCCCTTGATTGAGGAGGAGGCCTGTGTTGCACCATCTGATGCTCCCATTTAGACATTAATTCATTGAACCAAAGGTCCAACCAAGCACCAAGTATATGAGCTCAAACAGTGGACACTGCAGAAAAAGCAGCACTGTGATCTTAGAATGCTGGCCTTGGTCCAACAGATACAAAACTTAGAGTAAAACATGTTCCCACTGCGAGCCCCAGATTCCTCAGACATTAAATAGGGATAATAACACCTCCTGCCCAGTCAGGGAGGACTTCAGGCACAAGGATTGTCCTGGAAGGAGACACATGCACCCCTCCACTGATTTGCTTTCAATGTTTGCTCAAAGTTAATTCAAAGACTAATTTGGAAAGGCTAAGAAGGCCAAGGAGTGGAACATCCATTTCTCCATCAATGCTCTGAGCAATTCTGCGCTGGCTCCTAAGAACACATCCTACCCAGAAAAAGCAAAATCTGTCAAGTTTACTGGACCCTTCCTAGTTAGGGGAGAATTTTGTATTTCTAATTAGAATCAGGTTTTCATTCTGTCAGGTCCCATAGTACATTTATCAAACTAAGAAGGTAAACTTGGGCATGTTACTGTTCAATAAACCCCACACTTCATTTGTATTTCACCAGCAATTTTTTTTTTGAGACGGAGTCTCACCCTGTCACCCAGGCTGGAGTGCAATGGCGTGGTCTTGGCTCACTGCAACCTCCACCTCCGGGTTCAAGCGATTGTCCCACCTCAGCCTCCCAAGTAGTTAGGACTACAGGTGTGTGCCACCACATCCAGGTGATTTTTGTATGTATTTCACCAGCTTTTTTACTGCTGATCTTATTTCAGGATCCAAACCCGAATATCACATTGAATTTACTCATCATGCCTCCTTCGTCTCTGCCTGCTCATGGCAGCTTCTCAGACTTGCTTCGTTGACCATTTCCTTAACAGAGGTTTGAGGAGTTTTGGCCAGTATTACTAATATTTTATAGAATATTCTCAGTTTGGGTTTGTCTGATTTTTTTTCTCATGATTAGACTGAGGTTATCTGCTTTTGGAGGAAGATCATAGACATAAAGTGCCTTTCTCACCACATCCTATGAAGGCCACGCATTGTCAACACGACTTGTCATTGTTGATGTTAATCTTGATCACCTGCTCAGGGTCGTGTTCACCATATTTCTTCATTCTAATTTTATTCTCTTTACGCTTTTCCAGCTCTATCTTTTGAAAGCAAATCACTAAATCCAACCCTCGTTCAGGGGAGGGATGGTGAGAATTAAACTCCACCTCCCAGAGAAAGGAGAGAGAGTAGCTACATAAAGTTTTTGTAATTCTTGCTTAAAGGAGATGTGTCTGTTCTTCCCATCTATCTTTTCGGTCATTTATTTGTATCAGTGGGTACTAATGGATCCTTTTACTTTATGTTTGGTTCCTCCAATTGTTTCCACTTTAGTCCTCAAGAGCTTTTTCGGGTTGTCCCCTGTGTCTTTGACATGCCCCGTCCTTTTGTTCTTTTGAGCCCTCTTTTATGTTTGGCCCTATGGCTCTTCTTGTATCTTCCAATCATATTTAAGTGGATTTTTGACATTGGAACCTTTGTCATACTGGTGCTAAAACACTTCTTTAAACATCGATATTGAAAATTTATTGAGTTTGAAATTTTATAGATTTTGTTGTTCTATCAATACAATGAGATGAAACCTGATTATGGAAGAAAAGAATAAGCCAGGGTGATATTGTCCCTCTCCTGCCCAAAGCTTCTGCAAAGCCGACTCTTCATTCATTGGGCCTCCTTCCCCACCTGGTTGATTCTGACTCAGCCTCCAAATCCATCGCACCAGGCACGGGGGCTGCTGTCTCGGGGATGCCTGGGTCCAGGTCCCCCCAGTGCCCACTCTCTCTGGATCAAACCCGCTCATGACGGCTTCGCCTTGGGTGCAGGTGAAGCCCATTGTCATGGACAGCTGCCTCCTAGTACTAAAGCAGCACCCTGGGAGCATGGATGTGTCCATGTTCCTCATCTCTTGTGTTTCTGGCTCCTTACACAATGCTTGGTACACAATAGGTGCTCAGTAATTGCCTTTGAATGAATCACTTTCCTGTGATCCTCACAACTCTCCATGATGGTGTTGACATCGCTAACTGATGGACAGGACATTAATGAACCTAGTGACGCAGTGACCAAGACAGCCTCAGCGTCCCCTCTGCTTGGCTAAACCGCAGTTAGGTTCCCCAGCCCACAGTCCTCTGGCCTCCCTCTCACCTGACCTAACAGAACTCAACCACAGAGGTCCCGGCCCTCCCTCAGAGCATTCACTCAGCATTTTACGTTACTTTCCTGCTCCTTTGAAACGTGTATCTTTTTTTTAACATTTATTTTCAGTTTTACAAATTGGGACCTGGGACCTGGGAGCCATTCCTTTGAAACGTAGTCAGCAAGGAAGAAAGAGCCCATCTCCCCGTCTGTGTGGGAGGGCAGGGGACTAACCTGGATGAGGGCCTTGCTCTAAGCTGTAGTGTTCCTGCCTGTCATGAAGACATGAGAAAATTTGCTTTTCCTGTGGGTAAGGCATTTAGCAGAAACAGCCTAAGATTCCTCCAATCCCTGCTTTTAAAAACCCTCCTGCCCTTTGCTTCCCGGAGTCGGGCTCAGACTGAGTTCTGACCTCTCTGTCCTGTTGTAACAGCCATGAATAAAGTCATCCTTACCTGTTTAACTTTGCATAGTTAAATTCTGCTTTGTTCCTGGTCATGCTTCCATTCACGGGAACTGTGGGTTTCAGTTCTATCCAGGCCCACCCACGTGATATTCTGCTTATTGATCAGTGGGTTCCAAATGTTCAAAAAGCAGTATCAGTACAGGGTCCACCTTCAATGTAAAGAACTAGTCTAAGACTTGGGCTCTAGCATTTGTATTTTTGCACAACACCCTAAGATATTTTTGTTTGTTTGTTTTTATTATGCAAATTGGGCAATTTGACTCACAAAACACGAAAGTATACAGAGGTGAGGTGCTTACCACCACAGTTTCCTCCAGGTTCTGCTCGAAGCAAAACTCATCACTCACCTCCTCACGAAATACTTATTATAGCTACAGATAACATCTCTTCACTTGCTCATGCTGTATACTTTACCTCTTTCAAAATGAAAAAGAAAAGTGTAAATTGCTGAGAAAACTTTATAGCTTATTACCCACTCAGGGCTACTAGATGAGTCTAAGGAGATCAGAAAGAATACAAAGTTTTTGGGCCGGGGGCGGTGGCTCATGCCTGTAATCCTAGCACTTGGGGAGGCCAAGGCAGGCAGATAATTTAAGGCCAGGAGTTCCATGGCCTACATGGTGAAACCCCATCTCTACTAAAAATACAAAAATATGCTGGGCGTGGTACATGCCTGTAGTCCCCAGCTACTCAGGAGGTCAAGGCAGAAGAATCACTTGAACCTGGGAGGCAGAGATTGCAGTGAGCCAAGATCATGCCACCACAATCCAGCCTGAGCGACACAGCGAGACTCCGCATAAAAAAAAAAAAAAAAAATACAAAACTCTCTTCCCCAATCAGAGTGAGACAGAACAATGACCAATTCAACTAGTTCAGAGTCATACAAAAAGTAAAACCTGAGTTTATGTAACATGAAATCAACCAGCCTAAACAACTTCAACCATGCCCGCCCTCTGTAAAGAACATCAGAGTAAAATCAGAAGACCTCCTAGCAGTGCATAATTCTTGCTAAGGAAATGGTCTTGGTCTTATGGAAATCCTGCACGTTCTCTCATTATCCCACTCCTCAAGCGTCAAACTATGGTGACCCACCCACACTCCCACATTTCACAGGGACTTGGAGCAAAGACTGCTATTTGTAAGACCTATAATCTCCGGAGACGTCATACGCACTCACAATCGGCAAAGCCATCTTTCTCCTTAGTCCCAGAGTCCGTGGGAATAAGCCCTTCTCATCCTCACCTGATTATGTGAGTGAGTCCTGGGACCAGTGGGGCCAGTGACCAACCTCGTAGCATATGACTGTCCACCCATCAGTCTCTGCTGCCTTCCGAGAGCCACAGCAACCCCGGGGAAAGGCAGACTCATCACCCTGGGGCCCAGAGACCTTTGTCTTGTCTATTTAGGATAGGCAGTTTGTCATCCCCTCAAGTGTAGTGCGGTATCAGAAAGAACAGTGAAGTGATAGAGAATTTATTTCCCAGGTAAAATCACCAGGCTTCTGGCCACATGCCAATATATTTCAAAATCCAAACTAACTCATTGGAAGGGGGGTGGGAGAAAAGAGGTTGAGAGAGGTTTGGCATATTTTGGAATATTCCTTTGGAATTTTGTAATATATAGTATTTCTGAATAAAGCAGATTGTAATCGTCCGAAAACATACATCATGTTCAATTTGGGTAGTATCCTTGCAAGAAAGCGCTTTTATGCCTATATAAAATGCATCCTTGATGTGTTATCATGACACATACATGACACAAATCACATATTACAGACAAATTCCTGGTGAAAAATATCAGTCTTCCTCCTACTCTTCTCTACCAAAAAAGGCTCTTTTAATAATTTTAGTCTTTAATTTTCTGGTATTATCTTCCAGAATATCATAATGACAGCATTTATCAATGTTAGGCAATACCTGTGGGATTCCCGCTAGGACAGATGAGGATTTTGTTAGTTTGTTTGTTTGAATTCACATGGCGCCTCTCCTTCATGGAGTGAGAGGATCGCTTTTAGTTCTTGTTACCACCTTCCTAAGTCCACAGAAGGTGCTAACGTCTCCATTACTTGTTCCTTTGCCTTTCAGCAACACGCTGATGTGCCACTCTAGGGAGTGAAGATGCTTGAGTTTTCCATATCTTAGCACTCTTCCTTTTTTCCCATCTGGCCTCCTCCTTCCTTCTGTCAGCCACATTTTTAGTTACAGTATAACATTAAGGTTATTAAAACTTGTACTCCATCCAGCAAATATACCCGAGACTTCAGCACATTCTTCCAGGTTGACCCTTCCATCAGAGGCCCATTAAACATTTGCATAAATAGAATTTGCTGTCTGTAGGTCCGGGAGAATGAGGCAAAACAGGGGATGTAAAATGTTGAGTTCCAGGCCTTCCCTGTTACAAACTAACTCCCCAGCCAATGACATTTATCTAGTATTAGTTTCAAGCTCTGAGCTATTTCTGGATACATTGACTGAACAAAATTTATATAACTGTCTTTTGCCATTACCAGTCTTAAGCAGTATTTCATTTAGCTGTCATGTTGAAGGTTATTTTCTTAACCTTCCTTGTTCCATAAGCCATGTGTTAATTTGATGTATGTGTAGTGTGATGAAGAAAATGTTATTCTTTGAATAGCTGATCCTAGCATTTTCTTTTCTTTCTTTTTTTTTTTTTTTTGTAGTAGGTATGACTTTCTGTCCTTGAACTCAGCTCTGGAAGAATGGAAACTTCTATGTTTATGTATGACTATACGACTCAGGTTGTCTTTTGAGTTTTTATTGCCCAGAATGCTTGAGAAAATATCAGTAAATGCAACATATTCCCACACTTAATTTTGGATTGAGTTGTATCTCAGATACAGGATATTAATATAGTGCAGAAGTGTGTGTGTGTGTGTGTGTGTGTGTGTGTGTGTGTGTGTGTGTGTGTCTGGTCATCTCATGGTAGAATTCTCAAGTCAACTACCCTTGTCTGATTATCTAATTGGTGTGATTGTTTTTCCTTGTGCTTATCTGAAAGTCCAGTGGTTCTCCTTTCTAAGTCTCTACTTTCTTGACGCATGAGAATTATTTCCACTCGGGAAGTTCCATGAGATGGTAGAACCACTTCTATATCTGAGCACCTCTGCTGCCGCTATACCATGTTCAGTGTGGAAGACACCATGATGCTCGCTCAGGCACATTTTTCAAGATGTGCTACATGGGGATTCATCCCTGGCCTCTATCTAGAACATGAGACAGAGGTTCCATGTGCTGTCAGGCTCCACAAACCTACCTGCATTGTGCCAAGAGGATGGAGAAGGCAGGGTTTGGGACTCATTTCTTGGTTGGGTAAACATCTACACTCTCCTCATTCACCCTCAAGCTCTTCCCAAGTCCTTCCAAATGGAGAATTTGTTTCTTTAGCCAGAAACTTTGCTCTGATTCACCACGTTTTCTCAAAATGCTGAACCATGGTTTTGTATGGACACCAGTGAATCAGATGTTCAGTCAAACAACTGATGCCGTCCGGTGTACCCTAACCATGCATTCCAGAGCGTCTTCTCGGGTAAGTATCTTTAGATGACAGACTTTTGAGTTTCAAAAGTCTTTTCTCTACTTTGGGCTGTAACAACACTTATGTGAGGCAACTTAATGCCAGAGAGTGTAGTTGCCCAAGTGGAAGGAAGGTGAAAGAATAATAATAAATACAGGAGAAAACTCACTGGTTGTTACTTCAAATCATTATATTGCCAGCACTCCTAGGTAGAGGCTAGTAAATTTTAGGAGACTATTTTGACAAGCTACCTTTGAGTAAAGACTGAGACTTCTGTCCCAGGAATTGTCTAATAGGAAGCCCTAATAGAGTTATCATCATAGCTTCCTGTGTGCCAAGCATTGTCCTAAAACCTTTATGTGTGTGGAATTGTTTAATCTTCACAATAATTTATAATCTAGCTCCTGTTATTTCAAAACAGAACCCAGCCATCCCATTACTGGGTAAATAGCCAAAGGATTATAAATCATGCTGCTATAAAGACACATGCACACGTATGTTTACTGTGGCACTATTCACAATAGCAAAGACTTGGAATCAACCCAAATGTCCATCAATGACAGACTGGATTAAGAAAATGTGGCACATATACATCATGGAATACTATGCAGCCACAAAAAAAAGATGAGTTTGTGTCCTTTGTAGGGACATGGATGCAGCTGGAAACCATCATTCTCAGCAAACTATCGCAAGAACAGAAAACCAAACACCGCATGTTCTCACTCATAGGTGAGAATTGAACAATGCGAACACTTGGACACAGGGCGGGGAACATCACACACCGGGGCCTGTTGTAGGGAGCGGGGAGGTGGGAGGGATAGTATTAGGAGATATACCTAATGTAAATGACGAGTTAATGGGTGCAGCACACCAACATGGCACATGTATACATATGTAACAAACCAGTATATTGTGCACATGTACCCTAGAACATAAAGTATAATAAAAAAATGCAAAATAAATAAATAAATAAATAATGGTAAGGAAATTGCAAAAAAAAAAAAAGGTACAAAAGGTTAAATGACTTGCTCAAAGTCCACAGGTAAACATAGAGGAGGGATTTAAGTGCCACTGGTCTGACTCCATCCTCTGGACCACTGATAGGTCAGGTCAGGTTAGATTATACAGCAGTCACAAATATTCTACCCTGATATCAGTAATTTATAGCAATAGAGACTTATGTTTTCCTCATGCCACATGCCCAGAAGAGGATCACCCACTGTCTTAAAAACTGCTGCTCACTGCTGGGTGCATTGGCTCACGCCTGCAATCCCAGCACTTTGGGAGGCTGAGGTGGGTACATCATGAGGTCAGGAGTTCGAGACCAGCCTGGCCAATATAGTGAAACCTCGTTTCTACTAAAAATACAAGAATTAGCCAGGCATGGTGGCGCACACCTGTAGTCCCAGTTACTTGGGAGGCTGAGGCAGAAGAATCACTTGAACCTGGGAGGTGGAGGTTGCAGTGAGCTGAGATCGTGCCACTGCACACCAGCCTGGGCGACAGAGCTAAACTCTATCTCAGAAACAACAACAACAACAACAACAAACTGCTGCTCATTAGTCAAAGCACTCCAGAGGGTCTCTAATGGTCAAGTAAATGCTTCCTCTCAGAAGTGGTGGTCATCACTTTCTGTGACCACTCGTAGCCCAGGACAAGTCACAAGGCTCCATTCAACTCCAAGGAAACAAGACTCCCCATGAGCTCTGGGGTCTCATGAGCTCTGGGGATCCACATGCAGTCTCCCCATGAGCTCTGGGGATCCACATCTGGACATATTTAGGGACTACCCCCGTGACCATTCTGCTGAGCTGCCTGCCTATCAGTAACCATGGAAAACAGACATGAGAGTTTCTGTAAGAAAACGGAGTGAGGAGAACAGGGTGGGACACAAGTGGATTGGGGAAAGGCTATAGAACCTTGCTCTATGACCTAGGATATTTTCAATGAAGTCTACCAAAGAAAGTCACAAAATTAAGAGTGCAATTAATATTTGTGAAAATTAGAAAGGACTTTATTGCAGCATACTGGCTGACTTGGTGCTAAAGAAACTCAGACCACATGGACAGGGAGGCTGCTGACACCTGGTGGCTCCTGCTTCTGGGATGGAACTGGCTTCACTTTGGAAGGTACTTGTTTCCTTCACTGCACAAGTGGAAGTGTGATCCTGAGAGGGCAGAGGGATGCTTCACCACCTCTTCGCAACCATCTCCCTTGGCAGGTGCCCGCACTGACCTCGGCAGATCACAGCAGTCGCTGGCAAAGCAGGGTGCTCTGTCAGCAGATCCTCTGGAAGGGGCTCCCCAACGAGGATACTGGAACTGCACAGGCGTATGCCTAGAGGCAATGTTGATGGAAGCCAGCCCCTTTCAATTTATTCCTTTACATAGATACTCTATGTGGTTGGTTTTTCACACATCAGAGGACACGGGTGCTTGCATCAAAGATGTGTGAGTCTTTGTGGTAGAGGGCACAAAGGAGCCGGGGGAAGGTAGGGCTGGTTGTGTTGCCTCCACCAGAGGTTTCCTTATCCCTGAGTGTGGGGTGAATGCCTGCTCTGGGGCCATGGGTGCTCGTGACCACTGGTGCAATAAGTCTCAAAGATGAATTCACTTCCTTGTACACCAGAGATGCCCAATGGAAATGCTACTGGAGAAAGGGCTGGAACATTCATCAGGTACTG